>NC_140588.1:809770249-810277425 GCF_964204655.1 Triturus cristatus
ATTGCTCTAGAGGTCGGGTAAGGTCGGGTAAGATCAGGATTGTATGAGTGGGTCAGTTAATATAAAATTTCTCTCCTGGAACGTCAATGGTTTAGGATGCAGTAGGAAACAGGGGAGGGTCCGTGAGTATTTAAGGGGTACGGAAGCCCATCTTATTTTGCTACAAGAAACTCACCTAGAGGTAAAATTATGTGAACAAGCTTTTCGCACATTAGGGTGGGTTCAGGATATATTATGTTCATATCAGACAGGTTGTACCAGAGGTGTCGCCTTAATCATTAGATCGAATAGAGGGATCAAGGTCCAGAAATGGGAAACAGACAATTCAGGAAGATGGCTAGTGGCGGCTCTCTCTATAGCGGGTTTAGCCTTCACATGTGCAGTATACTACGGCCCGAATGAGGATGATTCGGGTCCCATTATAAAATTGAATGCATGCCTCATACAGTACCCTGCCCCGGTTATTTTAGGGGGAGACTTTAATTTAGTTTTTGATGGGCAGGTTGATCGGACCTCAAGGGCTAAATATTGTGTTCCAACTAAAACTTGGATATCATTAAAGTATATTATGAAGGATTATGCACTTTTGGATATTTGGAGAGCGAAAAATCCAGTTCGAAGAGAGTACTCTTTCTACAGTAAAAAATATAAGCAGTTTTCCAGAATAGACTTCTTTTTGGTGGATCAATCTTTGCTTTCTAATACTGTCTTGATTGCCTATACTTCGGTAGGCCTTTCTGACCATTCAGTGGTCGAACTTGTTCTTAGTTTAAGTCTTACAAACACAGTGACTAGATGGACACTCGATAGATCACTTCTCGCGGATGATGAAGTAAAGATCCTAGTAAATACGGGAATAACTGAGTTTTTTTATTTTAATCTTGCTTCCACTACAGTACAAATGGTTTGGGAGTCCTTCAAAGCTTATTTAAGAGGCTTGCTAAGCTCTCAAATGTCATACAGGAGAAAGATGCGTAAGAGAGAGGAAATAGAGGATATCAAGGCTATAAAAAACAAAGAATTGGATTTACAAAGGGCGGTTCTGATGGATAGGGAGAGGATCCCCAAACTTGAGAGAGAACTGCTGGAACTACAAGCGGCGTTTAGCGCGAGGTGTGATAAGATTAACAAAGAGAAATGGGAGGCTAGTAGGTTGAAAAATTTTGAGTATGGAGAAAAGTGTGGAGCCCTTCTAGCCTGGAAATCTAGGGCAGATAGGGTGAGGAATAATATAAAGGCTGTAATACAAAGGGATTCTGGCTTATTAACTTCAGAGGACGAATTGATTAGAGATGAGGCTATGGGGTTTATGTCTACTCTATATCAAGAGGATACTAGAGTTGGATTGGATGAGGTGGATGAATGGCTCAATTCGGTTAATTTGCCTCAACTGACAGAGTCAGAGAAAACATATTTAGCCAGCGAGATCAAAGAGGGTGAAATACTGGAACAAGTAAAGAAAATGAGTAGAGGGAAAGCCGCTGGCCCAGACGGGCTCCCGATAGAAATTTATGCTGATAACCTTGAAATAGTGGTCCCTGTGCTTAAGATACTTTTTAATAGTGTCCTTTTAAAAGGAGAGCCTATCCCTCCATCTTGGTCGGAGGCTACCATAACCTTGTTAGTTAAACCAAACAAAGACCCACAGAAAATGGAGTCGTATAGACCAATTTCCTTATTAAATTCGGATCTAAAAATTTTTTCAGGGATACTGGCCACTAGATTGGCGAGATCCATTAAAACAATTGTACACTCTGACCAGAGAGGCTTTATACCTGGGAGGCAGCTGAATGAACTTACGTTTCAGGTTTTAGGAGCTATTGATTATGCTGAAGCAAAGGGACTGCCGCTTGCCATTGTAGCAATAGATGCAGCCAAGGCCTTCGATCGGGTAAATTGGGGGTACCTTTGGGCTTCTTTGAGGATGTTTGGTTTCCCCATATTGTTTATAGAGGCAGTCAAATCCTTATACTCTGGACCTCGTGCAAAAGTTTTAGTAAATGGTGGGCTATCGGACTGGTTTAATATAACTAGGGGTACAAGGCAGGGTTGCCCCCTGTCCCCATTATTGTTTGATGTCTATATAGAACCTTTTGTTTGTACACTTAGAAGAGATAATACAATTACTCCTTTTAAAATCGGTGAATTAGAGTTGAAAACCGCATGGTATGCAGATGATCTTTTATTGTATACTTCTAACCATGTCGAGGCAATTCCACGGCTTTTTGAACTAGCGGAAGAGTTTGGAAGAGTCGCGGGGTATAAAGTTAACAAGGAAAAAACGGATATAATGGGATGGAATAACTTAATCCCGATAAAAGGGGCTAAACAAAAAATCAGATACTTAGGAATTTTTTTACCTCAGAAATTGGCGGATATTTCTAAAACTAGTTGGGTGCAGGTTGTAAACTATTGTTGAGATGGGGAAATATCCCGCTTAACATCTACGGGAGAGTAAATCTTATAAAAATGATTATCCTCCCTAAAATAACGTTTCTTTTTAATGCTATCCCTTTGGTATTTAACCATAAAGATATTGCCTCTCTTCAAGGAAAGATAAGTTCATTTATATGGGCCACTAAATCGCCCAGGATAGCGTGGAAGAAGCTGAGGAGGGGTCTGAAAGTAGGGGGATTGGCTCTACCTGACTTGTTAATTTACTGCCAAGCCTTCCACTTTAAGAACTTTAGAATCTTAGCCAATAAATTGGACTCTTCTTCACAAGGGCGCCTCTTTCAGGCTCTATTATATGATCAACCGCATGGTTTCGAATGTTTTCTCCTTAAATTTGGAGACCAAAATTTTTTCAAAAAGGTCCGCCTCAAGATTTTATTAACAGCACTTAAAAATTGGGGATTTATTCAGAAAACTTTTGGGATACCTTATTTCAATCTATATGCTCCAATCTGGGACTCCCCAGGCACTCCCGAATGCCTCCTGGATCAACTATCTCAGCCTCTTAAATTAGCAGGGGTCAAAGTATGGGGTGACCTGTGTTGTGAGTTTAAGCTTATGGATTGGGAGTCTCTAGCAAATCTAACGAATAGATCCCTGACTAGGTTTAAGTTTTACCAACTGTCTGTGTGGTGGGCTAGACAATCTTGGGGACCGACAGTTGATTTCCCAATCTTTGATGCTATACGTAAGGTGGGAGGCTGGAAACGGGAAGTCTCGTTTTGGTATCAAACACTGGTTGGCTTTGGGGATAGTTTAATATTAGAGGTAGAGAAACTTTGGGGCAATGGTTTAATAGGGAATACGGAGGAGACACAAGAAATTTGGAAAGAATCGTTTCACATGTCTCAGAGAATCATTAAACCCGCTAATCTGAAGAGAAACCATTTGTTTACAGCTTATAGGGTCTATTGGACCCCGCTTAAACTGTCCCGGGTTTCTTCTGATAATCACTTTTGTCCAAGATGTAAGTTTCCGTTAGCAGATGACACCCATATGTTTTTGAATTGTCGTAAGATTTCCGGTTACTGGGGGTCTGTCTGCCGTTTTCTAGAAGAGCTTTTAGGTATACCAATTATAAGTTGTCCCCGATTGATCTTTTTTGGTACTCTACCAGGACTCTGTTCAAATATTGTTGCACAACTCGTGTTTTATGTGATTGTTATAGCCAGGAGAGAAATCTGTAGACTATGGAAGTCTGAGATTCCTCCTAAATTTGTTGATTGTATGAGAAATATCATGTGGATTAGTCAGTCAGATATTGCGTGTGATCAAAGAAGCTCGGAGATGCTTTGGTCTCCTCTTCTGGCCTGGTTAAAGAAGACTGATGAGTCCAATGATTAAGCCAGGGGTTTGTGGTCCATCCTTTCTTGGCACCAACGGGATTCCCAGTGGTTGATGGAAATGGATAAGGAGACAGCCCTTCTCTGGGGGAATCCAGTAGCCCTGAGGGTAGGAATCGGAATCAAAATGGTCAGTGTGGAGGGCCTGGATAGTTCCCATCTAGAGCATTTACTATCTGGCGTATGTATGAGGACAAAAAAAAAAAAAAAAAAAAAAAGAATTTGTTGTCTTGGTTGTAATAGGGACTCCCGACTTGAGGACTCTTGTCTGATTCCTTCGGTTGGAACTCCCACATATGAGCTCTATTCAAAACATGGTATCGGCCCCATTGCCTTTAACAAGACATGGACTCGATACATGAAGAAAGATGGTGTTCTCAAATGGCCAGAAAACGGTAGTTTTGATCCAAATGTTTCTAGATAATTTGGAAGCAGTTTTGTTCAAAAGAAAAGCCCGGCCGGCAATGTTTGACTCTTTCCGCCTTTGGCGTAAGGAAGCCAAACAGAAAGAAATTAAACAAGCGAAACGAGATAGCAAAGCACAGGGTATGACAATTATACAGGCTGCCCAACAGTTCAAAAATGATGAAATTGATAATGCGACTGAAATTTCAGAAAGACAACATCGTATGGCGATAGATAAATGCTATCCGGTGTTGCCTGCTTCTTCTTCTGATAATAAGAAAGATATAGAAAAAGATCCCCTAATGTCCCATTTATTAAGGTTGCCTCCGCCCTATGCGCAAAATGCCAATGTACCTCAGCTGTTACAGCCTGCTCAGCTACAAGTGGTACCTCCACCGGTTCCGGCTCTTCAGCATTTGCCTCCTCCAGTATTACTGCCCTTGCCGGTTTTACCGTTAGTCTCAACTTCTTTGCCTTCATCTCCTGATCTTAGATCTACTTTGCCTTCTGCTCCTCCTGCAATTTTTGGTTCTTCTCCTGTCAGTTCCCCTAATACTCTGTCTCCAGTTCTAATGTCTAATTCACCGTCTGTGCGTAAGCGTCTCACAGACACTGTCACTGGTATGCTATCTCCTTTCTTTAAAGCTTTAAATATGTCTCCGGCTTTTGCTCGAAGACAATCTCGTAGTCAGTTCCCAGATTTTGAGGAGCGAGAGAAGCTAGACTCTCTTGCACGAAGATGGATCAAGAAGGGTCCACAATATAGTGTGCTTGATATTATGCCTACCTTTTTGCAATGGAATGCCCCTACGCAAAGATATGTTTTCAATGTAATGTGCAATATTCTTATTAAAGAATGGGAAGATATGAGTTCGAGTCCGATCTCACAAGATCTGTTAAATGTTCAGACTGATTTTGAAAAAGGACTTATTGTAGGTTCTAAAGTTGAGGAAGCTGTAAGGACGCTTATCTCTTATAGATCCTTATTGTTTTCTCAGATTTTTCTTGATTCCGATCCGTTGGTTAAACTGACGTCGAAAAATGACCCTATGAGAGAGGTTCCTCCAGTATGGAAGGAGGCAGTTGTGGCTGTAGGCGGTAATGCACCTATTCCTGCTCATTTCCAACGTATATGGGTACATGTTCCTTGGAAGAGATCTGAAGTTTTGGCCCTTAAGCAGACTCTACCAGATCCTCGTAAGAACCCTGCAGGTTATTACAAAGAATTATCGCAGACAATTGATGCTTGTATCATGAATCTAGCAGATATTGATATGCTAATGGATAATGTTGTCCCACAGACAATATGGGCTAAGATTCGTAGAGAGGATCACGCACAGGAACTAGGTGCTACTTGGGATGTTATAACTAATACAGATAGAGATCAATTGGGTGGCGCAAAGCCTGACGCTCTGATCTCGGAACTTCCTGGTAGAATTATTACGTTAATGAAAACTATGATGCCTGCACTGAGAGTTAATTGGGATAAATTAGCAGCATGCAAACAAAAGAAAGATGAAAGTGTCTCTGACTTCTTTACTCGTTTCGAGGAGACATTTATCGACCACAGTGGTCAGGACATGGCTACCGTGGGGGGACAGCGATTATTCGTGGACAAATTTGTATTCAATTTGCTTCCCGAGCTGTCACATAAATTAAAGGATTCAGAAAGTTCATGGGCTGTTTCTTCTTCTGCCCAGATATTGGCTACTGCACAATATTACGAGAACAGAGATAAGGAAGAAAAAGAAAAGCAAGAGAAAAAGACGAAATAATTAAAGACGAAGGTTCTCTTGCAACAAGCCAATCTGCCACGTTATGCTCAGCCTCAAATTCAGCAGCCTCTGCAGTTTCAGAGGTTGTATCAAAAACCTGAGCCATACAATCCGCGACCTTTGTTAGGTCCTAATCAATGTGCCTATTGTAGAGAGGAAGGTCATTTTAAGAATAGTTGTCCGGTTTTATTGCAGCGCAATGGAGCATTATCTGCTCCATGAGGTCGTGCTGGCCTCCAGTCAGCAAACAGAGGTAGAGGTCGGGGTATGTTGACTCAAGAACAGCGTGCCCTTCCTTCTCCCAATTCCACTAACTACTTTGATCAGCAAACTGTGAGGTCTACACAGTATTACAATGAAGACCATTATGTTGAAGGTGAGAATGAGAGTCTTCATGCTAACTAGGACAGCCATGGACAAAGTAAGGGAGTTGTGCCAATCCCAGTAGATCAAAATGGTCCTTATGTTAACGTCACTACAATGGGTGTTTCAGAGCCATTTCTTCTGGATACTGGAGCAATGAGAAGTTCTATCATTCATTCTAAACTCCCTGGGGCACCTTTGTCTGGCTTAACAAATGTTTCTGTAGGATTTTCTGGCGCCCCTGTTCGCAATCCAGTTTCTTGCCCTTTGCCCATTTCAGTTGGTCCTTATGATTTGGAAGCTCCACTTCTGTTAACGAATGGTTGCGGTGAGAATCTGTTGGGCCTAGACCTATTGAAAAGAATGCATGCTACTATATATTGTTCTCCTTCTGGCGTACATCTTACTCTAGGACAGAAATTGGTCTCCCCAATGTATTTGTCCTAAGACCAGTTTCCTCCTGAATTTCTTTCTCTTCCAACAGCGCTTTGGGCCACGGGTCCGAACGATGTGGGTTGTCTTGAGATTCCGCCTTATGTTGTCACTCTCAAGCCTAATGTTGAATTACCGCGCATCCCACAGTATAGAATTTCTGCCGAAGGTGAGAAAGCGCTTTTGGGAATCATTCATGACCTGATTCAGAAGGGTGTGGTTGAGAAACAAGAGGTAACACATGTAATAGTCCTATTCTTCCTGTTCTTAAACGCACTGATCCTTCACAGCCTCCTGTGTACCGTTTTGTAATTGATCTGCGAGAAGTAAACAAAATTGTGATTCCGCAATTCCCTGTTGTTCCAGATATCACTGCTTTGTTGACAATGATACCTTCCACAGCGACTTGGTTTTCTGTTATTGATCTGAAGAATGCCTTCTTCAGTATTCCCATTGCAGAAGAGAGTAGGGACATTTTTGGTTTCTCTCTTGGAGGCCAAGCTTCCGGTTTAAGCGCACACCCCAAGGCTATTGTGAAAGTCCCTCCATTTACAGTCAAGCTTTAAAATGTCATCTTGATACTTTTCATTTGCCATCTGGTGCTGCTCTTATCCAATATATGGACGACTTGTTAGTCGCCGCTGATTCAGAAGATATCTGCAAAGATGTCACTATTGCTTTGTTGCGCCACTTGTTTAAGCTGAATCACAAGGTTTCACCTTCCAAACTACAATATGTTTGTCGAGAAGTTACCTACTTGGGTCATCTCCTATCAAAGGAGGGACGACGATTGACACCAGAACGAATTCAGGCGATTGCACGAATGTCTGTACCATCCACACAAAGGGAAGTACGTGCCTTTCTGGGTATTACTTCTTATTGTAGACAGTGGATCCCTAACTTCTCTCTAATAGCCAAACCTTTGTTGGCACTCACTTTAAAAGATACGCCTCAGCCCCTTCCATGGACTGATGAGTGCCAAAAGAGTTTCACTGAGTTACTTACAGCTCTCTGTTCTGCTCCTGTACTAGGCACCCCAGATTACACTAAGCCTTTTACCCTCTATGTTCATGAGAGAGAAGGTTGTGCATTATCAGTTTTAGCGCAGCAATTTGGAGACAAACAGCGGCCATGTGCCTATTTTTCGGCTACGCTGGATCCCGTAGCTAAAGCATTGCCCAGTTGTCTCAAAGCGACAGCAGCAGCAGCAATTTCTATCCGACAGTCTGCTGGAGTAGTGTTAGATAACACTCTCATTGTCATGGTGCCACATGCAGTGGATACTTTGTTAAACAGAACGAAAACACAGCATCCTACAAGTGCTCGTTTAACAGGTTACGAGCTGACGCTGTTGGCTAGTCACATACACATCAAATGATGTAATACCCTGAATCCAGTTACTTTGTTGCTCCTTCCAAATGAAGAGAATGTTGAGGATCAGCATGATTGTTTCTTCCGTACTGAGGAAGAGACAAAAGGGAGAATTGACCTGAGAGATACACCGTTAGAGAATCCGGATGGGACTCTATGGGTAGATGGTTCTTGTTTTAAGATGCCTAATGGAGATACGGTTTCAGCCTATGCTGTAACTACTTTACATACTATTGTGGAAACTGCACGCATTAGACACAATTCAGCGCAAGCAGCAGAATTGATAGCATTGACGAGAGCTTGTATATTATCAAAAGGGAAGAGAGTGAACGTGTACACTGACAGCCAATACGCTTTTGGTGTAGCGTTCAACTTTGGGCGTCTCTGGAGGGAAAGGGGTTTCCTCACTTCACATGGCACCAAAATACAACATGGTCAGTTAGTGACTGATCTCCTTGAGTCACTTGCCTTACCCACCCAAATAGCGATAGTGAAATGTAGTGCACACAAGAAGATTACGGATGATGTTGGTCGAGGAAATGCATTTGCAGATGAAATAGCAAGGAAGACAGCGAGAGATTCAACGAGTCGAATGTTTGTGGCAGGTCCTGCGAATTGGGTCAGAGAGAGAGGAATGTGTGAGAATACAGTGGAAAGCGTGAAAGCGATTCAGAAAGAGGCTTCAGAAAGCGAGATAAGCAAGTGGAAAGAAAGTACTGGAATGTTAGATGAGATGGGTTGTTGGGTGGAATTATCTGAACATCAACGTTGGCTGTTACCAGATGCCTATGTTCTCCCAGTGGTTACTATGGCACATGGTCCAGCCCACTTAAGTGCAAAAGGCATTTGTAAACTTCTAGCTCCAGTGTGGCAAAATGAGAATATCCCAAAATGTGCAATGTAGTAAAGCACTGTATTGTTTGTCTAATGTACAACCCGGGAAAGGGAACCCCAACTCCAGCGGGTCACTTTGGTCCTCCGACATATCCATTTGAGGTGTTGCAAATCGATTACATTCATATGGAGCGATGCAACAACCTCAAATATGTTCTGGTGGTAGTATGCGCCTTTTCAAGATGGATAGAAGCATATCCTCTAAAAGACAATACAGCTTTATCCACGGCTAAAATCCTTCTAAAAGAATTCTTCCCCAGATTTGGTTTGCCGCGCATTGTCTGGAGTGACAATGGGAGCGAATTTGTCGGCCAAGTCATGCAGAAAGTTTGTGCTGGTCTTGGCATCAAGTAAAAGTTCCACGCGGCAAATCACCCACAGTCAGCGGGTTTAGTAGAGTGTTACAACGGAACCTTGAAATTAAAATTAGCTAAGGTTCAAGCAAGTACAGGACTCAATTGGCCCGATGCTTTGCCATTAGCTCTGCTATCCACCAGAACTGCAGTACACTCTCGTTTGGGACTTAGCCCTTATGAAGTGGTATTTGGCCGTCCGGCCAACGTATGGGGAATACCTCGCCCTAAGAAATTCTCAGACTTGCCATATCCAATGTTGATTGATTATCTGCATGACCTTACGACTAAATTGCGTATTCTTCATCAACAGGTTCAGAGTGCTCTGCTGGAGGCTTCCACAGACCCAGGTCACTCCATCCGACCAGGTGACTGGGTGTGTGTGAAGAATTTTCAAAGGTCCAATAATCTGCAACCCAGGTGGCGGGAGCCTCGAATGGTCTTGTTGACTACAAGGACAGCAGTTAAAGTCGAAGGAAAGAAAAATTGGATTCACGGTGTGCATTGCAAGAAAGTGCCTTTGCCTTTGCCTTTTGATCAGTGGGTTCGCATAGGTGTTGGTGACTGTGAAATCGAAAAGACTCCACGATTCGTGCCTTTTAGCGATGCACACATGAAAGGGACACTGTCTGAGAGAGAGGACGACGACATTTTACAGGAAGCAATTCCATCGCATCGTCGCTTGGATACGACTGAACCACAATCATTGTTCCAAAATCAGAGTGTTCCAGGGAAGGAACACTACAATCTAAGGCCCAGACCAAAGAAGATTTAAGACTTTTCTACTCTCTTGTGTAGTATTCTGTTCCGGTTGCAGGGTCATGGTAGGAGTCTAGGTCACGACCTGAGTAGTGACAATAGGTCTGCAGGATCTTCAGTGTCATAGGACGGTAGAGCATCGTGACTTCAGTGATTGAGGAAGATTGCCGTGAGCATCCATTAGTAAGATGGAAACTACACTAAGTAATAAAGAAAGAAGAAACGAAATGAAGAAAGCATCCTGTAAAATAATGTACAGTCGTTTTAGTATAACTTTATGTGTTTTTATATCATTATGTGTTGCTTTGGCGATTATTGGTTGGATAATTTATGCTTTGCAGCCAAAAGATGCCTCCCCTTCTTCTTCTTCTTCTTTGTCTTCTTCTACTATCTCTCCACACCTCTTTCATACTCTTCCTTCACATGAACTCGTTAGAAGAACTGAGTATTATAACAATTCCTTTATCCAACTATTACATCAGCATCAATTAGTGGTTAATACAACTGATTGTTGGGTGTGTGGTCTTATGCCACATACCACAGAGAAAGGAATGCCCTATCTAGTTCTTCCTTTTTCTTATGAAGGTTCTGCTTGGGCTTACTTCGTCATTTTCTCCGACGCTTATCAAAGCAAATTCAAACGATCTGTTAGTACACAAATTAATTATCCGGATTTTAGTCATAGTTCTTTAATTAAGGGTATGGTAGTTATGGCTAAAATCATGGAAAACAGCAAAATTCCCGTTGACGAACGAAAAGCATACACTAATTGGAACATCACCCAATACATGTCTAGTCTCAGTACTAAGGTTGGAAAAGGAAAGTCCTCACCAATCTGGACTATACCACATCAGGGCAACTTCTGCTTACAGATAAATGATCGCCGTTCTGACATTACACAAAAGAATACCTGCTCCTACACGTACGTTTATTCCTCTCAGAACTCGCCTCCTTTAGTGCCTTCTCAAGGCACCTATTTCATCTGCTACAACAGAGCTTATACTTGGTTACCAACGGGTTTCTCTGGCACTTGTTATATAGCCTTCCTTCTTCCCCCTACTTACACTGCTTCCACAAATCATCACCGAACCCGATATGGCAGAGGGATTATTGATTCAAAGGACACAGCAGGACAAGAGGGAGGAGATTTCCTTAAAGGTTTTCTTCCCTTCTGGGGTCCAATGGCTAACAGCAGAAATATAAGGCAATTGGTCCGAGTCGTAGAGACTACAATAGACATCACTGTAGGAGCCTTAAGTAACATCACGGCAGAACTACAGGCGGATCGTCTTATGACCTTGCAAAATCGAGTTGCCTTAGACTTTGTTCTTGCCGATCGTGGTGGAGTGTGCAAATTGATCGGGTCAAGTTGCTGTATTTTCATTCCTAATGACGCTCCGACAGTATACCAAGCTATCTCCAAGTTGCACATAATCTCTGAGTCTATTCATCAGGACGAAGGACATTGGTCTTTAACGGAATGGTTTTGGGGACTACTGTCCAAATGGGGTTGGAAAGCATTGACATTCCTTGGTATAATCCTGACCATTATATTTTCCTGTTGCCTTTGCATACACTGTGGTCCCGCTATCTGTGATCTTTGTGCTACCATGTGCGTCCCAAAACCCAAGCCACAAGTAAAAGAAAACATAAGAATGATGTTACAGCAACAGCTCGATGACCTCATGGCTATTGACGTGGACTCAGATTAACTTGAGTCTAACTTGCCTGAGTTCTGGCAAAAGGAGGGTGTGAGGAACTTCGATTTTCGAACACGATCGAATCGACCCGCCATTTTGTGACCCGCCGCCATTTTGTGTTGCCATCACTCAGGCAGCACGGCGAACAAAGTCTATTCTGCTTTTTCTGTAGCCTGGTGTCGAAATACGCCCTCGGCCTCTATTTGCAAAGCTGGTGTTAGAACTAGCCGAGTACACTAATCCCTGTCTGGCTTTTCTAATCCCTGTTTCAATTATCTGTTGGCTCACACTATTCTTTCCTGACTTTATCTTATCGACTGGCCTTCACTGTCTCCTGCTACCATTCTCTTGTTTCACGACTATCCTCCAATACACACAAACGTATCTCTCCACCTGCAAGTTAGTTATGAATCTGTTAATGTATCAGCTTGAGGGTGGGGTGACAAACACAGTTGGAGGAGAGGTCTCTTCGAGTCATCTGATATTTCTGTTTTCAAACCTTTCCTATTGGTTCCGCTTTGTTTTCCAACTTTCCCTATTGGTTCTTTCTTATATGCTCTGGGAGTGTATCTCGTTAATAATTGCATCGTTGTATAGTATTTAATCTGATGCGCCACAGAGTGAAGTGGCAGTCTCCTGAGAACCTACTTTGTGTACTTCTAGGATAACTGTACTAGCTGCAGCTAAATAAATCTGATCTTCTAACGCCGACAGAGTGTCCCGTGTCTCTGTGTAGCGAAGCAGGTGAACTCCGGAGACATTGGGCGTACCCTGTGCCGCCAGGCCCAAAAGGTTCTGGTTCTTCAAACCAAAAGAGTCCATAACAAGGGTGAAACTGGTCCTGGGTTGTTGTGTTCCGGTTAAGGGTTCTAACTTGCATATGGGTGAGTCGAAACTGAGGGTAAATAGTGTGCAAAAAGCAATGTATTGGCGTATGGCCGGCGTAATTGCCAATGGCTGAGATTGAAGCAAGCATTCCATCTATCACCTTGTTGTTTTTGTGTCTCATAAGAGCTAGCATAGCATGGTCTACTGTTATTGTCTTTTATGTTGTTTTGAACAATATATATTTTTTGCCAGCTCTGCCGGTGACACACTAGAATGGCGTCAGAATTTCTACACATACTCTAAATACTATATAATTAATGGGTAGTTTTAAGTAGTGTACAGAAAGTAGGACCAGAGTCCTGATGAAGATGAATGCTTGCGGCCTGTAAGGGCTATTTGCGAGGCAGAAAGATGTTGATGCTACACATACAGACGGTCTTGATATGCCCACTTGTTTTTAACCTTCTGACAGGGGCTACTAACAAGTAACATTTTACCTACCCCTATGCATTTTTAGAACTTTGGTCCTACAATGTCATTTTAGCATTAGGAGAAGCTGTACATTTTAGACACACCATTGGTAGAGTGGAATAACCAACACTTTACTTGCACTTGGGATACACATGTATTCACATAACACCTCTAAGTTCACCAAGGAAGAAGGCATCCAGCTATGGCGAGGAGGGGACAATTTAATGAAACAAAGGTAAGTTTAACGTTTTAATACTTTCAGTTTAAGCATTCATGTTTAACTAGAGAGGGTACCTTTCTCTCGTATTAAAAGGGCATTGATTTCTTCCAATATTAATGGTAATACACATTAATCCGGGGCACGTTAATTTCCAAGCACATAACCTCACAATGAGCATAGTATGACAATATGCGGTGTGGGAAGTAGGTTCTAGAAAGAGTGGATGGAGAAGTTTGATTGGTTGGAAATGTCTTCATCTAAATAAAAACTCCAGCAAAACACTGTACAATATTTAAACGGTGTGGGTTATTTGTTCCAGATATGTTTTGATGTATTTACTGCTCTGTTTTCATTCTGGTTCTAGAAGTATTTGGGTGGAATTTACTGTTGCTGCTTTAAACGTTTTTTTACCTTGCCATAAAATGAAACCGTTTTTTAAAATTGAAAACTTATTAAAGCGATTTCGATTCAATTAGGAATATTGCTTTTAGAGTTTTTAGTTCTGCTCCTGTTTGATGTCCCCAGGGAGTTGCTTCTTGGTTGAAAAAGGGATTGGCTCTGTGCCCGTGGTTTGTTAGGAGCTCAGATTTCCAAAGGTTTATTGTAAGTGACAATGCAGACTTCAATGTGAACTTGCAAAGCACGGCGCCATGTTTTTGTCGTCTGGAGCAGCGATCACCCATGCATGCTATGATTTTAAGGCAGTTAAATGTTATTCTTAACGTGCACAGGCTCAGGTTTTAGCAACAGCAGGTTTGCTCAAACTGTGGGCCATTCGTATTATACCCACATGGCACGGCAGAGATTCAGTCCTGCTAAGTAAAAATGTCTGTCGATGAGCGATGACAAAAATTAAAATGGGCAGCTGCTTGGCTTTCCGTGCTGAGATTTGGGGGGAAGGCGGGGAGATAATGTTGCTGGAAATCCTTCAGCGAGGCACGCTGTTCGTTATGTGCATCTCATAATTTATCTCACACAGCTAGGCGGAGCAAAGGCAGCACACTATCCATATTAGCAGGGCTTTAAGTGGGATGATAATACTGGGGGGTCTCTCATAGGGGCGTGGCCACTGTAATTAAGGGCGTGGCTTAAAACACTTGAGCTGCACATCTGTGCTTAGTATGGTGTGCTCCCCCACCGGTATTTTGCTGCTTCTGTCGTTGGATCCACATATATGTAAACTGAGGTGCAACTAGAGCCACATTTCTGGGGGGGCTACCAAAAATTTCGGGGGGGGGGCTAATTCTTCCAGCAATAGGATGAGTGGAGATGAAGGGATGAAATAACAACAAAGCCTCGTTAACACGTAAATGGTCTTTTAAAAACCTGTGAAGTACTTGGGTGCAGCTGCAATAAGCTCAAAAACTGTGTGTGTGCCCGGGAAGCTGCCTCAGCCCAGGCTGACACACACAACGGGGGTGGGCTGAAGCCCTTTGAGCCCTATGGACATTGCAAGCCTGGATATAACACAACAAGTAACATTATACCTACAAGTCAGGACTATTGACTTTGTCAATTGTTGTAAATTGCATAAGATAAATTAGCAACAATCTACCACTTTGTTGTATATAATATTGAAAATGCTACTCAGTCTTGTGGGCGAAGTTGTGGTGTAAGGCTAGAACAGCCGACCTTCGAGTTGAGAAAACAGGTTGGAGCCTGACCTCCTGTGATTTAAAAAATGAATATGCTCTTGTATAATGTTAATGGTGCTCATGTAAAGCGCTCCACGTTTGTGCTATATAAAACTGAAAAACGAGTATCTCTGAAGTTACATCAAAGGCAGACAGGTTGTACTGTTGTAGAGTTAAGGTTTTTTTTCACCCTGAGGCTAAAAATGGAGAGCCCGATAGGGACCCGTCTCGGCACATGCTTTTAAAATTTGCCAGTTCTGACCCCCGGCAGGACCCGGCCCACTTAAAGCCCTGCATATTAGGTTCAAAGTTTTAAGGGGTAGTGCATCCTGGTTATTCGCCCGTGCTGTATTAATGAGGGTGTATGTGTTTTGGAACATGTCCTTAGAAATGGGGAACCTCTCACCCATTAATTCCATAGATATGTAAGTAAACCAGGGCAGGTGAGTGTGTTTATAGTATTCTGGAAAATCCGAAATGTTGATGAATAATACCGCGTTCAATGTGGTAGTAAGGTTTATGTTTTCCAAGAAAGTCCAAAGCTCAAAGGCGTTTCTTATTGAATTCGAATCACTAAATCCAAAACATACCCAAGCACAGCCAAACTTACGTAAGCACAGCCAAACACGTGTTTCGCCCCCTTGAGGAAGACAAGCCTGGGGCTTTTTCAAGGCTGGTTAGTTAATAAGACATCGGCTCCATAAGTAGACATAAAAGAGAACCAAATACATACAGTAGTAGAATGTCGAGTGAAAAATACAGACATTACAAGATTAAGTCATCCAGTTTCTAAAGTGATCATAATGCCAAAATTCAAACCAAAAATAAAATCCAAAAGAATAGAAAAAATACCATAAGCACAAGGCCACAAGTACCGACCAAGAGCGCCAATTTCAAGAGTGTTTGATGTACAAGTGCGAATATATGAAATTTAAATATAGTGAGATGTGTCTATTCAGCATATTTGCAAAACAACAAGTCATTGTCGAGGTGTGATATAGAGAGACACAGCAATATTTCAATCATTGGCAACATAACATGGATGTACATGAGAGGCAAACCACATAAAGACATGGGAAGCACGGTTTGTAAATATATAAAGAGCCTGTATTGATTATAGATGTCAAGTAGTGTTCATACGTTCATCCAAACGTCATGGAGGTAATGAAGATGAGATATATGGAAAAAACAAGAGCAATTCTATAATAAGTAAAATATAATTGTAAATACATTTACAAAAAGGTGCGAGTGCGTTTGAGTACAACACTGTCCTAGTGCATTAGTGAGGAATCAGAGTACAGTTCCAGGATGTATAAAAGATGATAATAAATCTCACATAGACCTGTAATGAGATTAGTTAGTTGCAGGTGATATTGATTGGACGGTAGCTATCCCAGTTCGCCTAACCCGTGGTTAAGCCTGGTGCAGGAAATATCCATATTAGGAGTGAGCAATAGTTACACTACGCCCTTGTAAATCATATAATTTCAGGAAGTTGCGTTACGCTTGCTGAAATTCTAAAAGTTCTGGCATTATCCTACAAGTAGCTACATGCTGTAAAAATGTACCTATGACGCATGGGAGCAAAAGAACGCGAACGCCTCTCACAATGCTTATGTTGAAATTCTTCGTGCACCAATGACACACAGATACATTTTTGAACTAAAATATAGCAGGAAATTTTGAATTTGCATTTTGCGTAATTAATGGTAAATTGACATAATTTCGACCTAATGTTGTATATTTACGCACAACGAAAGCACATAAAAGTTTGCGAGATCTTTAATTGAGTTCTAAACATTATCAGCGATTATCCTAATACTAATGTCAATTTCAGGGTCAGCAAATTCAATTGACAATTCAGAATGACTTATAGCCATAAGCAAGAAAAATAAGCATTGTAGGAGACAGAAAGCAAAAAAAGCCTAAAACAATAGCCTATTTGAGAATGGGCGACAAAGAAGACCAATAGAAATCTAGACTGCCAGTTAGAGAGATGGAGTAAGGACGGGCAGGAGGGGGGGAGAGAGAGAGAGAGACAGAGGGAAAGAGAGATAGAGACAGAGAGTAAGAGAGAGAGAGAGAGAGAGAGAGAGAGAGGGAGAGAGCGAGAGAGAGAGAGAAGGGAAATAGAAAAGGGAGAGGGAAAGGGAGATGAGACATGGACACTTCTGTCTCTAAAAATGTTAATTTTATACCATCTAGCCAGTATTGGCTGGCATGGATAGTGGTTGGGGGGCGGGCGCTAGGGGTCGCGGGGGGATTGGCAGGGGATTTTGCAGGTGTTGCGCGGGGTGTCACTGGGGGATCAGGGGGGGTGTCACAGGGAAAGAAAAAAAAAGATTACAATTAAACTTAGCTTTCCGCCAGCTGGGTCCCGCTTCTTCTCTGCTCCTGCTTTCCTGCTCTCCTGCATCAGGAAAAGGAAGCAGGCAGCCAGGCTCTCTCCCCTAAACCAATCACAAAGCTGCAAGGAGTGTTGTGATTGGTCAGGAGGCCGCCCAGCCAGGGGCTACTGAGGTGGCCGTATTCTCCATGCAGGTTGCATTGCAGTTTGCATGGAGAAGGGTAGAGTGGGCACGACTGGTTTGGGCAGCCCGATAGGGCCGATCAAACAGTCTTTGCGCACTCAGGAGCAGACAAAACACTCCTGCCCTGCTCAAAGAGCAGATCAGCCCCACCCCCCGCAATGCGCAAAGCAAATATAAAATGGTAATAACTTAAAGTTATTACCATTTTATGTTTTGGCTTTCTCACACTGCGAGAATGCAGTGGGGCAACGCTCCTCCACCCTTGTGGAGGAGCCGCTCCTGCATCAAGCAGGAAAACAGAGTATCATATCTCCATAAAACTAGAAGAAATGTTAAGTATGAAAAGAAACCCAAAATGGGCTTTAAGCAGAAAGAAACCTTCTCATGTAAACCATGCTGCATGCACTGCAGTGAACACACAGCTCAGAACGACTGTTCAGCAGGTCGACCCTAGAACTGTGATATTTGTGGACTCTGAAGGTAAAAAAGACACTACCTTTAAACCGTTGACCGCAGCACAAATTCCGCCACGGTGTGGGTGATTTAATAAGTGGGCGGGGTTTGGACGGCCCGGACCGTCCTCCGCACACGTCCACCGTCACGTGGGACGGCCAGAAGCCATCCGCAACACCGAATGGGTTAAAGTGTTATATCCTAATTAAATTAATCCTAAAAGGAGAAGATTACAAACCTGCTTAGCATATTAGCTTGAAGAGTTAAGTGAACTAAAGAACATTTCAGTACTGCTCTTCCTGCTTTTGTGTAGAAAGCTCTGTGTTCCATGACCTCTGCTTCACTTAATGATAATAAAAGCATTTATAGGAACAAAAACAAGAAAATGCATATTTTTAAATATCCTAAAGCTACAAGCTTGGTCTGCAAAATAATCTTCTCTTCTAATCTGAACACTCAAATACACCCTCTTGTCAAATAAGCGAGGGAGGAGTTGTAGACTAACACTGGAAGAATGAGCAGAACGACACCTGACTATAAATGCTAAAGTGGCTTTTTCTGAGCACAACCACACTGCCTCTACAAACAGGTTCGGTGCAAGGCCGGTTCCAGAGCATTTGCAGCTGAGAGAAAGTTTGGAACCTTGCTTTTGGGTGAAGGTATGTGATATTTTGGGCATGATTTGCAAAGGTAAGCTTATACTTTTGTGTAAGTTATAGACTGTTTACGATCCAAAAAGGTATATTACTGGTCAGGGCCGGACTGGGAAAACAAAGCAGCCCTGGCAATTTTCTCAGACCAGCCCCAGGGCAAGCACTGCTTGGCCCCAGGAGGCTGGAAATGCTTGCTTGCTACTTTTTTTTACTGGGGGTTGATATTGCAGCACCGCTGCAAAACCAGCCCCGAGTAACAAAACTGGCCCCCACCAATGCAGAGCCGGCCCCTTACCTTCCAGCCTTCTGGGGTAATGCCCAGTGCCCGGTATAGCCAGTCCTGCTTGTTACTGGTAGTAATTGTTACACCTACAGAATCCTTGCACATAAAAAGATAGGACAGTGCTATCCTTGTATTTGCGGAGACTCAGCAGTCATAAATATACTACTAGTAAATACCTTTGTGAATAGCAAACAGTGTTAAACATACACAAAAGTGTAATTTTACCTTTGTGAATCAGGCCCAGACTGTTTAAATATTTCATGGTAAAGCAAGAGCTGGAGAACTTAGCCCCTCTGAAGATCGAAAAAGGTCATGTGTGAAGCCACTGATTGTATGTAACGCAATGCTGACTTTGAACTGAGAAAAAATATGACAGGTTAGATTTGAAAGCCGGCAAGTAATATCACACATTAGAGTCCTATATGGCACTATCACCTCAATAGTTACACTCATGCCATGTGAAAAACAGGCACCATGATATACCTTGTTGTCATTTGAGACTGACTTCGAAATACTATAAATCTTGACATTCACTTGTCTGAGCAAAACGACACCTTTTCTACAAAAATGGCCTGATTCACAAAGGTAAACTTATACTTTTGTGTAGGTTTACTGAAATAACTCGAACACGATGAAGAGTCTAGCCACAGGTTTCATGCACAGGAGGGGTAGGCGGAACATACCGTGGGCAGAATAAAAGTGAATTGGTAAAATACAACACATCTCCTTCCCTAGAGAAAAAAAACATGAAAAGAGTACAGCAGAAAACTTTCAAGGATTACGTATATAATTAAAACATTTTATAATCATTATGCCACAAAGGTTTTTTGTATTGGTTCCTAAGAAACCCCTTTTTTGGTTGAATACTTAGTCCAACATTTGTTTGTGCTCTGTGTTCCATTGAAGCATTTTGTACATCTTCACTGTTACCTCTGACAATTCTGTCATTGCTCCACACTTGTCCATCATCAAGTAGTTCAACATTTCTGAACACTTTGCACATTTTCTTTCTCTCTCAAAACTTTGAAGACCCAGAATACACAGATCTTGGCAGTTTTACCCTCATCAAATCCCCTACCTTCCAAATCTTACTCCTCGCTAACACCTTACTGTTATACCTGTTGACGTATTTCTTTTGGTGTTCTTGAACTCTATCTCTGATCTTGTTACGGTCCACTTCTTCCACTTTATTACCAACCAGCCACAGGGGACTTAACTTGGTGCCTGGTTCTCTTCCTTTAAGAGACTTGAATGGGGAAACCCCTGTAATGGAGTGAGGGGTTACCAGGTATGACCAGATCATTTAATCGAACTCTTTCCTGACGTCCAAACCCTTGTTAACATTCAGTTGGATACACTCTTTTATCATACGATTAACTCTTTCAACTAAGACGTTTGCTCTAGGACAATACAGAGCAGTTTGCAAATGGTTTACAGAAAATTTATACAAAAACTCTTTCATGAGCGATGAAGAAAATTGAACTCCGTTACCTGTTATTAACGTTTGTGGAACACCTTCATTCCTAAAAACGGCTTGTAAGAAGTTAATGACAGTACTAGTAATGACATTGTCGACAATTTTTATGACCGCCCATTTAGAGTGATAATCCACTAATGTCAATATGAATCTTCCTCCTAACCCCTTTACATTTAATGGACCAATGATGTCTAGTGCCAATTTGTTCCAAGGAGCAATAGGTACTACCACGCAGAAATATGACTTTTACTTACATGTTTGCTTTTGTCGCTACATGAGTATCTTATGCATTGTCTGATACACTTTTCGATCATAGCATCTATGCCTGGCCACCTGTAATGTAATCTGATCTTACTTTTTATTAAACTACATCCTAAGTGACCTTCATGTGCTAACAAAATTATTTTTTCACTCAAGCTTCCTAGTGGAACGAGCTTGTCCCCCCTGTATACATTTTCATTACTTATGTACAATTTGTTCCTCACCTCCCACAATCTTTTTACATCATCTGTAAGATCCAAGCACTTATTTGGCCATCCTTTAAAAATGTATTCCTTAACGCTCTGGATAGTGGGATCATTTTTCATTCTGCTTTCCCATTCTTTCTCCTGTATTCCATCTGTGATAGCTGCAATCACATATTCTTCAGCTACATTTTCTTCTGATTCTTCACTTGCTAGAGGAAGTCTTGACAAGCAGTCAGCTGCTTGGTTACTAGGTCCTGGAATATACACAATCTTAAAATTTTACCGTTCTAAACCAAGGCACCATCTGGAAATTCTAGGTGTGGTTCTTTCAATATTCTTAACAGAAAATGCATTCACCAACGGTTTGTGGTCAGTTTTTAAGGTACAATAAATACCCACAAGAATACTCGGCAATGCTTAACTGCCCAGAAGCAGGCTAGTGCCTCTCTTTCCACTACTGAGTACCTAGCTTCTTCTTCAGATAATGCCCTTGATGCAAACGCCACAATCCTTTCCTCACCCTCCACCACTTGACTGAGAGTTGCCCCTATACCTTTGGTGCTTGCATCCGTAGTGAGAATGGTACATTTACTGGTATCAAATTGTCCTAGAAAGGGAGCATTTACAACGTGGCACTTTATCTTGATGAAAGCTTCTGTACACTCTACACTCCAACTGATCTTTACTCCTTTCCTTAAGAAGCTTCGTAACGCATGGGTAATATCCGCAAAGTTTTTTTACAAACTTTGAATAAAATTCCGACAACCCAAGGAAGGATTTTAATTCTTCCTTATTTGTGGGAACAGGGACTGATCTTATAGCCGCGACTAAATCTACTTTAGGCTTTATACCTTCTCTTGAAATAACGTGTCCGAGGTACGTGACAGAACGTACTCCTAGTTGGCACTTCTCTCTCTTCAAAGTTAAACCTGCCTCCCTTAGCTTAGACAAAACAGTTCGGAAAGTCTCATTATGCTTCCAAAAATCAGCAAATCATCCTGGAAATATAGTACTCTGTCTACACCTTCCAAAATTCTTTGCATGACTCTCTGAAACACCGCCGCTGCAGATGCGAGTCCAAAAGGCATCCTACAGAATCTAAATGCATCGAATGGTGTGATGAAAGAGGTCAATGCTTTGCTGGACGGGTGAAGTTTCACTTGATGATAGGCTGAAGATAAATCGATTACCGAGAAAAACTCAGCATTTCCTAGCTTACTCAGCATTTCATTTCTATTAGGCAAGTGATGCCTATCAATCCAAATATTGTTATTTAATCCCCTTAATGTTATGCATAATCTGATGGCCTTAGTATTAGACTCAGAAGTGATAACTGCGGGAGCAACCCATTCCGCACTTTCAATTTCTTCAATCACACCTTGACTGATTAACTTGTCCAGTTCTTGTCTAAGGGGTTCCTGCAACATTATAGGTATGTTTCTGCACTTGTGTGCCACCGGTTTTGCACTTTCCTTCAATTTTATTTTATGCTTAGACTCTTTCAAACATCCTAGCTTGTCAGAGAATACTTCTGGAAATTCATCCAATAGTTCCATACCACATGCCGATCTTTCCACCAACATGACAGGCACTTCCGCTGTGGGATCAAGTTTCATCTCCAAATCCTTTTGATGTGCCCATCCTAAAAGATTAGATCCTTGGCTGGCTATGTACACCTTTCCTACAGTACTCCTGTCCTTAAATGTGTTCCTCATCATGGCTACACCTTCCAGTGGTATGGGATCTTTATTGTATCCAACAGGAATTACATCTGGTTCAACTAGGGGCAATGCCTGATCATCAAATTTAGAGTGGTAAGTTTCACTATTGATAAATGTGAACGGAGAACATGGGTCTGCAAAAACTTCTACTCTTCTTCCATCCAATCCAATCTCACACTTGGGCAAATTTACCATATATACATCCTTACTTCCCTCCACATTAACTTGAAGAACATATTTACTTCTGTCCTCCTCACTGTTATCAGTGACATTTACAGTTCTCGCAGAGGAATCTTTGCATACACATGCAAAACGTCCCTTACGATTACAATTTCTGCACATTGCTGTTCTTGCCCAACAATTTACACTATTAGCAAGATGACCAGAGCCTCCACACATAAAGCACTTCATTCTGTTTTCTTGAAGAAATATTCCCTTATTAGTCTCTTTCGTCGTTTCACCTTTTTTTTTCTCCTTGACAACCCATACATTTTTATCTTCTCCATGTATCTCATTTACTTATTTTTCACAGATAACACACATTTCTTTTACACATTCAGCAGTATGCTCTACACTCTTAGCTATATCAATCGCATTCTTCAAATTAGGATTCCCCACTAATATCTTCTCCTGAATTTTTTTGTTATTAGTACAACGTACTAATTGATCTCTAATGAGGGAATCTGTTAACTCATTAAATTCACAAGTGTTTGCCAAACCTCTTAATACTGCTGCTATGTAGCTTCCTACCTTTTCATTCTTTCCCTGACTTCTGCCAAAAAATGAATGCCTTTCTAAAACTACATTTATCTTATCTGCAAATTGCAATTCTAACTTTCTAATAGTAATATTATGCACATCCCTCTCACCCCTTTCATCTTCTTCTTCAAGTTCTGGAAGACTATCAAAAACTTTCCTCCCTTCACCACCCAGGTTATGTAATAAAATATGCTGTCATCTTATTGCAGAAAATCCACTTGCACCTATGGCAATTAAATACGCCTCAAACCTTTAATCCAATTTTTCCATGCCATTTGGGGTTCTCCTTCCTCCGTTAAGAATGGTGGGGGTTGGGTCATACTTGCCGCTGCCATGTTGTTACTAAAATAACATTTCACCCGAACAGAGTCTATATGTAAAAATATATGTCTATAAATTCAATGTATTACTGCAACCCAAGGAATACTATTCTGAAACCTATACAATAAGTCAATACCCCCCCCCAACCTAGCAAGAATGAGTTTTACAGATATGAAAGTTAACTCTACATATTAAAACAATTATATTGTTGTTCACATTAAAATCTCACACAGGTATAGTATAATTTCTTTTGAAAATATTTGTGGCTCACAATCCCAGTATATTACTTCTCAAGTAGGCTTATTCATAGGTACATTCTCTAGATGATGTCCTCATGGCTGCAGTACATAGTGATGGAAATTATCATAAAAATTTCCCTTGCCAGTGTCACAATAGCTCTCTTCACTCACCGCTGAATTTTCCAAAGTTGCTTATTCAGAAACTCATCTCCTTCTGGAAGTTTAATAGCGTACACTTCCTCCTGCTTGATTCAATCCCGAACAGCATCAGGAACAACACTAAATATTTCCTCATAAATACCTTAACTTCTTTTACTTTGTGACACTGCTCACTTTCGAATGTATGCGCAGTAGCATTAGCTTAAAGTATAGTTTCCTCTTGAATCTTGTGTCTCCTCCGTATATGTGAGGTAAAATAAACGCGCTAAAATATTTCCTCACAATTACCTTCGGTTTTCCTCTTAGTGGCGCTGCTCATTACAACTGTACATTGCGCTTTCATTTACTTCATGAACGTTTCTCTGTCGAATCCTGTACCTACTCAGCAAGCTTAATTTATTTCACTAAACGCCGGAGCTCCTCCCCTGACAGACTCTACTTTCGTGACCCGGGTATGTGCGTATACTTCCTCTTTCACTACCTTCAGAAGAAATCATGCACACCCTGATCCTAAAGTTTCCTCTGTCTTCGGGAATCTGTAGAGGTGGTATCTTGATGAATCTACAGAGCGCGTTCTCCACAGCTGGGCCACACATGGAGGGGATGTCAGATCGTTGCCCTCCACGCAACTTCTGCTTGTCGCCAGTGAAATAACTCGAACACGATGAAGAGTCTAGTCACGTGTAATTTATTTAACTGTAATGTCTGACACCCATAACCCAGAATGACCGTTAGAACAAATGGAGCTCACCTTAGAATCCTAACAACGTTCTAGAGTGGCTCATGCACGGAAGAGGGGTGGGTGGAACATACCATGGGCAGAACAAAAGTGAATTGGTAAAATTCAACATTTACTAATTTTGCTATTCACAAACTATGAGTTAATAGTAAATTTACAACTCCAGAGATTCTGCAGTAGAGACGGAGAATTCAGCGTATAAAACGATAGGACAGGGCTATCTTTTAATGTGTGGAGTTCTCCGATATGTGTGCAGAGTCTTTTCAGTTGTGAACTTACTATACTCATGAATAGTGAATAAATGGTAAACTTACACAAAAGTGCAATTTTACCTTTGTGAATCAGGTCTAAAGAATGAACTTCTGCTAAGAGAATCGAGAAAAAAAAAGTTATTGGTGGAATGCTTGAGTAACTCTCAACCACAGGTAATTATTAAGACTGTATTCTAGTCTTTTTCCCCACTTTGCCACTCTGACGACATGCAGATCAGTCTTGTTGAAATTGCAGAAATTGTTTTAATTTCTTTTTTGTTGTGTTTTTATATTTTTGGGGCTCATTATACTCCCTCTTGATTCAGTAGCACTCTAAGACTGACCGGTGGATATACATTTCTGCGGTGTTTGGACAAAATATTGAATAAAAAATATTGTGATACAAAAATATGGTATCAATAAAATCGGGATGTCAAAAATGTCGTCGACAGGAATATCGAAGAAAAATATATTGTTTTAATATCTTTACAAAAAGTATCAATTTAGAAAATATTGTATGTAATGTTATTTGTAAGTGTTATTTTGTATGTAATTTATTGTAGTGTGTTTGATTCTATAAATTTATTATTTTGTTTATTTGTTTTTAATAGAAGAATGTATTAATTATGAAAATGTTGACATTTGTCTTTTTAGTTCTAGTAATATATAAAAATATTTATTTTATACATTTTTAGTAGCCAGATATTGGGTTTTTAGGGAATAGAGGTATGGAGATTTTTAAAAAGTGGATATATTAAATTAAATGTGATGTAAATTATTTTAATGATATGCAAATTAATATTGTAGGTTTGCAAAATGCATTTTGTTACATTGATAGGTTTTGTAAATTAGAAAACATTGATATATATATTAATTATATAAAATGTAAAAAATAATTCTTTTATTTGAAATATTAAAATACATTTTAAATTATTTTAAAAATGTAAACATATCTCAAATGCAATTTAACCAAGTACAAAAATAAAATAATCCTCAAAATAAAATGTTTATATTTTATATTTTTTGTGAGAAAAAAAACAGGACTTAAATATTACAAATTATGTTATGTTAAAAGTTATGTTATTTAAAAAAAACTTTATTTAGAAATTGGTTTTATTTTTTTTGTTTTATGATTGTTAATTTTGGATTATGGTTTAATTTTTATTTAATGGTTTAACATTTAGGAGCAGTAGTACATATTTTTTAAAAGATATTAATTATTAATAGTGATAAAAGATTCTTTTATATTTAAATTTTTAAATATGAACATATAGGTTTGTAGCTTTAGTTAGTGTGTTTTTTTAGTTATTTAATTGATCAAAATTTCTGTGTCAGTATGGAGTATTGATTGAGTACGTAAAATATTCAGGGCCTGATTACGAGTTTGGTGGTCATGGTGCTGCTGTTGAAATGGCTTTACCGCTGCCTAGTTTGCGGTCTGCCCGGACTATTACGATGCATGCAGTTTCATAGAAGAAAGACTGCCACCAGGAAATCTTGATAGCGGTTGGATAGGCCAACGCGTCTGTCAGAGGGCGGACCGCCAGTGTTACCACCGGCCCAATCACGATGTGCCTTCCAGCCGACGTGACTGTGGCAGTTAAACTGCCACAGCTAAGCTGCCGGAAATGGGCGGAGATTAGGCTAAACCTCACCTATACTCAGCTACATATGTCCCATGCCACCATGGTGCTGATCATACATGTCCTGCTGCTGCTGTTTGATGACGCCCAGAACTGACACAGCCGAGGATGCAACCAACGGTAAGTCACAATCTACCCCGTTTACATTGACTTCTAGGCAACAAATGTACAGGCGGGGACATATTGAGGTGTTTAGGTGGCCTGGGCCAAACATATATTGTGGATTCCTGTTTGGAACAGCTCTGAATGTATGATCTAAATGCACCTCTTTGATGCCCTCTTAGGCCAGGCCACTGACACTGCACAGGGACACCCTCCCAAATTCCAAATGTGTTTACATCTAATTTTCATGGATAGTGACACGTTTTTTAATATTGCAACAGAACAGGAACTCCTCACTAACATTACATCAAGCAACCTTTGTGACACCGTCCCACTTCCCACATGCTAGGTCCTGAGTTGATATGAAATCAACTTAAGTACGGATTTTGCATGAAACCGAAACACAACTTCTCTGCAAATTTATTTTAATAGACCCTCACACATCACCCAGTAGTCATTGGAAAATGTCAATTAAACCAATCTGTTGAAGAACTCAAGTTAATCATGGCAATAATCTCTGTAGAACAGGGCTGGCTCAATCAGGGGGCACCTTAAAAGTATTTCTCCCTGCCTGGAGCCCACTTTGCCCATGCCTCTATACGTCTCTGTGCACAGACCACTGGCTTCAAGTAGGTCAGAAATAACCAATGGCACCACCATGTGCTGTGTATATGTGTGTAATGGGTAAGTGAAAGATATAAAAACAACCAGATCAGTAACAGCATTTTTCTCATATAACTAAAGTAGGTGCAAGGTACACACAAAATAATGGACACTTGGTCAGCATTGGGAATTCCCTTATATCCTGTTAAGTGATAACTCCTGAATAGGAAGGAGTAGATATGTCATGTCTGGTTGGAATGGTAGAGAGGAATCCTCTCTGGGGATGTATTGGGTTTTACCATTACTGTTTCAGAAATTCCACTTTGAGACGGTGGACATTTCTCTGTCCTTTCCTCAGCTCTGTGTACCTGGAGTCTACTCCAATCCATGTCTGGCCCAGGGTAGCAGCCTCACACTTGCATACTCCCTAGACTCCCCTAAACACAGGAAGTGGTGCCCACATCTACATACTGATGGCCTTTGTGGGCTGAGAGGCGGGAGTGATGATTCACACTTACATCTGAATAGGCTGGGTTCTGCCACCCCACAATAGTCTTAACAACCCTGCTTTGTCAGCGCAGACATCCAGGAGCCAGGTCAGGTGAGGCAGGTAACCCCCCGTAACTTCAAAGACCTCTCTAGAAGCTTCTGCCCCCTTCTAGTAGCTGGGCACCATGGTATAAAAATAGGGCCCTGTCCCCACATCTTTGGTACACTACTGGGCGTGCAAGAAACTCTACTGTAATCAAGGCTGCTGCGCTAGGAAGATTGCCACTCTGCTGTGACTGACTGTTTCCAGGAACTGCTGTCCTCCTCTATTGGAATGTGCTGCTACTTGCTGACATTTGGCCTGCAAGGAGGAAACTAAGGAAACTCCTTAGTGACCCCTAGGAATTGCCAGCTTGTTCTCCTGTCCCTCTATGAGGCCTCAGGATTACCTGACGTCACTCTCCTGTCCTTGGTCTCGGTGCGGGCAGTCTGACTGGTGCCACCGAGGAGCAGGCACTCATGGGACTTGTGCTTCTGCCCCGCACTGGGAGACGGACACCAACATCATCTGGAAGGAGCTGGCGCTTCGGGAAACTCACGTTTTGCTCCCGACATGCAATTCCGTAGTCGGTGGAATAAGTGTGCACCCCCCTCTCACCTGCAAAACAACAGATCAGGTACTTGGCCGCCCTGCGGCAGGCGATTCTTTAATTTCTCTTCCATGGGGTGGGCCGACACTTCCTCTTAGTTGCCACAATCCCTGGCCATACTGGGCAGCTTGATTCCATCACTCTCTCATACCTGCACAAGCTGCCAGCGCCTACGCAACACCGCACTAGGGTTCCCGGCGATGGCTGCTCGGGGATAATTGACAGTGACTCAAATCTTACCATATTGCTCCTAAAAGGAGCCCCAATCTTGCAACTATTGATTGGCCAGTGATTTCTGCAACACAGATACTTCGATTCTTACCGTGTAGATCCTTGTAATTTTTTAGTCCATTCAATGCTTACATAAAGGGACTTTATTTTCCTACCACTGTGTGGAAGCTCTTTATGGCGTTTCAGTGGGTTGCTATGTGAGTGTGCTTCACAATTCCTTTACACCTTGCCTCTTGAAGTTAAATCTGTCAGTTGTGCATTCAAGCTACCAGTGGGTGGTCTCGTAGGTTTGAGGACTTACCGTGCATAGAAATGGTGGTCGCTACTTGGACAGGGTGGATACCTCTGCCAATTAGAAACCCCATTTCTAACAGAGGGTTAGTAAGGGCCTTGGAAGTGGTGGTTAGAGGATTGGGAGGGGTGATGGCAAGGGAAAATGTGGGATCGTAAATAGAGTACTTAGCAGCTACGACAGGTCTACCGGAGCTGAAGGGCCACCCCCCCCATCTTTTTCCCCTCATGAACAGTGTCTGTCAGGCTGAGCAGAGGTCAGCCTGACAGATACTGCTCATTTTCAGGCCAGGTTGCCAGGAGCTAGACATGTGCTAAATGCGCTGGCTCCTGGCTGTCAGAGCTGAAAGTTGCTAGGCTGAGAAAGTCAGACCTCATATGTGAGTGACCTCCTCAGCTCAACAAAGGTGCTTGAGGCCCTCTCCTCAGTGACGAGGGGTAGCCCCATTGATTGCCTCCCACCTGGGCACTTCAGTTTTAAGCCCTGAAGTGCCCAGGGTTGAGTGTCAATCAGGGACTATTCATCACAGAGTGGGGTCAGCAGTCTCACTGACCACATCCCACTATGTGACTAAGTTGAGGGAAGGCCGCTCTCCCAAGCCTCGTGGGACCTACGAGGCAAAGCTGCAGGTATGTGTTTAAAAAAAAAAAATTAATGTTTGGTGCATGCGTGCATGTGTGTATGAATGTTTGGTAAGGAGTGTTGTGAATGGATGTGTGCACGTGTGTGTGCTTCTGTGTGAATGCATGGCTGTGAGGGTGTATTTGTGTGTGTGTGTGTGCCCCCTCCCTCCTAAAATTATTGACTGCCACTGGTACTTAGGAGTAGGAATAGAAAGGAGTGGGGTCTTGGAGGAAGAGGGAGTCACTGTGTGTGATGTGCTGGGGTCTGTTGGGGGTGCAGATTCATGTGTGTCAGGTGTATGTGCTGCAAGTAGGGGTGTGTTTTGTTTTTGTGGTGTCGATTAGGTGCTTGTTTGTGTGCGTCTGCATTTCGTAGGTGTGTAGAATGTGACAGATGTAGTGGTGACAATGGGTGTGGTTGTGTATGGTGTGTGTATGGAAGTGATGGAGTTTGGGGGATGGGGTGGTGTTATCTGTGCTGGATTTGGATGTGGTGGTAAGGGTGTTGTGTGCCCTTGCTTGTGTGCTGCCATTTGTGCTATGTGGCGAAGTGATGGTGGATTGGTGTGAGTATGTGGGTCTGGTGTTGTCAGTGATTGTTGTGGATGTGATGGGGTTGGGGTATCTGCGATTGTGGTGGTGGGTGCATGGTAAGTATGTTTGGATGTGTGTCTGCTTCTTTGGTGAGGCTTTTGCTTACGCGTGGACGTGCTGCTTGAGTGTGCACAAATGTTTGATTGTGCTTGGGGTAGGTTTGGGAATAGGGTATTGGCATGGGTTAGGGGCTGGGGGACACTAGTTTGGGGGGATGGGAGGCTACACAGAGGGAGGAGGCCAGAGGTACAGGACCATTCAAAGTAGGCAGCAGAAACCAACTGCCAAAGCCCTTGACCATTACACATGTCACCATTCCAACATACAACACCTCATCATTGTGGCATGTGCATTACAATGATAAAGCAGAACCCAACACATCTCTTCCCTCACAATAAAAGAAATAAAGGGGAAAAAAAGGTTGGAAAAACTTACAACACAACACTGGCAAAGGATGTTTACTATAAAAAATTAACAACAAAGGCATAACAAGAAAACACAAACAAGAACCCAAACAAAAGCATACATTAATATCTCACGTAATCCTTGAACCAAAGAGGAGATCTCCTTTCTGTTCTGACCCATTTAAGCTAGGATTGCATTGCTTGGTAGTAGGCACTCTCTGCTCACTGTCAGACCTCTGTTTGAACAACCACTCATTGTTCCACCATTTCCCATCACTCATCTTGACAGATCTACCTCTGAGAGCAATGATCTGCATGGGACTGGATAATTTTGAACGCCCGTTTAGCAACCTGACCAGACAGTCTTACTTTAACCCAATATACTACTTTGAAAAGAGCTTGTCTTTTTCCTTTGATTGGCTGCTTGGTTACATACTTGCTCTGAGACTTCTCACAATATTCTTTTTACCAATTCACATTTCACATTGGGTACATTTAAATCACACATCCACGGTCTTACTAATTTGGTGGCAGCCATTCTACCTTTCAATAAAGCAAAAGGAGACTCTTTTGTAATGGCACTGGGTGTAGTGTGCAGAGCCCACAACAAGTCTATAAGTTCCATCTTCCAATTCAATCCAGTGGCCACCGACAACTGAATACTGTCCTTTATGACCCTGTTACATCTTTCCACCAAACCCTTACTACAGGAATGATATAACAAAATGATAATGTGCTTGATGCCCCAATGACTCATGTTCCCTTGGAACTCTTGTGCCATAAATTGCACCCCATTGTTGGGTACCAATTCAGCAAGAGCATCCTCTCTCAAAAATATGGACTGGAGAAATTTTAACACCTCCTCAGTGCTGGCCGACTTCACAAATTTCACTTCAGGCCACCTAGAGCATAGTCCACCACAACTAAACTGTACCTGTTCCGTTCATCCAAAACATACATTGGTCAAATTATGTCCAAACCTAACTTGAACCATGGTTTGTCCAGAACAGGCACTGCTTCAATTGGACAAGGAAACGCGACTTGGGTTTTGTCACTAACCGCACATACTACACAGTCTCTCACAAAATTTTCAGCTCCCCGATCTATGCCCGGCCACCAAAAGATTTCTCAAATTCTCCTCTTCGTGGCTCTCATTCCCACGTACTCCTCATGGGCCAAAGCCAAATTCTTACCTTGTAATGCCACTGTCACAACCAACAAATCCATTCTTCTCAAGACACCCATATGCATACTTAGCTCCGGAAAGACGAGTTTGAACGAACTGGCTTCCCCGTCTTTAGGCATCCAACCCTTACTTAACATACCAACCACCACTTGAATAGTTTCATCCTCTTGCACCACACCTTTCCACTCTTCCTCTGATATGCATTCAAAACCAGATTCCTCCAATGAGGCCACAACACAAAATCCATCTTTCACCTGCTCCCCTGCCCGACCATTGGAGAGGGGCAACCTGGACAAAGAGTCCACAAAAATATTCTTAGCGCCAGGAATATATTCCAACTGAAGCTGGAACTCCATTAACCTGTAGTGCCCCTTAGCAATACGGGAAGTGGCATTGCTGGATTCCTTCATGGTGAGCACATTTATTAAAGGCTTGTGATGCATACAGATGATGAACTCTGAAACCCATAAGTATTGCCTAAAATGATCCACACCCCACCAACACGCCAGGGCTTCATGCTCTATTATACTTCTTAAGGTGCGAGAAGCAAAAGCCACCACTTCTTTCTTTCCCTTTTTTTTGTGTAACACAGCACCCAACCCATGCTGACTTGCATCTGTGACGACAATAGAAAGATCATGTGCAGGGGAAAGGCACAACTTAATTCCTGTTTTATTTGCTGTAATTCACACTCTTGCTCTGAAGACCACAGAAACTGCTGTTTTTTCTTCACCAGCATCTTCTTATTATTTGTCTTATCAATACACTTATGAACTAACCTGCCATAAAATCCCAACATGCCAAAAAACTACCACAGCTGGTTCTTATTTTGTGGTGTGGGGAAACCCTTTATGGCCATTATTAAATCCTCCTTAGGTTCCAACCCCTGAGCAGACAACTTATATCCCAGGTAATCTACCTCGTCCACTGCAAACGTACACTTTTCTGCTTTTAATGTGACACCCATTTCCATTAAGATAGATAATACAGTGGCCAAGGTCTTATCATGACAGTCCACATTCTTCCCGTACACCAAAATGTCATCCTGAAAACATTTGACATTGGGAACACCGGACACCATCACCTCCATGACCCTTTGAAATACCATAAAAAGCAGATGCAAGATGGAAAGATATTCTCCTAAATCTATAAGCACCAGAAGGGGTCACAAAGAATGTAAGATGGCAACTTTCTTTCTTGAGAGTGATCTGGTGATATGCAGAGGACATATCTAAGCTGGTGAAGATTTGTGCCCCCTTTAATGAATCCAGCATCTCCGTAATGTTTGGCAGGGGATGTCTGTCAACCCATATTCTCTCATTTAGATCCCTCAAGTCAATGCACATCCTAATGGCACCATTCTATTTCCTAGCCAAAAACCACAGGGGATAACCATTCAGAGCTCTCAATGGGCTAGATAGGTACCCTTCTGACAAAGAGATTCCAATTCTAGGGACAAGTCCTTCCTCATGGCAAATGGTATTCGTCTGCCCTTGTGAATCAAAGGTTGAGCTACCTGTTTAAAGATTTTGTGATGTGAAAATGTCATAATAGTTCCAAAATTCCTGCTAAAGTCTTCTAGAAAAGACACTCTCCAATCCTGTCCCCCCACAGCCCAGACAGATTTGATATCCTCCATGAGCAGAACCTGCTCTGAACTATTTGGGTCTAAAATGATGCACAGATTTTTCTGCTCCAACTATTCCAGAAGAGAAGATTCGTATTTTGCCATATACACAGTGGCAGGAGTGGAATGTCCCTTAAAAATTAGCACACAGGCAAATCCCCCCAAGACCTGAACGGGTTTACCCCCTTAAGCTAAGGGCTTAACCAGGGATTTCTTCAAAGGGATGTTGACTAATCTAGTCCACTCCTCCCTCATGACCAATGAGAGTGAAAAAGGAAACAGAATCGGCCATCATGTATATCTTTTCACCATTTACACCAATCTGACAAAATGGTCCCCTGACACTTGTGCAGGCAAGCTTAAAGACTTCTGAATTGTCAGCATTATTTATGGAATCAGTGGTTTACATGAATCACTCAAATCATTCAACTTTCCCACTACACTCGATTCACAAGCATCCAACACCATAATGACCATCTTTCCTTCCTCACTGTCAGGATCAGAATTCACCTCTGATATGCTATCAACTGACATAACCTTTTAAGTTGTAGGGTTGACATGTTCTGGCTTGGATTTGCATACTTTTGAAAAATTACCTTTCTTTATGCATTTAGCGCAATACTTATCAGGTGCTAGACAGAAAGAAGCATTTCCGAAATGACTTCTGCTACCACATCTGGAGCACTCTAATGTTCTCTGTTTATCACTTTTCCTTCCCCTTTTGTTCACAACATTCTCTCCCGTAACTGCATGCACTTCAGTTTCTAAGGCCATCTTATCCATGCAGTCTCTACGTTTTAGCTATTTCCAATGCTTTCTCCAAGGTTAAGTTCTCAGTTGTCAAAAGCTTCTCTTGAATATTTTTGCTGTTAGTTTTCTCAAATAATTTGTCCATCAACATTTCATCCTCAATAATTCTATGGTCACATGTTGTTGCTAGGACTCTAAGATCACTCCTAAATGCTTCTACTGGTTCGCCCGGTAACTTATTCCTCATGTAGAACCTGTGCCTCTCCATAATGATGTTATGCATCTTTTTAAACCTGGCATCCATCATTTTTATGGCAGAGGCATATTCATCCACTGCATCACCCTCACCCATAACTACAGCAAGAGATAAGTGCTTCAAAGCCTTCCTCCCTTCCGTGCCCAAAGAGTGGCTCAATAAAGCACATTTTTTCTTCTGAGTGAAAACCTCTGCATCAATGACTTCTCGGTAAGCCTCAAACCCTTCTAACCATAATTCCCACTCCACAGGGTGATTCCCTGGAGTCAATAGAAATGGAGAAGGGGGTAAAACTGACTTGCATATTGGCTGGTTTCTAAAGGACTACAAAGATATAAACCAGAATGAATTTATGCAGCACAATTATGCTGAGAATGACCTACAGTAAATAACAATAATAATGTCAATACAGTGTGTGTGACACTGAAAGTGCATGCAAAATGTTGGAACACTAGTAGAGAGAGAGAGTCACTAGAAAACCTGTGAGACGAGAATACCTGGTGTGCACATAACTGACCTGCACAAGGTGGACGAATATCCGACTAGAATGATGAGATGGCAGAGGAATGATGGTGGTGTGTGTGTCACTGGCACATCTTGCGTAAAGGAAGGTGCAGCTTGTTAAGGAGACCCAACTTAGAGAATAAAGGCCAGCAATGAGGGTGTGCGTATCACTGATACACAGAACAACCAAAGACAGGAACAAACCTGAAGAATCGTGGTTGCAGCAGGATGTTGAAGTTACCAGTATACGGAAATTAGGGTGTAAGCGGAGACGTCTGAAAAGCGGCAATGGGACGGCTGAACTGCTATGGAGAAACTGGTGCTGGGATCTCACACTCGTGGCTGGAGATGGTTGTTAGGCTATGAACGCCAAACCCAATCATAGTGACGCAGCCTCAACAGACAAGGGGGTGGCTGGGCGTTGGTTAGTATACAGAGGCATGGGTTTAATCCAGACGCAATGGTCACAAGGGAGGTGATGTCATCAAGGTCCCAAATCATCCAAAAATGGATACAGAGGAATTGTGCCCAATGAGTGCTGATGAACGGTGCAGGAATGAGGTGCCAGGATGAGTGATGCTGTTGGGCTGAGAACAAGAGGATTCCCGGTCAGCCGGTTTGCAGACAATGTGAAGAAAGCTCCTACTTTGCCGGTCCATGGTCCAGATCCATTTGTTGCCCATGAAAAGATGAAGTGGAGGACAATACAGGTAAGATAATTTCTTCTTTTACCCAGTATGGAGGTACAGGACCGGTCAGAGGAGGCAGCGGAAACCAATTGCCAAAGTCCTTAAACCATTCCACATGCCACCATTCCAACATAGAACCCGTTGTCATGGTGGCATGTGGATTACAATGATAAAGCATTAACCCAACACCACTCCTCTCTTTAGGGGAGTGGGCCCAGCCAACTTGCTGGGCAGCAACAGGGAGGGTGGCAATGGAACTGTAGGTGGGTGACAAGGATGGAGATGGAACAGATCCTGTGGCGTCTGCCACCACTCAGGAGTGTCCACAGCAGGATGACTCTGTAAATGACGAAGTTGAGCTTGTGTCCTCCATGGCACTCCCCACACCCTCTCGGTCACTGGATCCTTCCGTGTCTGTACTATCATGATTGACACCTCTCTGACCAGCTGTGTCCACAACGATGCTGTTCCCTTTTCCTTCGCTTGCCCGGGCTGAATCTGAAATGACATAAAACATAGGTATATTGCAACTGCGTTACCACACTTGACCATCAGATATCAACGCAAAGCATTTATAAAGTGCACATGCCCACCAGCTTCATGGTTCACTATATAGGCTTCAACAGTAGCATGAGCACATGCATGCATGCTACACAACCTGGAAACGGTTGGTCACAGTGATGCCGTAACCCCGGACAACCCCAAATGAATTGTTGGACTTGTCTACACTCCATTATCATGTCCATACTAGGATAATTGATCACCTTGTATACTTTGGCCCTTGTAGTATACCACAGTAAACTGATGTCAGAAAATAGGATGGCTTCTAAATATACATTTCTACACTGTTCACAAAAGGCCCAGATATCACCAAATGTTTACTTCAAACCTTATACATATACATTTACTTCAAACCATATCATGATGTCCTGAAGGTCAAGTTAAAGAGAAATATACCAGTAATATGTGCTATAGCAGAAATCATGTCACATGCAAATGCTCATTACACACTGATGTGGTAAATCCGTACGAGAACATTGAGTTCACCACTAGCAAGCCACTGGTGAGACACACATCACTCCATAGTGCAATTGATATTTAGTGTGTTAGAAATTTACAGACACACAATGACCGTGACATGACTAAGTTCATCACCCAAAGGGAATCTTTCTGGATTCGTTATCTGAACACTTTGAGTCCTAAAGGTTTGAACGACAAAATTTAATTTGCATGCTTTCTATAGATTCTTTGATATGTTGGGAGTTAGGACTGACAGCTAGGCGTAGGTTAAGCCCCACCACTACTTTTGTTTTTCTTGATTATCACTTTTTCCATTCACACACTAGCCACGGGGTTTAATCAAAGCAGTAGGTTTTTGCTTGTGTATAATTTGGCACATTGTTTATCTGTGTGTTATAATCATTAATGTTGTAATAGCTACGGCTCTATGCCATTTTGAGTTATGATTATAGTTATGTATAATTGTCATCATATTAAGCATTTCATGTTGAAATCGACCATATTCAAGTAAGCATGAGGCTGAGATTATCGTTCCTGCATTAATTGTGTTTGTTCATCACCGCAGTTTAGATCTTTGTTAATGACAGCTTTTGTGATTACCTTTTCACCAACTTACCCAGACTTAGACGTGTACATGAATAGCTCTCATATCTCATCGAATCAGGGCACAAAGCATAATTTATGTGGATGAGTTACGCATCTTAGGACTGTAATATACAAACTATGTAACTCTTGAAACCTTTTTGTTTGTGTTTGCGCAACTTGCTTTCATGACAATGTTTATTAAGTTCACCTTTGTGGTATTCATTTCAAATGTGACAGAGGTCACAATTCACTATTTTGTAATTATTCTGTTTATTTTGGTAACGCTCGCAATCTTTATTGATTTGTACAAGGACGAGCTCATTTTCTCAGCAAGAGCATTGACTAACTTGGAATGAAGAACCATTTGAGCATGCCTGACCAGTTTGCAACATTCTTATCATTTATTTATGATGTCTGTATATTCGGATTGATAATTTTGTTTACTGCATCGAGCAAACAGTGCTTTGTTTATGATTGCCGTTTTTACGTAAAACGGGTCCTTTAAGTGCCTTTATACTTCTGTTTCTTTTATCAACTCCATTCACACTTTTGGGGATTATTTTTCACTACTCTAATATCTTCTAAGCACCATTTCACTAACATATTTCACTATTGCAAGATGGCCGCTCTGATTTCAACACTAGTCCCTTTTCGTTGTTCATGTCACCAGCTAGGGCTCGTTAGTATTGTTGGTTGCACATTTAAAACAGCGGCATGTCTTCCACGCTCGCTAATACATTTCCGGTAGAACTGCGTCCACTGGCAGTTTGAGTGCACAGGTAAATGCTTCAGCATTTGACTTTATCGATTAGTGTGATTTTAGGCTTTTTCACACGTATTTTTATACGTTTGCAGATACACACATTTACATGTTTGTAGACAAACACCTTACTCAGTGTTTATTTTCGGTTATAGGCTATCATCCACAATCCCTCCAGTTTGTTGCGCACCTTGACACACATGATTAGCGTTTTCAACGCATGCCGTTCTAACTGTCCGTTGAGTAACACAGCGTAATAATACGCCCGGTGAGTTGTTATATTTTAGTTAGATTACCCCGTCAGTGTACATAGTACAATTCTTCTAAGACCTGGAGACTTATTTTCTGGTTTATTTACAGATATTTGCACATTCTATTTGGTTGATCATCCAGACTGACATCCTTTTTTTTCACTTATTTTGAGGTTGAGTAGTTTTGGTAAACATAGCACTTATGGTGATTGGGTTATTTCACATCATGGTGACTTGAAGTTTTCCAGCATCCCATGCTTTTTTGTACGTCCACGCTCCCACCTTCTGTTTTCTAATTACTGGTTATGAGTCCTCCTTCCTCATCTGGCATCGCAGTATTCTCTATTCCTTTGTGGCACCTAGCCCCTCCTAGATATCTAATCATCTCTTTGTTTTCACTCGAATGATATGTATAGTAAATAAATTGATTTCATTTTGTTGATAGATATCCCCTGAAGAAGGGTGATAGATTCACCCGAAATGCATTGGGAATGTATCTCAAGGTTCAGCATATTGTTTTGAGATATGAATTGGATGACTTTGAACTGTTTTGAATCTCCGGAACCCCCAGAAGTACTGTGATTAAAACATTACTTCAGCAAGAAGGAGTTTGTTTTCTATTTGGATTGTACCGTCCACTACAAAGTTGCAACTGAATAACATTGTTTCCATTGTGCATAGATTTCTCTAACTTTAAAGTGATGTACATAATGTTTACTACTCAATTTTGAGTGTTTTATGGTAGTGCAGTTCCTGTCTGGGGCATTCCGCTCCAGTCTTATTTTTCATTACACACTGATGACACTTTTGACTAATCCTGGGTGTAGGACTACGCTACGCTCGCGTAGTTTGCACAACTACGCTTTACGCAAATTGCACATAGCACAGTGCAAAAACACATAGCGTAGCGGGCATTTTTTGCTAGCTCGCTGTCCTCAACGTCAAGTTGGCAACCACGTGCGAGCAAAATGACATCCCGGCGAGACTTTTTCCTTGTTTGTGATCAGCAACACCAAGTTGCCGATCGCCAGCGTGGAAAATAAACCTCCCGGCGAGATTCTGAATGCGGGGAGGTCAGGTTTCTCATTGCGAGTAGTCCGCGTTGAGAAAACTGCCGCTCGAGTACAAATCTACTCGAGCGGCAGAAAACGACCGCTTGCACTGTGCAAGATGCCGTTTGCAATGATTGCACAGTGCGGACAAGCATCCGGCGCTGTGCAATCAGTGTGAACAGAATTTTCCCTACCGCACTACGCAGCTCGCGTAGCTTGCGCAGTACGAAGTGCACTTCGCGTAGAGTAGCGTAGCGCTACTACGCAAACTACGCCCAGGGTTACTTTTGACTTGAAACGTCATCATATGTCCACTTCCCAAAAAGTATGGTGAAAGCTGTATTGAAGTAGCTTAGCTTTATCACATGTAGCATAGAAAATTAGCCTTGAGACATTGAGGCCCTGAGTTTGGGTAGATAGATACCCCAAATGCACAGAGTGTAAGACTTCTCATAGTTCTTCCCCGATCCTTCTGGGTACTGGTGCCAACACCATTCTTAGATTGGCTTCCTACAGACCAATACACCTTTGAAAGTTGTTGTGTGTCTGTGAATATCTATGACATAAAGATTTAAGATCACTATAGTCCAAATGGGATGGCACATAACAGTGCCATTTGGCATAGAAAAGACAAATTGCCTTGCAAGACTGAGTAGAGACACTCACATATGATCCCTTCATATCTACATCTCACTCCCTAATGCATGTCACCAGTCAATGAATGAATCTTGAAACAGTATTGTAGATGAAATAACAACAGGGAAAGGTACACTGGGCAACATGTAGGCGCTAATGCTGATAGCACCTGTGATGTTTGCACACACATGTCACTGTAGAATCCCAACTTGTCAATGGGAAATGTTGTCCAGTCAGTGCATAAAAAGTGCACTGTATGCTATATCACAAATAATTGGGCTACCATCACATGAGAAACAGCAGTGAGGGGACATCACTCCTTACACAATGAAGACAAATGGCCTGTTTGGCACAATTGTCACCTAGAACATCAAAGAGCATGAGGTGATTTATCACTTTACTCAGCAATGTGCTTGCTTAAGACAGAATATTGGTAGTGGACTGGACTCTGCTGTGTTCCTGGTCATAAAGACAATAGGCAAAGCACGTCATCATGTACCTACTACCAGACCTACACAAAAAGAACTCTTCTTATGTGTCGCACATTGGTTACCCCAATGTTGATGGGGAAATGCCTGCTGGTAAACATAAAGTTGGCAATGTAAGATGCACAACTCTGGTCAGGGCTCACCCCCTTGTAGCTGTTGTTGGGCCCTCAACTGTCTATCAAGCTGTGGATAGGCCATTGTCAGTATACGGCCATTAGGGCAGTCAGGGTGAGGCGCATGCCCTGTACAAGTTGGGAGGACTTCTCCTGCTGGACCTCCATGACCTTCTGGGTCCAGTGCCTATCACCTTTTCCTGCAATGGGCGCTGCACCGGCCATAGACCCCCATTGTCTACACCTTCTGGGAGATGGCCTTCCGAATGGCTCTCTTCTGATGGGCGTTGACCTGTATGGATACAAGAGATGAATAAACAGATTTTCACTGCAAGTTTTTGATTTCTCTTTTGTTGAGACACAAGTTGTATACACAGCACAAGCATTAATCAATATTCAACACACAACATGTGTAGTTTTGGCATGCTGAGCACTACAAAGGCATGAAGACACACTTTTGTAGTCATCTGCTGACTATCTCCACCCCTAGTCATTTCCTACACTGACTGAGGCAGCCCACTAACATCATGTAGCCCAGTGCCATCCTACATGTACTGTGATTTAAGCTACTATGAAATACTACACATCATTGTGGCCTTCTGAAGGGTAAACTACTTGAGCATGATTGTATATACACCTTTACCGCCAGGCCCTTTGACCTGGTAACATACTATAGGCAACATCCTAAGTTTTAGTTAACTATGAAATGTCTGCCATGTATGTCATTGAGAGCTTCCTCTCTAGGGATATATGGACATGTGGACCACTGAGTGGGATATAATTCTACATCTGATTAAGTTCATGTGGTATGTACTGCCATCACAGGCCACACCTTTTGCCATATGTGGCACAGTTATAGGGATGGTATCAACATACCATTTTATTTCTTGTTTAACTGGTTGAATGTAACAAAGCTGGTAATTCTCAAATCACTTTTCTGAAGTAACCAACTATATGCACTGTTAATGTGAGACGTGAAATAGTCCTATATAGTGCAAGCATAACTTATGGAAACAGGCCTGTGGGAGTAAGGGGCATGTTATAAGTAAATGACACACATTGACACTGTGGATCAATGGAAAGAAGCATCGGGTTACCTTAGTCATTATTCGAAATGTAGTCCATGTAAAAGCAATCAGAGCTACTATTGGTTCTGAAAACTCATTTTGGGAGCATCGAAGGATCAGCAGGTCTACAGGGAGATTACTCTCTGCATCAGTTGTATTGCCACAGTAACTCTGCCCCAGCCTGAACCAAGAGTGGGCACGCTTGTTGTCACGCCTTGCCCTCTGCAGGCGGATCATACTGATCCCACATGAACATCACATTTCCACCACTTCAATACATCTTGTGGCCATCCAATACATGGCCTCACGGTTGTGTGGCCCTCTGAAAGTGTCTGTGAAGTATAGCTAGCTCCAAGACATCATCCTCAACTGTTTCTTACAGCATACATTCACAGCTCATGATGTAAAGGCTATTCATTTGTTTGCACATTTACCATGATCTGATTAGTAACTATATAATAGGAAACATTACCTGTATACATGCATAGATATGTGTAGGCACCGCAAGTAGAATCTAGTGCTTACCACACATCACACATTACAATGGTGATGCTTAGCACACAATATATAGTGCTCAAAAATCCAGTATATGATTGTCCTATGTAGGGACCACAAAATGTTACAGCAGTAATTGGACTTCACTTTGGGACTCAGAGGCACATTGTAGTCTGTGGTAATGGAAATTATGGAGTTAAATAGTCTAACATATGTATGCAAGATAGTTACCTGTTCCTTTGGTGAGCTATAGAGCTGGCAATACAGGGGAAGGACGTCTTCAGTCAGTTGCTCCAGCTCCTATGAAGAGAAGGCATGGGCCCCCCTACTTGCTTGGCCTGGCATGATTGCTCCCAGAGGTGGCCGACAGCAGCTGAAGTGGAGGAGGTCTTGATAGCAGCAGTGTCAGGAGGCAAGAAAGTTATTTTTCAAACCATGGCGTACATGTATGCCACATGCACGGTTATCAGCGTAGATGGACACAGACATTAGCCCTCTACCATCCACACTCCCCAACGTTAGCCTATGACTGTGTCCATTGTGGATGAATATGCCTACTACCTGGTCGACTTTTGGCGGCATTGGCAGGTTCTGAATGTTCAATATGCGAGGTCAGGCATCCAGCCTTTTAGTGGATCAAAGTTAAGTATTGGTGACTGTTAAGTGTGTCACCACCACTCCAAATAGGGTGTTACATGTTTCCATATTTACTATTCCATTACAATCTAATTTTCTATACACTAGCATCTGTATAGTGTCTTACTGTGCATCAAAGCTGTATTTGTGCGTTGCACTGTTCACCGCTGGTGACTGTACTTTAAAGAAAATTAAAAGAATTACAATCTGAAGGTGTTCATAATACATTTTTGGATGTAAAATGTGAACATTTATGTTACAGACACATGTAAAGACCACAATGGGGATTATAGGTGGATGTTGGACAGTAGAACATTATTATGTGAATAATATGTAATGCTTTCTGAACCAGTAATGTTTTTCACATGATTTTTGGCTTACTTTGTATATATGTTACTCTGGATACTGTGATCAATGCTCAAAATTGTTTCCACTCCACACATAGGTACCCTGGGAGAGGAGGAGATGATAGCCTCCAGTGTACTGCCCATTTCCAGACTTAGGGTGAGCTAGGCAATATGGTTCCAGCTGATGACATTAACCTTTTATATTTTGCCTATTTAAAATGAAATTGTCTGATGTTTTCCATCCTTCCATTGTGTGAAGGTCTGCAACTGAAAATGTGATCACTTCACAGAATATTTGCATCATGTGTGATTTGCTGTGACATAATGGCAGCCTATTGTTGGCACAATAGAATAAAGATAGTATGTGAGAACACACTTGTATGTATGTGTTGGTGAAACATGGTTGTGATCCTGAGCTAACCATTGTTACATGCAACATATCCATGCTTACACAAGTTGATATTTTTGGTATTGTAAAGTTCAGATGGGAGTACATATATACATTGCTAGATGTGAGATATACTACAGCAGGCAATGAGTTTCAGACTTGTGGATTTATCACAATCACAAGCATTGTCAAGGCTTGACCTAAAAAAGCCTTTTTCTGAACCAACAGCTACCTCGCTGCCAATTTTGGTGCGATTCTGTCCAGTAGTTTTTGGGCTGAAGTCTATGGGAAATTACATGGGAAATGCAGGGTGAAACCCCATCCTTTTTCTCAGCCCCTGATTGATGGATCACTCCGAAGCCTTCCATCCAGAACTAGACACGCAGTGCCACTTTTTTGGGAAACTTTCTTGAACATTCATCAAACGGCGCCAAAGTTAAAAGAAAGTCAAAAATGCTTTTCTTATGGAAGCTAGGTCCTAACTATAACTACCTACTGGTGACCGCTAATAGGCAATACATATATTTAATAACATTATTTTTTCATTTGGAATTTCATATTTGAAAAAATTATTTATAATGCTGTTTTTTTTTTGCATAATATTCTTGTAAGTTGATTTTGTTGTTGTTGATATTCTGTCATACAACCAGTAGTATATGTTGTAAAGCAGAAAAAACCCTTTGTCAAGAAAAGGAGAGTTGATAGGAAGTATTGTCTCCAAGGAACATAAGCAAAAGGACCGGTGATGATTCTGCTTCACCTTATGGTTCCATTAAACAAAACTTACTTAAAAATCTGAGATAACCAGACTAAAGAAGTTGACTCTTCTAAACAGAGCATTTAATGATATCCTATCCCGCTTAGGACCAGGATTTCTAGAAGTATACTGTCAGCTAGTCAAACTCCACAGTCTCCCTCACTCTGAGGTAGATTCCCAGCTCTGCTGAGGACTTTTCTGGGTGTCAGTACAGTCCCTCAGGCATCACAGAGCAGTGGAGCATGAAGGCAGCTATGTCGATACGTAAAGGGTTTTTATGATTCTTCAAAGATCACACCGTATGCCATCTCAATTAAGGGTGGGTGGATTCGGTGGAGTGCCACTATGCAGAGTTCCACAGAGTTGCCTAAAAACTCTGTGAAACTCCGCTCTACTCCACCCTACATGAGCAGTGAGCACATAGCTGGTCTGGCATTCTCCGCCATGCAAGGGCTGCCCTCCTCCTCGCTGAGGTCTCCTCGCCGTCCTCACCGGTGGTAATTTGGCAAACCCATACATTGTATGTCTTGCAAGGACTTGCACGGCTAGGTAAGTGCTGGTCCTTTACTACTCACCCCTTGGGTGGGTGCCACAGGGACAAACACCACTATGCCACAGAGTCTGAACTGTTGCCCGAATCCGCGTTCCCAGCGGAGCATGGAGTTGGCAAAACTCTGCAAACCCCACTGGCGGAGCGGAGTTCGCCACCCACAGTTAATCTCAAGCAGCTATTTAGTGGAATTTCTTCAGCTCCTGCCTCTTCCTTGACTGTACCCACTAACTGCAATCTAATTCTGAATAGCCAAGATTTTTGTAACTCCTTAGCTAGTTTTTTCCAGGATAAAGTTGCGACCATTTATAATAAATTTACCGCTAACAGCTGGATTAGCTTGGAGTAGCCTCCAAAAGTAAATTGTGGGAACACAGGATTTAGGCTTTTTGAGGCTCTCACAGTAAAGCAGATGCCAAGATTATCCCCAAAATTAAATTTGGTTTCCCACAGGATCCCTTTCCTCCCAAAATAGTACATGCAGTTTTTGGAGACAGTGCACTAGTTTTGAGTGGAACTTTCCCTGCTATGTTTGAGGTCAGGGTTTTTCCTTTCCACTGCAAGTCAGTCTCAGTTCTTCCCCAAGTAAAAAAAGCTCATTTTGGATTTGAAGAACTACTGCCCAATCTCTCGGCTTCCCTATCATGCAAAGTTGGTGGAGAGAGTGATGAATGGGCAGTTGACCTCATTTATGGACTACAATCATCTTTTGGATGATACCCAGTTTGCATTTATACAAGGCCACAGCACTGAATCAGCGCTGGTTGTGGCTGCTATGGAAATCAGGGCAACATTTGACTGTGGAGGAAATTATGCACTGGTTCTGTTGGTTGACTGTATACGCAGTCATAGGATCGAGGCCCCTGCCCGCACTCTGCTACAGTTCTTTCTTTCTGGTAGAAAAGAAGCAGTGACAGTAGGAGAGTTCACATCAAGATCTTTCTCTATCCCCTATAGCGTGCCACATGGTTCATCATTGAGCCCAACGATCTTTAACCTGTATGTGACTCCCTTAGCTACACTTGTAAAATCTTTTGGCCTGTCATTAGCATCTTATTCTGATTACACACAAATTGTCGTTTCACTCTCCAATGATGACCTCATCTCTCTTGTTGTATTTAGGAACTGTTATGTTAAATGAACTTGTTAAGCACTCGAACACCCATAGGTGTCTTGGCGATGGCTACTATGTGCGTAAAAAGTGACCTGCCATGAATAACATCATTATACAGAGTTGAATACCCGTGTTTTAGGAGCCTTTCTGAAAGCTAGAAGATTTGTGAATGATTTAATGTGGCGGGGGAGCTTGTTCCAGTTAGTGGAGGCAACCAGCACAAAGCTGCTGCCTCCCCACGTTGCACATTTATATTTAGGCACAATCACCTATTTTGCTGTAGAAAATCCTACAGGCCTAAGTATAGAAAACTTTAGATGAGACTGCTTTGGCTTGATCAGTAAGCAAGAGTTTATCATTTATAAGGGCATCCAGACTACGGGCTTTGCTGACTGGCATGAGGAGGGGGGCAAGCTCTTTGGGCCACCTACCACCAAGTCAAAGCCCAGAATGAAGCATTGGCATTGAAGAGCAGGATCTCAGTTTTACTTGAATTTAACTGAAGACAGTTGTCAGACTGTATTACTACATGAGTGAAACCAAATTCCTACAAAACAGAGGTTATTCTATTTGTAAAAAATGTATCCTTTTGGTCTCCAGCTTGGGGCGCTTCAGATGTAGGATCTCTACCAATCCCAGTACCTAAGTTTAAGAACCTTGGGATAATTGTAGACACTGATCTGAAATAGATACAGTGGCGGCTCCTCTGCTATGGCGGAGGAGTGTCACCTCCCCACCAGCACTCTCAAAAAGGTTTTAAAAAATAGGATAATAAAACAGGTTTAAAACCTATTTTATTATCATTTTATTTTTCTTGTGCCATGTGTAGGGGGCGAGGCCAGGGTGATGACAGGATGGAGGGGGAGTAGTGAGCATTGACTTCACTGCGCATGTGGGTTTGCCCAGCCATTTCAGGCTGGGCAAACCCACATGCACAGTGAAGCTGTCTTCAACCCCAGCGGCATTGCTGGGTTGGAGAGAGCAGGCACAGGCTCCCATTCTACCTAGGATTGCAAATCCACGCCTCTCAGGCCAATCCTGAAGCTGCTTTCATGCATGAGAGCGGCTTCAGGATTGGCTGCAGGGCAGTCTGGGAGCCTTTTTCTGCCTGCAGTGGAGAGGAGCAGACGAGTGCGATCCTGGAGGGCACCAGGTAAGTTCTTTTTTTTTTCCACCATCCCCCACCACCTCCTCCCCACCCACCCCCCCCGCCACTTTTGCTTGACTCAAGCCACTCCTGAATATATAGATTATACTAATACGGTTTCCTCCGCTTCTTTTCATGCTCTGAAACTTGTCAAAAAGATTTGAAGATGTATACCTTTCAATCTTTTAAAAACTGTTAGAATCTCTCTGGTATTGACAAGAATGGATTACTGCAATGACCTTTATCTAGATCTTGGAGAGGATTCACTTAAGAAACTGCAAGTCCTTCAAAACACCTAAGCACAATATCTTTTAAAGATCCCTAAATTCCAGCCCGCTAGGTCAGCCATCAGCTGGCTTCATTGGTTGCCTGTTAAGCAACGTATTATTTTTAAATCACTTTGCACAGCTAATAAGACTCTTCATGGGCAGGGCCCTTCCTATTTCAAAGAAAAATCTGACGTGGTATATGACTGGCAGGAATCTGCTTTCCGAATTTGCAGAAGGTTTGGTGGTACCTCCTTTTAAGCATGCATCCTGGGGTGGAAGAAGTTTCTTCAGGTCCACCGCCTTACATTGGAATCATCTTCCCTTGGAACTAAAATCAGCTCCTTCTCTTGCCTTTATCAGAAAGTCTCTGAATGCTAGGCTTTTTGAACAGAACTAGGAAGTTATGGGTCATCTATTCTTGTCTTACTCAGCACCTAGAAGCCTCCAGGTGATAGCTTGTGCTCAATAAAATATTCTCATTCATTCTTCCTCCAAGCCAAGTGGATGTTTTCTAATATCACCTTCTTTTCTTGTCTCATAGAAACGATGCAAGTTGTAAGGAAAATTTATGTTGGGGGTCTGTTATCTTCCAGAATTCTCTTTTTCTTGCTATAGATGAGAAGGTGATAGAGTTGGAAAACGTGGCCTTGATACAACAATTTTGGAATTTTGAAGGCCAAAGACATCAGTTATTTGTTTTCTTGGAAAAACATGGCCTGGTCGGTAAACTCAGCTCTGCTCGCAAAGTTTGCAAAGTTATTTCCACTCAGTGCTCCACATAGAAAGCGGAGTTCTGTAAAACTCTGTGGAGCTTTTCCTTTCTTGCGGCTCGCCAACGTTAAGTTGAGTGCAAATGAAGGAAATGCAACGATAGACCACCTCCCGGTGTGATCTCTCAACATGGGCAGTTGCGGCAGGACTCTACCGCTCCCATTGAGAAAACTGCCACTCCCGTTGAGAAGCTGATAATTGAGTAGAACATCTACTTGAGGGGAAGAAAGAAGCTATATCCTCTTGTGATGCATGTGGTGCCATTCACGCTGATTTTACAGCGCGGGGCAAATGACCGGTGCTAAAAATCAGTGCCAGCAGTGCGATTTACCTCACTCTGGCTCTTTCGGAGTTCTGCAAACCGCGGCAGACTTTTTTGTCACTTCACGGAGTTCCACGTAGCAGACCTCTGCAAACTCTGTCCAGGCCTAGAAAAAACCCTACTTTTGTTAGTATGCTGGTGAAATGTTGTTTACTGGTCTCTTTTTCCCGGCTGGACAGGCTTGCTTTAATTTCAGAAAGGTGATCTGTCCTTCCTCTAAAACTCTGTAGCAAATCTCCTACAAATCCCTTAGGGGCATATAATCAAGGACAGGCGATAATTATCGCTAAGCGCACTTAGCGCTAGGATAATTATCGCCGGCTAACATGGATTTTTATCGCTGAGATAGCATGCTATTAGCAACGCTTATCTCAAAAGCGATAAAAATCCTAGCGCTAACTGCCAAACGTGAGATTATCGCTGGAAACCCAGCGATAATCTCACAAACTTTGGCGTTAGCTTGATGATAGGGCATGGCAAATTTAGCCATGATATCCACCTTCCATAGGATATCATGCCTAATTCAGTCCTGAAGCAGGCGTAAGGAAAGTAGTGATAACAGGGGTTATCGCTACTTTTCTTGCCGCTATGCTTCATAGCGTGGGGCTTGATGATAGGAGAAATGTCGCTTAGCGACATTTCTCCTGTCATGTCAGGGCAGGAACGCCCATTTTGCATCTCATTAGAGATGCAAAGCTGGGCGTTCAGAATTCAGGCGCTAATGCAAGGTTTCGCACGATAGCGTGACCTTGCTGATTAGGCAATAAAATTATCGCCGCTTTTCGCCCGAAAACGGACGCAAAATCGGCAATACATTTTTAACCCCTCGTTGCTGATATGCCCCTAAGGGGTATGTGTTATGTTATGTTATGTTAGTTACATTTTAATGCGCACAGCTGCTCCAGCGAAGGAGCGTCCTGGCGCAGGGAAAGGAAAACACCACATAACACTGGATCCGGTGACACGAAACAGACAATAAAAACTGGAAATAATTAAAACAAGAGGGTTTTCAAAGCTCTGCGGAAAGACAATAGGTCGTTCGAGAGACGAATTTCCAAGGGGAGAGCGTTCCAGAGGGTTGCGGCTTTCACACGGAAGGAGCGACCCCCCATCCGACTAAGTCTGAAACGGGGGACGACCACCAAGGACTGTCCAAGGGATCGTAGTGAACGAGTGGGAACGTAAGGAGAGATCAATGAATTAAGTATTCCGGGTGCCAACTCTCTCAAAATTTTAAAAACCAGGCAGAGAGCCTTGAATTGGATACGCTTGCATATCGGGAGCCAGTGCAAGGACCGCAGGGTGTTAGAAGTAGGGCAGGATCGAGGCAGACCAACCACCGCCCTAGCCGCCGCATTCTGGACTCGTTGTAAACGAAGAATCTCGGCTTGGTTTGCTCCTAATAGGAGAGAGCTGGCATAGTCCAACCGCGAGATGATCATTGCTTGAATGACCAGCTGTCTTGTAGGGGCATCGAAGAAACGCAGCAGGGGTCTTAGCCCGCGTAGTACTCCAAAACAGCAGGCCGCCACTCTCTTTGTGTGAGTCACAAAGCTAAGCGTATGGTCAAGCCAGACTCCGAGATTCCTGAGTTCCAGAACAGGGACCGGCGCTGATCCCAGCTCTGGAGGCCACCATTCGTCCCCCCAGTGGTCCGCTTCCCTTCCAACGATCATCACCTCAGTTTTTGACGCGTTCAGTTGGAGACAGTTGTTATTCATCCAGCTGGCCACCTCTCTCAGTCCACTTCGGAACCTGAGGGCATCCTGCTTGGCATCCCCGCTGATCGTAACCGCCAACTGAGTGTCGTCAGCATAGGAGACCATGGTAAGGCCCCATTGCCTGACGACCTCAGCCAGCGGCTGCACGTACAGATTAAAAAGCGTGGGACTCAGCGAGGAGCCCTGCGGAACCCCCAGGTCCAAAGGATGGTACTTGGACTGAAAAGGAGGGGTGGCAACGCAGAAGGAGCGATCGCTGAGGAAGGAGCGGCACCACTGCAGAGCTGAACCACAAATGCCAATGTCCTGCAGGCGGCGTAGCAAGATGCGATGGGAGACAGTGTCAAAGGCAGCGCTCAGATCTAGTAAAATAAGCGCTGCCGTTTGACCTGCATCGAGCACACCTCGCAAATGCTCAACCATTGCCAGAAGGGCCGTCTCAGTGCTGTGACCAGCACGAAACCCATTCTGCGTTGGATCCAGGACATTCACAAGGGTCATGTGCTCCGTGAGGGCCCGATTTACATGGGCCTCCATAACCTTGGCCGGCCAAGGGAGCAAAGATATAGGGCGGTAGTTTTCAGGTCTCGATGGATCCAGAGATGGTTTTTTAAGGATCGGGGAAACCACCGCTTGCTTCCATTTGGCAGGGACCAGGCCAGAGGTTATCATCAAGGACCCGCGATAATTATCTCTAAGCGCACTTAGCGCTAGGATAATTATCGCCGGCTAATGTGGATTTTTATCGCTGAGATACCGTGCTATTAGCAATGCTTATATCAAAAGCGATAAAAATCCTAGCGCTAACTGCCAAACGTGAGATTATCGCTTGAAACCCAGCGATAATCTCATGAAGTTTGGCGTTAGCTTGATGATAGGGCAAGGCAAACTTACCCATGATATCCACCTTCCATAGGATATCATGGCTAAGTCAGTCCTGAAGCAGGTGTAAGGAAAGTAGCGATAACAGGGGTTATCCCTACTTTTCTTGCCGCTATGCTTCATAGCGTGGGGCTTGATGAGAGGAGAAATGTCGCTTAGCGACATTTCTCCTGTCATGTCAGGGCAGGAACGCCCACTTTGCATCTGATTAGAGATGCAAAGCTGGGCGTTAGGAATTCCTACGCTAACGCAAGTTTTCACGCGTTAGCGTGAGCTTGCTAATTAGGCGATAAAATTATCGCCGCTTTTCGGCCGAAAATGGCCTCAAAAGCGGCGATAATTCTATCGCCTCGCCTTGCTGATATGCCCCTTAGTACTTTGAACTTCAGCTCTACATGGCCTTCAGCTCCATATGGAATGCCTGTGTGCATGGACTAGTTCTTCCTGATATTTTTTCAAACTCCTTCTGTTTGAAGCATAGTCCATCATCCTGTTCTTGTCAACTTTGATGCTGTCAAAGCTGATGTTGTTTTTCTGATCTTTCATCTTTTTATTTTTCCAAGTCGTTCAATTGCGTAGTAAGAGAGGAAACGTGATTCTTCAATTCCTTCCATCAGGACTTCAGGTCTGCCTTAATTATGTCAAGTTATGTCCAGATCTCCTCTAGGAATTCCTGGCGTTAGTCTTGTCTGATTTCAGTTCTTTTAACCTCAGTAGCTGACTGTAGCTGTGATGTGCTCAACTGGGTATCGCTCGTTTTTTGGGATCGTATTTTTTTATGGAATTCATTTACCAGCCACTTCTGTCTTTTTCTGTCGGCTACTCTCTTCCTACTTCAAACTAAATAGAACCCTCTGGTGTATACCAAAGAGTTTAGCAATCTTCCTTCAGCGCCTTTCAGTATTATAACTACTAAGGTGGTTGGACATATCTCATATAACTGTGTCTGGCACTTCATCAGTCAGGACCCATCCGGTGCATATTCTAGAAACCTGTGGGTTCCAGCTGCTTGCAGATGTGGGCTAGCTTAAAGAATCAGTCGAGTCACTGCACCTACTTCTTTGCTTTTCTTGTATGCAGGTTAAAGGCTTCTCGGTCTCTCTCTTGGGAGACCTGTGTTGGAGTCATGGGTTAACCTCTTAGATGGGCCGGTTGGTGCGAGGCTCCAAGAGGATTCTGCTGGAAACAGTGTAACTGAGGGCTTGATCTCCGCTGCCAGGAATCTAATGTAGGGGCTGCAACCTTGCCAGTTTCTCAGGCGCATCGGCATAAGCATACCGGTACTGTAAAGATGCTACAAGGCTGTGCACTTACTTTTCAGAACCTCCTATGGGATATTGTATGTTCAGAGATATAATGTTGTAGAGCCCAGTACTGCATTTTTTAAAAATCTTCCTAAATTGATATATCCACATTAACTGTGTCACGTTCACGCCAATAGTATTGGGGTCGCACAGGGTAGATTCTCTTAGCACTAAAATAAAATGTGCAGTTTTCAGATAAACTGGCAGATGTCTCTTACCCCTCACCAGTGAGTTATGCTCTGTTAGATAGGGAGTGTTAGGAGTCAGATAACCCTGCCCGAGAATCTCTTATTTTCAAGTGATAACAAAGCAGAGTCCCAGACTTGCACCCCCAAATCAGCACACACAATTGTATGCTTATTTATCAAGCAGTGTTTTTCTGCCAATGATGTGAACCATAATGATCATTGTTAATAACTCAGCAGGTAATATGCAAATCAAGGTGAACGTTAGGTAACCCCAGGCCATATTTCATCCCGCATCCCTAGCCTGCTAGCTAGTTCCCTATCTAATATGTCTAAAAGTTGATAGCCATCTAACATGTAATGCTACATTAGTTTAACCTTAATTATGCCAGTCCATGTTCAGAGTTCCTGCATACCTGATGCTGCCATGAGGTTAGCAGTCGGAATTCAGTCCCTCGTCACTCCCCCTATGCAGCCAGTCCATGTGTCTGTCTGTGCCCTTGCATCTACAGAAGCAAATGGTACTTGATAGCCCATGCACCGGAGAGGAGGAAAGTTGTCCTTTTCTGGCCTGTTAGTCTTTACGGTGTCACAAAGCATGGAGTTTCTAAACCGAAAATATAGCGATCAAGGGCGTGCTGTTAACATGGACATTTACGTAATCTGCTCCTCCTAGGCCCTATGTCTGTTACACTCATTCCTTAGTACCGTGCTTAATGTGTAAAAAAGTGAGTACAGGTGCCCAGTATTTTTTTTAGGAGTCTGCTGTCATTTTAACAGCTAATGCAGCTCACTTCGCTAGCACTAAGACACCATAGGGTATTTGCGCGTTTTATATAATTATTTCATTCATTCATTCAATCACAGACATGGGCAGCACGTAACTTGTAAAAAAAAAATAGTAATAATAATAATAACTGCAATTTCTGTCTTTTATTTCACTCTTGCAGGTTCTCCCTTAACCTCTCTTTTCTCTGTTTGCCTCTGGTGTCCTAGCCTTCACCTTCTTTTCTTTTTCTGTCTCTCTCACTCTTGCTCTAGATCAAAGTCTTATGATGAAAAATAAGTCTCAGCCCCTCAAATGAATCATCAGGTGGTGATCAAACAGTAAAATAGCCAGAAAGGTAATCTGTTCAAATGCCCAGCCTTTCATCATTTTAAAAGTGAACCAGGCTTAGCCTTTCATCTTACTGAGGTTGATAAATTGCAACAAGTACCCCAGAGCTGTGCATTGACAGATGCATTGAGTAAGCCCTATGCAGGTGCGGACTGTAGTGCAAACTGCAGACGTTGCAGGGCAAAATGAAACAATTAATAGCATGTTTTAAGTGCTGCCGATGAATTGCCATCTGGGAGTGTTTATTACACTGATTTCTACTTGCTCGTGAATAATCTGCATCATAACTAGCGCCTGAAAGGTGTTTTGTTTGGTTCTGGGGTCTGTATTTAATCCGAGGCCTAGAGCCTCTGTGCTCGGATATTGGGATCTTGGGCGGGCCAGTCTCTTGCCACCAGCTCCAGGAGGACTAAAGACGGTCGGTCATGAGCAGGGGAACCGCACGGGAAATAACCTGCCGCCCTGCCGTGGGGCCTGCTGCTGATGCTGGCGCACCCACGCCTGCCGGTGCTCGGCACAGCCATGGCTTTAACCGGAGCCTAGCCGTGGCTCTCCATGCCACTTCACTCTTAGAGTCAATCAGTGCCACTGACCAAGCACTTTTTATTCATGCCAACTAATCATTGTTGTGGATGTGGCACTACAACGAGTCCTCGGGAAAAACAGGAAATTTGTATATGTATTTTTGTTGGGATTATGCCCGTGCGAGAAAATTAAAGCGTGCTAGTGGGGACACATGAGTGCAGCCACCGGCTCAAATTAAGCACTGCTCAGTACTAAATGCAGTTATGCTTATATGCAAACGGGTATGTATTGAATGTAGTATGCACTATTATTTAACACAAACCCTGTGAGCGAGTCAGAGGGAAGGAGCATCAGGCACCACAAGAATATGTTCCACTAGCTCGATTCACCGCACTCCCCTCAATCTCACTTAGCCACCCACTTCATACACGCGCACTCTGGACAGCTTCAGCCGTCTGCTACAGCAGCACACAATTCACAGTCTCCTGGGGGATTCAGCAAATATACCAGACTATGGAAGTATCAGGTCCCGCAAATGTGCCAGATCTTCTCTCAGCAAAGGTCTTGCACCACGCTGCCTCCGCTGTGCATCACTGTGCTTAATAGCCACGTCAACAGGCAAGCATCTTGTCCCAGGTGCCTTTATAGCTCAAAGGTCAGTTCTTCTACCATGGCATTTACCAGGACAACAGCTGCTTCTGGAAGTTCTAGGCCACACCAGGCTTGACGCAGTGCTTCATGGCCCTCAAGGGAGGCCGGCGCCCTGGAAACTGCAGTTTTTTACATGGTTGTAGGAGGTCCACAGACACAAGGTTACTTAATTTGAGCGTTTCACTTGCACAGGCTTCACTCTGCTTGATACATCTATTACTTTTAATACAAACTTAAAAGATACTCTCTTTCCTGGCTTCTTATTGGTTCCTGTGGTGCCACTTACTTTTCCTCCATTTCTTTTGTCTGTAGCATATTGTCCTCCATTTACCAATGCTTCTTCCTGGTCTGCTTCTCTTATCAGTTTCCCCAGCCAAAGTACTGTAACCATCCACTTTTCGTGGAACTATATTTTCATAAAGTTTTACTTTTTACTCTTGCTGTGTCTCATCAATGTACACCCCATTTTACATACATTATCCCAGCCACATGACTATAACTATTCTCAACAGGTGACCTTTTACCTATTAGCTTACTCCTGTCTCTTCGACACCAGGCTCTCAATCTTCTATCTGAATCCCTGTACCTAACGTACATAAACATCTCCCCAGGCACGGAAGATTTATTCTGTATGAAGGTCACCACTTTTGTCATCCTTGGCCACCAGACTGCTGTGAATGATCACACTTGTTTAGATAAGCATCGGCGATTGTTTTCAAAACATTTATGATTGTTTTCAAAACATCCATGGTTGTTTTAAAAACATATCGATTCTAGAAAAAAGCCTGGAGTGACCACTTTTGTATAAAAGACCCTCACTCCCCCCTACAAATTAGAGGACAATTTCTTTCAAGCTGACATGGGGGTCCTGCATGCCGAATCTTCGACACAAAGTGCTCTGACATCCCTTGCGGGTTGTCATCCTCGAAGAAGAGACGGGGTCCTTCGTTCTAAACCATCAGGTGAGGGGGCTGGTTCATCCCTCGGGGTTTCTTGGCTACAGATACACATCTATACCCACATACACCTACACATCCAGGTCAGGCTACGTACATTTTAGCAAACTTACCTAGGGCGCGCATTTTGTGAATATGCAGGTACTACTCTTTTTCTCTGAACTGTTTCTGTTTATCTCATTAGCACAATGGTAGAGATATTTCTACTATTCACTATATTGGTACTAAAAATCTCTTTCGTATGCTTCTGTCCCCTGATTATCACAGCACATTTGTTTTACACCAGGTTGTCGCTGTACCAATAAATTCTTATTGAAACATCCTAATCGTCATCCTTTGTGTTTTCTGGGAGAAAGCAAGCATGAGTGTCAGAGCGAAACGTACTGTACTATTATCCACGATCCCTGAGGAATCAGGGTTGCCATGTTCAGTGTTTGCCAGAGACTACATACACCACTGTAGAATACAGGGGGGTGGTAGTGGCACTGTAGAGCTAGCTGGTCTTTCGGGGGTGTCTGGAAGCGGTTGGGACACTAAGCCCTCAGTTTATGTCATCCAAAACGTGCACGTCCTTGGGGACTCCTAGGAACTACACCACAGTAGCATATTTATTTAACAATTTATCACCCACAGAGTGATTTGCATGGAATCACAAGACGTTTGGCAGGGTCACCATCAAGACTCCAACCAAACTGGGACTCCCACCTCTGGAGTCAGCAGATCTCCCACCTGCTTCACATTCTCTCCACTCTTGTGTTATCTGTCAGGGAGCTCTTTTCTTCTAACTGGCCATGGTTGATGAAAACAGCTCTTTATTAATAACATAGGCAAAACAGATGCATTACCAATGCTTGTTCTTCTGGCAAACATTCACATTTATTATTATTATTATTATTATTATTGAATTTTGTACCGCGCACGGTTACCAAGAGGCATCCCAGCGCTTATAGAACCCCAGAGCAGACTACTAATAGAGAGCAGAGAAGCTACAGCTATTCTGGGAACAGATACGTTTTCAGATGTTTCCGGAATCTGAGAAGGTTAGGTTCGGACCGCAGCGAGAATGGAAGAGAGTTCCAGGCGAGCGCTGTATGGATAGAAAAACTCCTGCCCCCTGAGCGGGCTCTCCTGATTCTCTTGGTCTGAAGGAAATGTTTATTGTCAGAGCGTAAGGCTCTTGTAGACTTATAAGGGCGTATCATGTCCTTCAGAATAGCTGGTCCTTTCCCCTGTATGCTTTTATGAGCGATACACAGGGCCTTAAAGATAACTCTCTCTTTAACAGGGAGCCAATGGAGTGCTTTAAGAGCAGGCCTGGCTGACTGCCTGGCCGGAACATTCCACAGCAGTCTTGCTGCTGCGTTCTGCACTTGTTGCAGGATCTTAAACGTTGACTCTGGTGCTCCAAGAAAAAGCGCGTTACTGTAGTCCAGGCGTGAGATGATTAATCCTTGGACTAACAGTTTCCGGGAGAGTTCTGGTAACAGGGGGAGAACCTTACGGGCCGACCGGAGCATACCATAACAAACGCCCGCGATCTTCTTGGCGTGTGTCCTAAAGGACAAGTCCGGCTCCAGCCAGACCCCCAGGCTCTTGATCTCTTTTTTTGGGTCAGGCGGGGTGCCCATGCAGTTGGGCCAGCTGCTTGGTGAGAGGGCAAAACTTGAGTGACCCAAGATCATCAGCTCAGTTTTTGAGCCATTCAGTTTGAGCGATGACCTGGACATCCAATCAAACACATCTCTCAAGCAAGCATGGAGTGTCTCAGGCTGTTTCTCCAGCTGTGTAAGACTCACCACTAGCTGGGTGTCATCCGCATAGCTAATGGTCTTAAAGCCAAACGGAGACACCACACCCTCCAAGGGTGCCATATACACGTTAAATAACGTGGGGCTAAGGGATGAGCCCTGTGGCACCCCGCAGTGGAGTGGGAGGGGAGGGGATTTTGCATTTCCTTCCCAAACCTCGAAGGTACGCCCTTCCAAAAAGGAGGCCAACCATTCCAGGGCCACTCCTGTGACACCCGCCTCTGCTAGACGTTGTATCAATACCCCATGGTTGACGGTATCGAAGGCCGCACTGAGGTCCAGGAGGATCACTGCCACTGATCCCCCTGAATCCAAAGTGTTTCTGGCCTCCTCTACCACTGCTAGCAGCGCCGTGTCCGTACCATGGCCTGGTCGAAATCCTGTCTGGGAGTCCCTCAACCGGCCATTCTCCTCAAGAAAGTTTGATAACCGAAGGTTCGCCAGCCTCTCGGCAATCTTACTCACTCCTGGAAGTAGGGAGATGGGCCTGAAATTGGCCAAGTTCTGCGGGTCCAAGCCCGGCTTCTTCAGAAGCGCTTTGACAACCGCACTTTTCCAGTCAGGCGGTACTGTCCCCTGAATGAACGAGAGATTAATCAGATTAGTCAGGGGCTCTCCTATCGTCAGGGCGGCCTGCTTAAGGTACCGCATCGGGACAGGGTCCCGAGGTGAGCCACTTTTCATGCTCCCGAGGACCTTCAGTACTTCACCTGTAGATACAGGGCCGAATGACGTCAATCGATTTTCCGGTATGCTGAAGTCCTCAGAGGGGGGCAATGTTCCCAAAACCAAGGGGAGAGAACTAATAATAATGTCAATTTTATTTTTGAAGTAGGTGGCTAATTCCAAACATTTTTCCTGTGGTCTAACATAGACAGGTGTAGGCTCAGGTGGTTTAAGAAGCTCCTTCATCACTAAGAAGGCTTCCCTGGATGAGGACGCAGCATGGTTTACTCTCTCCCCATAGAAGGAGGCCTTAGCAGTACGTATGGCACGTTTGTATATTCTAAGTTCGGTGCGGTATTTTTCCCTGCTATCTATCTCCTGACACCTTCTCCATAATCTCTCCGCACGTTTGCAGTTCTGTCTCAAGGTTCTGAGCTCTGGGGTGTACCAAGGTGCAGACCCCACTCTCTTATCCCTAATGAGCATCTTCTTGAGGGGAAGGACATGATCCAGTGCATTGGTTAACCAGTTCCTCACTGCAACATCTACAGACACCGGGTCACAGCCCATCTGAGGCTGAGTGTCCTTCAGACGGGCATTCCAAGTGTCTACCGGGAGCCTTGACCATGCCCTATCTATTCTAAATTCCCTGAGTGGGAGCGTATCATCACACTTGATCTCCCAATTAGCCCTGATCAGTAAGTGGTCAGACCAAGGAAGAGCGAGGGGAGGCATGACGGAAATACCCGCCATGTTCGAAAAGATAGGGTCAAGAAGATGACCTTTGATATGGGTGGCACCAGTATTTATTAGTTTCATCTGCAGGGCGCTCAGCTCGCTCGACAGATTGGTGGCCCTAGGGTCAATCTCTTCATCGAAATGGCAATTGAGATCTCCTAGCAAGATGAAGTTGGATGCGGCCGCGGCTAGCAGAGTAGTAGTTTCCATAAGTGACGATGTGAAATCACCCATGCTTCCAGGGGGCCGGTAGACTAGGAGTCCCGTCAACGTGTAGGTAGGGGAAAATTGAAGCGAGAATTGGCAGCTCTCACAATCCTTTATGACTATAACTTTTGCTATTCTAAAGCTCTGTGCAAGCAGTCATGTCTAATGGTAAATGTATCATCTAACTAGTAATTTGAAAATATATTCCATATCATCCTACCCCTTACTTACTTTCTCTCAAATGGTGACTCACACGTGTAAATTACCAATTAATAGAATGATATTAAAACATGCGATAACTCTATTAAACTACTCTCAAGGAATGATACACTCTTCACTGCTCATATTAATATATTTATGTTTTAGTTTATTGAATCTTATACGTTTTTTGCAGTATAGATTTTTTGCATTCGTTTGTTTTAGTTCTTGACTTTGTTATGCAGTATAAAAGCATGCAGTTGTTACTGCGTTTCGAGGTGGAGAAATGTAATTGGAATATTTCCTCAACCTCGAACCGCAGAGGCCGCTCTAGCCCACCTAGTCTAACGTGTAATAAATTCTGATGTTGCTTAAAAGATTTGCACTCACAGCCCGAAACTGCAGTTTTATGGGAGGTGCTCATTAGCATGAGGTAAATTTTTCAAACAAGAAAAATCTGTTTTAAGCCCTTTTTTGGTAGTTTAAAGAAGTTGAAGTATATGGTACTCTTGGTACTAAGTGGATGAATAGGTGGGCTGGAGTCCAATACACAAACATTCACAACTCTTAATCTAGGGCCTGTTGCCGGGATTCTGCAGATACACAGAACTATGCGCAGAAAAACAGGACCTCGTGTATAGGGGTTGTACCTTCTACCACCTTAGTACCCAAATCCCAAAACCGACTAGCTATAGTGTCTCATTCGTTCCCCTACATAATCACAAAGCTACAAATGATTAGGCAGTCCAGATCTCAACACTGCCGACTTTCTCGGGAATCGCGGTAGCAAGACATACCCTTTCACTCACTCACTCTTACTTGTCCAAAATAAGGATTGTCATAGTCACTGTAGAGTTCAAAATGTTTATTTTAACTATCATGCTCTATAATGTAGTATACGAGCCACTACCAGCAGCGAAATGCATAAACTCAGAACAATTAGCATTGTTATAATTCCACAGAATATAAAGGGGGATGTCATCACGTACAGACAATGGAAAAAGGACTATAAGGCCTAACCACCCTCCCCTTGGTATGGCTGAGGTTTATTATATAAAGGAAGATCTCTGGGCTTTGTCAGCAGACCCCATAACTTAGTGCCTAAATATAAGTTTTACATATACTATGCATATATAGTTATACATATATGTTTTTATATAAGTTTTTACAGCATATATCTTCTCCCTGGAAAGGTCTCTTCTCCAAGTGTGTGTTTGAACAACATGCATCCCTGTAATATCAAAGCATGAGTTTCCAGCAGTGCAGCTGTGTTTAGCATGTTTTGTCTAGGTGCTTGGGACTGACCAGAACCGAATAACAACGGGCATTGTTTATCGACCTTGCACATCGTGGTCAGACTAAACTCCTGGGAATTAGCAGTGAACGCAAAAAGCAGACAGTTCTCATGTGAAAGGCACAAACAGGGTCTTGCAAAATAAAGTCATGTAGCAATGTGCGCAAAAGCAGCATCATGGCAGCAGAGCTCATGCTAACTTAGCAATGTTGACAATGACCCTAATTACCATATAACAGGTCATCTGCCTATGCAGGTGCAAACATAAAAAACATGAAAACAGCAAAGAGAGTGAAGGAAAAAATAGTTTGTATTTTAAGAGACACGTAACTCTGTGGCCCTGATAATGGGAGTAGCAGACTGGGATGGAGTGTACACTGAACCCAGTAGATACTGAGACGAATGGCGAGGTGTTTATTTGGTTCGAAAATACCTCCTATTCCCTCTAAAATCCATGGAAATGATGCATCGCATGTGGATTTTGTATGCATTGACTGAAATATGCATGCTTTGTCTTTTCTCTGGAAGTTTACCCACAAATAATGTAGGCAGGTTTTACTTGGTGAAATCTGTCAGGGGAAATCAACAGAGGTGAAATATTTCTACATGAATATACATACACATACAAGCATGCATACAGCCAGAGACCTTTTTGCGTTTTCTCTTTATAGTATTTTTATGTTTATGTTCTACTTATGAACCACATAAATGTGAATTCGCTGGACATTCTAGGTGTGGTATCACAATACATGAACTTGTACAATAACGTAAAGATAAGTAGTTGTAGAGTTAGAACAGTAAATCCGCACTCATCTTTCTATGCGTTTCTTTTTTGCCATTCAATATAAGAAAAAAAAACAGAGGTTTTATATTAGAGCTAGCATCTGACCCAAGCCAAGTGCACTTGAAGCCTGATACTAATGACTACATTGCTTATGCGAACATTTTTGCTGGCCTTATTTTCAATTGTGCACTATTTCCAGAATACATTTACATCTAGTTTATTTTTGGTGCTGGTGTGTTTTCGTTCTTTTATATTTTGAAAAAAAACCCTTTTGATTTTTGGTTTAAAGTTAAAATATTAGAGTGCACATTGAAAAATTACTTCCAATAGTTTGAAGCTGCCTGAAACCGAATTTGAAGAATAAAATAACTTGTTATAATAGTGGAAGGCACGAGTCTTGTTTCTTACTTACACTTTGTTTCATGAATTGTAGGCATTGTGCCGAACTGTGGCATCCCTTACAACTACAAATATAGTGAGCGTTGCCGAGGATCGGGACAATAACAAAGGATGCATAAAATACCGTTGTGAAATGGATGGTGGTCACTGAACATTTCCAAAAAGTTACAGGATGAAATTACTAAAAGAGTGAATCTGTGGAGGATGCATGGATTCATTCAACATTACCCAACTGTAAAGTAAAACGCAAGTCATTGCCTTTCATTGACCCAGCTGGATACATTTTAGGCGCCTGATTCACAAAGCTGCTGTCACGAGGCTCAGGGGTCTGCTGTGTCACCCTAGTCTTGTGACTGGTGCAGCACAATGCACAAACTTCCAATTTAAACGGGAGACTTGCGAGGTGTGGGAGAGCCCGGAGGTGAGTGCAAACGCTGCCCCACCTCCACCCTCCACACACTCATGAGTAGCTGATGGTCAGCCATTCAGCCACCGCCCACCTATTCACCGATTCCCTTCACCCAAGAGGGCGGAGGGAGAGGTTTGTGCTGAAACAAACAAGTCCTCCACGTCCAGCTTCTGCAGGTGTGCGACGAGGATGCGTGACAGTGGATGGACATACCAATGCTGAGGGCACAATTAAAGGTACTGCTGGAATGGGCACCTGGAGTGAAATAAAGAGTCTTTCGAAACTGATAGTGAATAAACCTAAGGGGCCTGGGAAGTGGCAGTGCAGTTAATTATTAGTAGCAGAGGAATTTGAATTGGTGCGTGCACATTTGAACCCCCACCAATTGGAGACCTTATATTTCTAATAAACGACGTGACAAAGAGAGACGCTTACTGTCCACTTGCACTTTGGATTCTTTTGTTTACTGCTGAATCTGATGCGCGTAAGTCAATGCTATAGGATATATAAATCAGATGCTAGCAATAGGGAAGCATCAGCGTTTGCTGAATCTGATGCCCCCTGAACCCGCTGTGCTCAATATGTTGCTGATGTCTTTGTTATGCAGCGAAAGAATAGACACCAGATAATCCAACAAAAAAAAAAATGAAAACGAATGAATTTTAAATCTCTGTCTCTTTTGGAAATGTAGCACTTCATGAGGAAATAGATTGATATATTTGTAAGGCGCTTACTTTCCTGTTCATTGCCAATGCCATGTGATTCTTAATGCATGGGTGAGTCTTTGCTAAGGGATTTCTTTTTCTATTTTGTAATGACTGGAATTTATATAACTTTTTTCTGCTATTATTTGTTTTTTCAATGTTACAATAGTTCTGATTTGTTTTTTCCACTTGTAATCATGATAGTGCTTTTTACCTGCTTTGGGACAACATGTTCCTAATGTAAAATGACTATGTATAACCGAAGCAATGATTGTCTTTTGTTCTTTGCTGTTTTAACACATCCCTCGAAAATGAATTTTAGAGTAAATAGAGTTTCTATCCACCTTTCTAAAATTCTGTCTATGTGAAGAATGAAAATTGTATTAAAATATTTCCTCCAAGTGAAATGTGGTGCTGGGTGCCACACCTACAATTTTAGTTTCCAGAGAACTGCATTTACCTGCTCATTACAAATGTAAGCATCAAGTGGCAACTTGATTTACAGATTGTCAGAATGATTCCTTCTTTTTCCTTCCAGAACTTCAACTAAATAAGAGAGTAGCACAGCAGAAACAACAAGAAAACTCAACCTGGTGGGCATCTGATGTTTAAATGTGTACTTCCTTTGCTCTGCTTTGCCCTTGGGAGCATTCAAATGTTCACCTCAAGATTATCGACCTTCAGCACAAGGGCCTGTAGGATTCGGCCTCCTGTATCAGTACAATGAGCTGTCCATGGACAGCGCCTGAAGTAAGTGGGGCTCGCTCACCACTCAAGACTCGGCCTGACTTAAAGAATGCACCTGATATAAACCCACAGAAGAGCCGTAGCCACCGACAGCAAGCCCACAGGAGAACCGCGGACATCGGCAGTCACACTGGAGCAACCTGGGGACTGAGCCGGGCATAGCCAGCTTGCTACAGCCTGTGGTAACTGCACACATTTCTTGCGATGAACAAAAGTGGAAACTTGGGCCAGCATAGAAAAAGCAACCCCTGTCACAAAATATAAGTGCTTAAGGTCCATGAAATGTCCTAAGTCAAAATGAATTATATTAAATTCTAGAAGTTGTGTTTGCTCAAAACTATGTTTTAAAAGGTTTTAAAACTGGGCCTGTTATCTCCTTCCGGTTGCCCTTTGGGTCACCTCTGTGTCTGCCTCCTAATCCCCAAACTGTTATGAATGAATGAATAGTTTATTGTTCAGTTAATTAAAACTTACAATTAAAATAAAAGTCTAAATTAAAACCACGTAAAATCCATCTTTACGATATTTACACCGTGTACTGATGCACCAAAGAGTGCAATACATAGACAGAGAACTCGTTAATGAAAGGTACTTAGGGGTTTATTTACATGACCCTTGGGCCGCCATGCGTCACTTTTAATATAGGAAAGAGTGACCAACTGGTGGCTCGTGGGTCTTGTAAATAAGCCCTATGGTGCATTGACCAGTTGTAGAATGCAAGACGACTGTACCCAGTTCACAGGCATAACTTGGTAGGGTTAGAAACAGCAAAGTATGACAGGTTAAAGTGCCAGTGCATTGCGATGCAAACATGACAAGACAAATAGACAAACAAGACAAATAAATATAGACTTTAAGCTTGCTAAGGTGAAGTGCTTAGAGGGTAAACAGGTTGCAAGATGCCTACAACTATATCCCCTCAACAGTTGATACCACAGTGCAGGTCAGCATACTTCATTCTGATGGACAGATTCCCAGTACACCACTCCAAGCCAATCAGTTATGATGTTGACTCAGAATTGGTGGGGGCCCCTATCTAGATTATGAAGAAGAGAAAGCGGAGAATGTGCATAGTAACCATTTGAGTCGAAGACTAAACAGCACACAGTGTCAGAGTGCACACGGAGGAATCAAAGTGCACAGTGCCATAAAAATTGAGTACTATAACTGCAAATTATGCATAGTCATTTTTCTCTCTGCCAAGAGCATACATTTCAGGAATGTTCCACAGAGCATAGGGTCTTCTCCTTGGAGGTAGGTTATTACCGCCTGATGACACGTGCGAATTCCTTTAATTCTAAAGTGGAATTGCAATAAAACTTTTCTCTCTTCATCAAGGCACGGCAGATGCAAACTATATGGCTAATGTTCTCCTTTGCATATTGATACAGCCGGCATGCAGTCACAGTGTTTTTCTCACTAAGAGAGGAGAAATACATAGAGTTTTAAAACAGCCCAATCGGTAGCTCAGTTGCTTGAGTTTTGTCCTCGACTCAGCTCGCCTAGGGACGGTTGTGACTTCAGTAAACCATAGGTGCTTATTGTTTTAGCCAGAGCATTTTGTCTGTCAAAGATGAAGACTTCTTGACTACTGAGTTAGTTGCGTTATTAAAAGCTGCCTGACTGAAAGTTAGAGGTCTTAGCGGCTCGTCCTGCAAATTTTACATAGCCAGCTTCAAGTACTCATGCACTTGGGTGTTTCCTTGTTCTAGTGCCCTCCATGAGACGTTGCTTAGTGTTGCGAACTGCGCTCTTTTTAGTTTGTAACAGGTTTTTAAGAAAGCACCAAAACTAGACAAGTTCTACCCTGTAGCCCAAACTCTAGGCTTATTTGCACAGGAGATGTATTTTGCAGGAGGCCGTACACACGTCAGTAAGTACATGAGATTGCATTGTCTATTGCACTGTCTGCTCTCCCCCTAGGAGTTTCTGCTCCATACACTAAGAAGGGGGCTAGTTTTTCAGCCATGAAGTGCAGTAGTGGTTGGAAAGAAAGGCCTTTTAATGTAGACCTTAAGAACCAAAAGACAGCCATTGGAGTGTTGCTCTTTCTTGTTATCGAGCAACAGTGTGTTGTAAAAGAGCCTCTTGAGGCAAAGGTAACCCCCAAGAACCTGTAGTCTAGGGCCAAGTTCATACAGTCATGTGACCCAGGAAACAGGCTACAGGCACCAAATGGTTAGGACACAAAAATGGCAACATAGTCGGCAGTTGGCCTTTGTGTATTCTCCCTGTCAAACCATGGAGAGAATGGGTGTTGGCAGGATGGGAGGGGCTGATCTGTTCACAGCCCCACTTGCACTTCAATATAGCTGTCTCATCCAACACCCAATAAAGTTCACACTAGAGTTTTGTGCCCCCAGACACACTGGGACCAGGGAAGGGAGGAAGGTAATTCAAACACCATCTGTGTCGGGGGGGGAGCTCTAGAGGTGTTTTCCACTTCAATGCTGGCACCAGATATAAAATTAGGAGCCTTCTGGACATGCGGAGGACTCTCAGAGGACTGTCCTGCTGTGAACTTCAGAGAACTGCCTTGCTACACTAAGAGGACTGCCCCCCAGCGGCTCCTCACAGAAGAGGTATCTGGTCTCATGCAGCCCTTGTCAGCTATAGCCTGCAGCTTCGTCCCACTGGAGGTTTTCAACTTCCAAAAAGTCCAAACATAGAAATCCTCACTGTGACTCCATCTAACAACTCTCTGACGATGACACCTCATGATCCAACACCACCAGCTGCCTTGCCACACTGACCTTTACCTTTTCAGACATTGTTTTCTCAAAAACGTTCCAATTCTGAAGTTAAGCAGAGGCTGGGCCAAATCAACTTCTTGTATCCAAACCCACCCTTGCTCTTGACTTTGTCTCATTCTTGTGGGACTAGTTGTCCATGGTTGTGGTTTTGATCTTTTAGGCACTATTTTTCACTTTAAACTTTAGAAAATCATAACTCTGGTTCCACTCATTGAATTTTTGCCATTTGGTATCAAATACTTTATTAAAATTGGCTATATTTTCTAAATTATGGGATTTTTCTTGTGTTGTGTTCCACTTTATTCCTGTTCAAATGCGACATAAGTACTTTACACATTGCCTCTAGGCTGAGCCCAATTGCTTTTGGTTCAAGCGACCAGTGGGTCAAGAACAGGTTAATTTAGTGAATTTTTTGTCATTCACCCTGGCAAGGATTGCGTCTGTTGCTTGAGTATGGATCCTCCATCCTCAGCCAAGAACCCAATTTCTCACAGCTCCAAAGATCTTTGGAGGGCTGGGACCAACCAGCCAAGCAGATCCAATGCAGGTGCGTTTCCGCTGGGACACAAATTCAGGTTTTCTCCTGCTTGGAGCATTTCTACAGCAACAAGTTTAATTCAGTGGGACCTCAATGAGAAGGTATATTGCCTCATGCAGCCCTCTTTGGCCATAACCTACTGCCTTGCCCCATTGGAAGAATATGAGCTCCAAAAAAGTGAAGGTAGACCGGAAATCAGGAAGGGGTAAATGAACCACTTGTGTCTCTTAAGCTAGAGTCTCTTTAAAATATTTTTGAGACCCTCAAACACGCTGTCACAGCCTGCAGTGTATTTTTTATCTGTGCTAGAGTGATCAGGTGGATTGCGTCATCTTTGGTTCTTAGCTGCTTGAGTGTCCCTTTCTCCAAGTGGTTGTACAACCTCCACCAGGAGGGAGACTGTCTTTTTGAAGATAGTGGCATGTGCTTAAAATTATCTATTGTTGAGTAGGAACAACATTTTTAAAAAAAGCTGGTGCAGTGCGAGAAGACTTGGAAAGTTTCCTCAAAATCTTAATCCCTAGAAAGGGGGCCAGGTGACATTTACATCTTGTTCAATATGAGTTTTTATTTTATCACCATTAGGAGACATTAAAAAAGATTTATACATTACTAAGGCTAGTTGTAATAAGGATTCGCTGTGGGTATCCGGGGAAAGAAGAACATCACAACTGTCAACGGTATTGCACAAGTTAAAACATTGTATTTGTGTTTGTGTGTGTTTGTATAAAATGGGGAATTGAAATGTGTCTGTAACATTTTATGCGAGATAAGCTGATATATCCAAGTTTGGCCTTTATGTTTCCAAGAAGGTCACTAGATAGTTTTATTATTTATATTCATAGTAAGATGTTTATTATACTATATAGGGGAATTAGGAAAAGTGGGTCTATTCCTTTGGTTAGAGAAAATAAGGGATTCAAAAAAGGCAGATATGTGTTTAAAAATGGGGTTCGATAATTGAGGAGATGTTTTTGTTATTTGTAAAAATTCCTTTAAGAAAAATGGATGCAAGAATGTTTTCTCCAAAGTGAGCCATAGTGTGGAAAATGGATGATTGGATTCAGAAAGCCAAAAACATGTCTGTCTATCAAGAAACACTTTGTGATATAAAATAGAGTTTCGGAAATTACCTCCCACTTTGTCTTTAGATAATTTCATTGTAAATACTGAGATACACAGTTGTTTATTATTCCATAGAAAATGAGTGGTGATAGAGTCAAAGCTTTTCATTAAGGAGTTTGGAAGATTTAAGTGGATCGTTGCAAGCATATATAAAATGAGCGGTACCAGCACCATTTGTATTGAATTTAGACAACACAACCAGGAAAGGAATAGAGGATTCCAACTAAAAATTAAAGAATTTACTTTCTTAAATGTATTTTCAAAGTTGAGTTTAAGACTATCTTTAATAGAGTTGGTGAAACACAAGCATAAGTATTTCATTTTATTAGGATTCAAGGGAAAATTCAAATTATCAAGCATATGTTTAAAACAAATATATGACGTTACAATCCAAACCATTACAACGCATGCATTTACAATGCAGTTTTTACAACACAAGTACCATTACATCGCATTTTTTTACAACGCATACTATTACAACGCAAAAATATGTTAATTCATTGAATGATCAATTACAATGCAAACTAGTACAACGCATACTATTACAACACAATTTTTTTTAATTTGTATAATAAAACCCTGGGACGGGATGCAAGGAAAATAGGGTTTCTGGGTGGGGTAGTGTATTAAAACACGGGTATTTAATATTAATACCTGGGTATACTCAGGTACTAAAATTAATAGTCATATTTTTTATTTATTTATATTTTTATTTATATCAGAAATAATAAACTTATAAATTTTACATAAAAAAAATCCAGACAGTTACTGTTTTAATACAAGTAATTTAAAAAACGTACTGTACACTATACAGTGACACTACAGTACTAATATTAATACTCCAGTATTTTTTCATGAACAATAATATATAAATATTTTTTTAACATAATTCTAATATTTATAATGCAACAATTACTCCCTATTTAAAAAACAAATGAATAATAAACCCCTAGGACGGTATATAGGGAAAAAGGGGTTTGGGTGGGAAAGTGTATTTATAACTAGTACTAAAGTTTTAAATGAATACACGAATACTAAAAATAATAGTCGAATATTCTAAAAAAGAAAACTAATTAAAATATAAAAACAGTGATTTAATAAAATTTTTAAATATAAAGTACATATAATTTCCAGACAAAATTCATTTTGAAACACTAAACTTATTGAAAACCAAACAAACACACCACTATTTGAAACGTGACAAAAACGAAAGTCCTACAACACTTTCTATAAAACTACCTTGACCCGCAGGTCACCAAAATGGTGGACATAACTGTTATTACAATAGAATCAAACTTTAATAAAACACAAAAATAAATGACACTTTTTCACAGCATTAAAATTAAGCCAGAAAAATATACCCAAAACATATTTTGTATACAATTAACGAGCACAACCAAATAATGTATAAAATTAGCCATCCACCATATTAAAACCGGTGGCTAATTGACTTTCAGACACATCACACGTGTTTTACTGAGCGTAAAATATAAACAACAAACAGTCACATCTAAATTTCCAAGTAAGTGTACCATAGCAAAAATGTAAAAAGATTTACAAATTTATTCAAGCATGATTCTAATTACATATACCCATTGTAATGTTTTAAGGCTTTTTAAAAAAAATTCAAAGTTGCTTTAAGCAGAATCGAAAACTCAGTGACATTAAAAATATATGATGTAAGTAATGCAAATTTGTTTTTTAGAGAATATTTTTAATTATAAACCATAACAAACATTCATTAACAGTTAAAAAGAACAGAGTAGTTTATACTTTAAAGCATATGAAACGACTCAAACAATTCTTTGCTGCCAGAATAAAGTACTATTCCTACACCAAATAATGTTTGCCTAAGGGAAATTGCAGGATACTGGTGGGGTTACAATTACTAATCCGACTCCAAAAGGGTGCTTGCTCCCGGGAAAGTGCTGGATAGTGGTGTGGTTAAAATTGCTATTCCAACACCCCATAATGTTTGCCAAAGGGAAAGTGCTGGATGGTGGTGGGGTTTAAATTACTATTCATACTCCAAAGGGTCTTTGGCTCTGGAAAAGTGCTGGATATTTGCTGGGTTTAAAATTACTATTCCTACTCCAGAGAGTGCTTGCTTCAGAGAAAGTGCTGGATAGTGTGGGGGATAAAATTACTATTCCTACACCAAATGGCGCTTGCTTCAGAGAAAGTGCTGGATAGTGGTGGGGTTAAAATTAATATTCCTACTCCAATGTGTGCTTGCTGCAGGGAAAGTGCAGGATAGAGGTGGGGTTAACATTACTATTCCTACTCCAAAGGGTGCTTGCTTCAGAGAAACTGCTGCATAGTGGTGGGGTAAAATTACTATTCCTACTCCAAAGAGTGCTTGCTTCAGGGAAAGTGCCGGATAGTGGTGGGGTTTAAATTACTATTCCTACTAAAAATTGTGCTTGCTTCAGGGAAAGTGCAGGATAGTGGTGAGGTTAAAATTCCTATTCCTATTCCAAAGGGTGCTTGCTTCAGGGAAAGTGCAGGATAGTGGTGGAGTTAAAATTACTATTCCAACTCCAAAGGTTGCTTGCTTCAGGGAAAGTGAAGAACAGTAGGGGAGTTTAAATTACTATTCCAACACCAAAGTGTGCTTGCCTCAAGGAAAGTGTAGGATAGTGGTGGGGTTGCAATTACTATTCCTACTCCATTATGTGCTTGCCTCAAGGAAAGTGCAGGATAGTGGTGGGGTTAAAATTACTATTCCGACTTTAATGGGTGCTTGCTTCAGGGAAAGTGCAGGAAAGTGGTGGTGTTAAAATCAATATTCCTACTCCAAAAGGTGCTTGCTTCTGGGAAAGTGTAGGATGGTAGTTGAGTTTGAATTACTATTCCAACACCAATGGGTGCTTGCCTCAAGGAAAGTATTGAATAGCGGAGGGGTTAAAATTACTATTCCTTCTCCATTATGTGCTTATGTCTGGGATAGTGCAAGATGTTGTTTTCTCATGTAAAAATATTTTATAAAATGTAATTATGTTTTTCACACTTTTATTTCTCCACAGATAACTACAGCATTAAACATCTGCTCTAAAAAATATCCATATATTTTCTATATGACAATAAAAAACAGAAGACCTTCAAGAAATCATTATTAAAGGTAAATTATTATGATAAATATACACAAAATGCAGAAAAGCAATGAAAAGGAAAAATTAAACCAGTAAATATACTTACTTACCAAGGACGTTTTTTTCACCAGAATTTACATCTAAGAACAACCGAAGTTTTCTTACAGACATCTAAAGCTAATTTTCATATTTAAAAAAAATATTTTTTGATCAGTTTAAAAAAAATAGTAACTTTTCTAAACCACAAAATGCTCTTCTAAAAAAGAATTAAACTTTTTGAAAGTAAATAAATGTATCATTTGTCTATTAAATAATAATGCTAAAGTAAGACAAATGTGTGAAAAGACAAACAGGCACATGCATCAACCAGTTTTGCGAGCGCAAATGGTGCGATTTGCAAAAATCGGCCATTTGTACCCGCAAAAAGGGCTTTTGCTATGCATTAAGGTTCAAGGCACTCGCAATTTAAGAATTCGCAATTAATTGCGATTTCTCAAATTGCGATTGCATTTAAGGTATCACAATTTGCGATTCCTTAAATGAACAGGGAACACTGGACGTCCCTTAAAAATAAATTATTATTTCTTCTAAATGTGAGGTCTGGATTATCTTCCCCGCTCTTTATAGAATTTAAAATGGTCAGATGGGTTGGTTGGCTAGGTAGATCCAAAAAGGCGTTAGGGGGTGACTGTGTGGTGCTTTCATTTGGATTACCTGCTCTTGTCCAAACAATACTTGATAGGGCGGGAAACTGAGCAATAGAGCAAACAGGGATTCACATCCTGCCACTGGGGTATTTTTATAAGCCATCCAACCCCATGCAGCCTCAGCAAGGGGTGGACAGAGGTGGGGGGTGGAATCAACCCAGATACAAATTACCAGTGACTAACCACTTTGCTGTCCTAAGTTCCTTGGAGGACAATGACTGACTAGAGACGCCAATTTCCATCTTTGACAGAAGGGTTGACACAAGTGGCACCCGGGAATTAGAATTAACTAGCATTCACTTGGCTGAACAAGAGTCTGGAATATTAAAGTCTCCGCTTCTGTCAATAAGAATATCCTCTCAGCTAACCGACAAGGCACAACCAACCCTTTGACTATGGCCCAGACATGTCCCCCGGCTGGTAAGCTTACGCCCCAAGATCAAGGACTAGCAGAGTCTGGGGGAGTAAGAAGTGCTGAAAGGAAGGACCTACAGGGAACACCATTTTGCTCAAGTAATGCAGGGCCACTGCCGCAATCACACAATTACCACCTATTGGTGAACCTAATATTGACACCCTTAGACAACAACCATCCCTCAGTCAGGAACGGCCTAGGGTAACTAGATAGGGAGCCTAAAGACCCCAGCAAGCCGCCAAATGACTCACCGAAGCTCCAAATACTATCCTGGAATCTTGTAGGCCTCTGCTCCAAAATAGATAACCCGGAGTGGGGTGCCTTCATTCAAGACAAAGATATTTGCATGTTCCAGGAAACTTGGGCCGGGGAGGACACACATAGACTTGGCTTTGCAACTTTTAATATACCGGCCACAACTGGGGTAAGGGTAGACCGTCTGGGGGTCTCAGCATCCGCATTGCAACTCACTTAGGTTGCGCAGTGAAACTGGTAGAGACACGTTCTACTGACATACTTTGTGCCATCCTAAGTTTTCCACCTAGGACCAAAATAGTGTTCATCAACATCTACTCTCGGCCAGTAGGGTATGGCCAAGAGTCTACCACACTTGATAGGTAATCAACATTTTTGCCTATTGTCATTGATAACAATATGGTGATTGTGGCTGGCGACCGAAACTGCCAGTATGAACCACTGAAGGACCTGGATGCAGGTGACCTTAATGAGGAGGACCTGTACTGGGAGATTCCAACGGCCAATGCCCCGCTAACTTGGGCCTGAACACCATTGGTCATACAGATAAACAAAGCAAAAACCAAAGGAAATGATGGACGGAGTGTTGAACATTGCAAGCACTCACCCCCAGTCAACTGATCTGGGTTTAATCCATCACCGTTCTTTAGCCCACTCTGCCACCCCAGTTCAGACATGGCCATATGCAAATCAGTCTGACCCTGTGCCTCATGGAACAGTCCAGCCCGAACTGCCAAGCCATGTCTTCCCTGGACCGGAAACAAGCTTCCTAGGACCGGTTTCTGGCATTTCAGCCGTCTTCAGCCAGGCTTGCTTGAATCCAGTGGCAAAGTGAGCAAGGGACTCACGTCTGAGCATACCCTGCCAACTTATGGCGAACAAAGCAAAAACCAAAGGAAATGATGGACGGAGTGTTGAACATTGCAAGCACTCACCCCCAGTCAACTGATCTGGGTTTAATCCATCACCGTTCTTTAGCCCACTCTGCCACCCCAGTTCAGACATGGCCATATGCAAATCAGTCTGACCCTGTGCCTCATGGGAACAGTCCAGCCCGAACTGCCAAGCCATGTCTTCCCTGGACCGGAAACAAGCTTCCTAGGACCGGTTTCTGGCATTTCAGCCGTCTTCAGCCAGGCTTGCTTGAATCCAGTGGCAAAGTGAGCAAGGGACTCACGTCTGAGCATACCCTGCCAACTTATGGCGAACAAAGCAAACACCAAAGGAAATGATGGACGGAGTGTTGAACATTGCAAGCACTCACCCCCAGTCAACTGATCTGGGTTTAATCCATCACCGCTCTTTAGCCCACTCTGCCACCCCAGTTCAGACATGGCCATATGCAAATCAGTCTGACCCTGTGCCTCATGGGAACAGTCCAGCCCGAACTGCCAAGCCATGTCTTCCCTGGACCGGAAACAAGCTTCCTAGGACCGGTTTCTGGCATTTCAGCCGTCTTCAGCCAGGCTTGCTTGAATCCAGTGGCAAAGTGAGCAAGGGACTCACGTCTGAGCATACCCTGCCAACTTATGGCGAACAAAGCAAAAACCAAAGGAAATGATGGACGGAGTGTTGAACATTGCAAGCACTCACCCCCAGTCAACTGATCTGGGTTTAATCCATCACTGTTCTTTAGCCCACTCTGCCACCCCAGTTCAGACATGGCCATAGCAGTTCGGGCTGGACTGTTCCCATGACACACAGGGTTAGACTGATTTGCATATGGCCATGTCTGAACTGGGGTGGCAGAGTGGGCTAAAGAATGGTGATGGATTAAACCCAGATCAGTTGACTGGGGGTGAGTGCTTGCAATGTTCAACACTCCGTCCATCATTTCCTTTGGTTTTTGCTTTGTTCGCCATAAGTTGGCAGGGTATGCTCAGACGTGAGTCCCTTGCTCACTTTGCCACTGGATTCAAGCAAGCCTGGCTGAAGACGGCTGAAATGCCAGAAACCGGTCCTAGGAAGCTTGTTTTCGGTCCAGGGAAGACATGGCTTGGCAGTTCGGGCTGGACTGTTCCCATGAGGCACAGGGTTAGACTGATTTGCATATGGCCATGTCTGAACTGGGGTGGCAGAGTGGGCTAAAGAATGGTGATGGATTAAACCCAGATCAGTTGACTGGGGGTGAGTGCTTGCAATGTTCAACACTCCGTCCATCATTTCCTTTGGTTTTTGCTTTGTTCGCCATAAGTTGGCAGGGTATGCTCAGACGTGAGTCCCTTGCTCACTTTGCCACTGGATTCAAGCAAGCCTGGCTGAAGACGGCTGAAATGCCAGAAACCGGTCCTAGGAAGCTTGTTTCCGGTCCAGGGAAGACATGGCTTGGCAGTTCGGGCTGGACTGTTCCCATGAGGCACAGGGTTAGACTGATTTGCATATGGCCATGTCTGAACTGGGGTGGCAGAGTGGGCTAAAGAATGGTGATGGATTAAACCCAGATCAGTTGACTGGGGGTGAGTGCTTGCAATGTTCAACACTCCGTCCATCATTTCCTTTGGTTTTTGCTTCATACAGATAAACACCCTTGCCCTGATTCATTCAGGGCGTGTAATGGGTGCTCCAAATCTGAATGCCCAGTTAACTTTCCCTACAACAGACCGGGCTGCTCCTCCATTATAGACTATATTCTGGTGAACACTAAATTATGGCATCGCATGATTGATTTCAAGATTGTGTCCAGACACGACAGCGAGATCAGAAAACGGGGGGAAGTAGAGGTGTATGCTAGGTTCACCCTCCAAAAACAATAGTAAACCAAAACAATCCGAGATGTCGGATAAAGGACCTAGCAATAGGGAAAGATTTTCATTCAATCTGAGTCGGAAAATCAGCAGGAAAGAAAAAAATGTCTTTCTTGAGTCCCCTCACTCACCAGGGTTTCCCCTTGGTGACATGCTTAATCATAGGGGCCATCTCAATCCGCTGCGGACTGAGGTGTGCTGCGACATGCGACATTACGTAGGAGTACTTTTGTGAGGAACTATGTGTAGTGCAATGGTGTTGTGGAGTGGAGGAAGTGAATTAAAAATACCTAACTAGTGGGCGAAATTGCTTTATTCTGGCTCCTAATCGGCATGTCTGAAAACTGGGTAAGATGCTGGGAGAACCTAGCTGTAATGGGTTAGGGGTCTATAGCATGCATCAACATGTTTCGAGCCCCCCCAAAGCTCTTCTTCAGGACAGCACAGGGTCCAGCCCTGTGTGTACCAGTCCAAAAAGTGACCTAAATTGAGGTAAATAATGAAAATAATCAAGGAAAAAAACGTTGCAACTAATAAGCATGCTTTAAATAATACATACGTTAAACTATTAGTCATGTAGTATTTGTGGGATAAAAAGAAGAACATTGTTATTGGAACAGCCGCCCCACCAATCGAGGTCGGTAAGTATATTCCATGTAGATGTCGGTATCTTACACAAAATGCTCGAGTAGTATGGATGAGATGATTCTCTCTACCTCCTCTTCCGAGAAGGTGAGGCCAGTGACTTTGGCTGTTTAATTCTGCCTTTTTATTCTAGTAAATATCGGATTCAGAGAAGCAGGCCATGTCCCCAAGCATTGACTTGCATGTGATCAAATAGTCATTTTGCACAAAAACCGGCCTTATTATTATTTTTTAGAGAGGTAGTCCCGATTTTCACACTAATAACCCGCCATCCCACTTTTGGCTCTTTTATTTTGTTTTGATTTGTCTTCTAGCAAACACTGGCCTCGGAGAAGCACGTCATACCCCAAACAGGGTGAACTTCATTTGCCGTTTAGCGGCAGCCATCTTGGCAGGGTTCCCGCTCCAGTCTTCCGAGTAATGACTGGGCGGAAACGCTTGCTTCAAATACCGGCACCCGATGGAGACGAGCCAATATGCGGTCTCGAGGGGAACAATTAGGTATTTGCCGTTGTGGAGAGCTCACACCAAGTAAGTCCTTTCCTTTTCAGGTGACGAGCACAACCGGGCGGGCTGCATAAACCACCATGGACGCCCCCGTTTTTCTTAGCGGTTTTTCTTAGCGTATTTCTTAGCGTTATCCAGAGAGAGAGGCCCTTAACCACGCTCTGTCCTTCCTTTCAGAATTCGAGTATGAGCCCCCTCATCCCCACAAGACCATGGGGCACAATTTTGCTTAACAATGAGTATGTGAACAAGTGTTTATGTACATGCTGGATGTTTGTGTTTCATGTCTTGTGAAGTCATGCGGTGTATGTTTTATTAATGTCACTCACTTGAGCAAGAAGCACTGTGTTTTTCTTTCTATTGAGCACGACGAAACACGAGACTACAGCTAAAATTCATGCACCATTGAGGAGCATTTTGTGTAAGATACCGACATCTACATGGAATATACATACCGAGCTCAATTGGGGGGAGGCTGTTCCGATAACAATGTTCTTTTTTTTATCCCACAGATATTACGTGACTAATGGTTTATCGTATGTATTATTTAACGCATGCTTATTAGTTGCAGCATTTTTTTCCTTGATTATTTTCATTATTTACCCCAATTTAGGTTACTTTTTGGAGTGGTACTCACAGGACTTGCCCCTGTGCTGTCCTGAAGAAGAGCTTTGGGGAGGCTCGAAACATGTTGACGCATGCTATGGACCCCTAACCCATTACAGCTAGGTTATCCCAGCATCTTACCCCATTTTTAGACATACCGACTAGGAGCCAGAATAAAGCTATTTCGCCCACTAGTTAGGTATTTTTAATTCGCTTCCTCCACTCCACAACACCAATGCACTACACATAGTTCCTCACAAACGTGCTCCTACGTAACATCACAAGTCACAACACGTCTCAGTCCGCAGCAGATTGAGATGGCCCCTATGATGAAGCATGTCACCAAAGGGAAACCCTGGTGAGTGAGGGGACTCAAGAAAGAAATATTTTTCTTTCTAGCTGATTTTCCGACTCAGATTGAGCGAAAATCTTCCCCTATTGCTAGGTCCTTTATTCGACATCTCAGACATGACAGCGACCATAACGCCCTGATTTTAGAATTGGCCTTACCACACACTGGGGATGTCTTTAAGGGCCAACTCTCGAATACTTCAGGGCCTACCCTAACTAACTGCAGGAGGAGAGTAAGATGGGGTACCCTATGCCAATCCCAAGATAGACTAGCTTTGATCTATCGAACAATCCTGCCATTTTTGGAGGTTGCAAATCAACTGAGTGAGATTGCAGATTCCACTCGCCCACTCCGCGAAATTGCTGAAAACCACCAGGGATTAGTAGCCGCCCTGGCAGATAGCTTCTCCTACGAATCACGATTTAAGGAAGGCAGTGCCCCTAGGCACTCCTGGTACAATGGCAACTGCCGCAAGGCCATGAAAACCTTGGTCCTAGCTATTAAATCCAATGACAAGCAGGCAATAAAGGCCAATAGGATAACCTATAAAAACACAATCAAGCTAGCTACAAAAAAATTGGGAAGTAGAAAGATGGGAGAGTTTGAGACATGCTCTAAATAGCAGGGACATGAGGACCTTCTGGAAAATATTTATTACTGACTCTAAGGAGGACAAACCAGCAATCAAACCAAATCTAGGGGCTGAGGTTTGGAAGGTCCATTTCCAATCCCTTTATTCCAGGGTGGAGGGTGATCCAAGGCTTGCAGCAACTCATTGTCCACATCCACAACTAGCTTGCCTGGATACCCCCGAAATCTCCCTTAAAGAGATAACGTCCGCAATCGACCGAGGAATTCCCGCAAAAGCTCGGGCCTAGATAAGATCCCTGGGGATCTCTATTGTACCGAACCTAGCATTTGGGCTCCGTACTTATGGACCGTTTTCAATGCTATTCTCCAGGGAATGGAGATCCCCAAAACATGGTTAGGGGCGGAACAATTTTCCTATTTTTAAAAAAGGATCACCCCTACATCCCGCAAATTATCGGCCCATCAGCCTTATTGACGTGGCACAGAAAATGTTTGCCCGAGTGCCCCTGGACCGTTTACAGAACTGGATGGAGGAATTTTCCATTCTTAGTCCTTACCAGGTCAGTTTTAGAGCTAAAATGTCCACAATCGATCAAGTTTTCAGGTTGCAATTGTTGCACTGGAAAACAGTAATCCTGGAGGGTGGCAGCCTCTATATGATCTTTATGGACTTAAAATCGGCCTTTTATCTAGTTCCCAGGGAGAAATGAAAGGTTATTTTACTAGATTTGGGAGCACCCCCGTACCTATGCCACATTTTGAAAAGATTGAATGAACACAACTTTGCCCAAATAGATATGGGAAGCACGGAGAGCTCACCAATCGCATACCCATAGAGAGAGGTGTGCGACAAGGGTGCGTTCTGGCTCCGACCCTCTTTTGTATTTTTATCAGTGGCTTAGTGGGGGCCCTGACTGCAGGAGGGGACATAGATGGTCCCAAGCTTACGGGCAGCAAGGTACCTGCCTTGATGTTTGCAGATGATACCCTCCTGCTGTCGAGGTCACCGATGGGCATACAAAGGGTTTTGGACATTTTCCACTTATTTTGCAAGAAAAGGGGCCTGAAAATTAACACCCAGAAAACCAAATATATGGTCTTTAACACAGGCTACTCAAACCGACCTAATCCCCAATTAGATGGGGAATCTTTAGGGAGAATCCCTGTATGCGAATACTTGGGACTATCTCTAAATGAGAAAATATGGAGTGGGGGTTCAGATTAAGAAAGTCTGCTTGAAAGTGGCACAAGCATCCGGGGGGCTGGCGAAACAGCAGAGGAAGTGTGTTCACAAGATGCTGGGGCCGGTGTTAGAAACATATAACGCACAAGCCAGCGGAACTGCCTTATATGGGGCAGAAATTTGGGGTCATCGGCCACCGAAACAACTTGCTAAGGTCAAGAACACATTCCTCAGACAACTCTTGGGACTTCCCATAAGCACACCACTCACCCCACTCCGATTGGATCTTGGACTTATCCCAATTGCACTTGAGGTTGCCCTCAGACCCCTGCTATACTGGCGCCGCTTTTGGAGCACCCCTAACTATCCATGTATAGAGAGGAACTAAGGGAAGTGGCAAACCTTAATGGAGCAAGCAAAATATCTTGGCTTACTCATATGAAGAATTCTCTGATAGCCATTGAAATGGGAGTCTTATGGGATAGTGCCGAAGTTAGATGTCCGTTAACACCTAGGAAGGTTTTGATCAAGAATTTCAAAGACCATAAACTTAACCTATCATTGAGGGGTCCCAAGACAGGCACACTTACAACATCTTTCCTAGAAGTCAAAATGCAATTCAGTTTAAAATCTATCATAGACGATATACAGCCGTCCTTAGTTAAAAAACTATATTTGCAGTTCAGGTATGGTGCACTTCCCTTACGTGCCGTTACCTATAGGTGGGGGGCCAGCTCCACAAAAGATTGCCCATCCTGTAATAATTGTACGGAGACTGACCTGCACACTTACTTTTTTTTGTCCTGCATATAAGGAAGTAAGAGTTCGTTGGTTACGTTGGCTATGTAGGAATCTCGGAACTTCCCACTGCTCACAAGCTTTCAGGATCCTAAAATATGATAGTAGTATGCCTATTGCATATTCAGTGTCCCGCTATCTGTTTTCAATGTGTTGTGTACCTCGAGCAGTTCTAAAGAAAGAAGATGCCCAACCAACTCTCCCTACTTCCGCACTATGTCAGCGATTCCGCCTTTTTTATACATGATTTTGTACTGAATGATTGATACTTGTATTTTTTAGGATATTTATTACATCTTACAATTTTTTATTGATCAAATATTTTAATGAGTATGCTGAATTTTAATGTTGAAAAAGCTGTATTGATTGCACTGTTTTTTTACATGTTTATCTGTGCTTTTATGGCCTTATCAGGCCGAAATAAAGTATCTCTTGACTTGACTTGATTCCTTAAATGCAAAGCAAGAACCCTTTTAAAATAGCGATTTCGCTATTTGGGGCCACACATTACCGAGCAATTAAACTGGTCAGTAATTTGCAAAAACTTTGAAAAGTGCATTTTTCAAAGTTTCAGGTCTACTGAAGGTAGCTGTAAGTCCGTCCATGACTGGATTGTCTGCTGGGCAACAAACTGGAGCACACCACCTGTAAGGAGGTGAAGCTCTGCTCAAACTTGGAGATGATGGGGATGCTTGAGTGGGTGTGCCTGACCACACAGTCCATGACAGCTCATGATCAAGACTGGGCAGAGTTCACAAAGTGCAAAAAAAAACTGCCGCGCTCCACAGAGCTCCGCAAGTGGCAGAGTGCATTTGATAAATTCAGTTTGCAGTGATTTTCAGTGCCAGGTGCTTGTCCGCACTGTGCAATCCTCGCGAACGGCACCATACTCGAGCGGCAGCTTTCTAAACATGAACGGATGGTTTCTCAACACGAGGGGTCGCGAGCATACATGACCACTCGCAATGATAAATCTGACCACCCGCATCGAGAAATCTCGCCGGTAGGTTGATGTTCCACGCTCGCGCTCCCAACATGACGTTGACGAATGCAATGAGGGAAAAAACTGCGCTCCGCTATGCAGAGCGGAGATTTTCAGAACTCCGCAAGCTCGGCGTGATGTGGAGTGCGGAAAACTCTGCAAATTCCATGAGCGGAGTAGAGTTCTCTGCGCACACTTACTAATGAGGGTGTTCAAAACGACCTGGAACAATGGCCCAGGTACCTGCCATAAAGAGGAAGGGCGAGGGGCATGGGAAACCCCCTTCTACCCTGAAGTGACCTTCCTGTCCTGGGCCTCAGAATTGGGTTTCCTGCACTACAGCCCCTTTATATGAAGGGTTTGGGGTCTTTGTGAATGGTACGCAAGAGTGACGAAATGCACACCACTTTCTGTCCAGTTTTTTAATGATTCCAAAAACTTATCGTTTTGCGTGCAGCCCATTCTGGTGGTTTTGCCTCACAACCACTAAATTGAAAACATCATTCCTAGTTGGAGCAACGTCTTGCCCCTTAACGGATGCACTGCTAAGTCCTTTGAAAAAAGATTTCTTCATTTTCCAATTTTCAACACTGTTATTTTGTCAAGTAACTTCAATAATATGAACGATTCAAAACTTGTTTAAACAGTCACATGTGAGACCGTCCATGTATTACAAACGCTTCAATTGTTGCAGATTGCCTTTCCAAGCCATTTCTTTCTGCAACACGACTTGTACATTTTAAAACATCCTCAGCAGTATTTCCAATGCATTTCGGGCATTTTCTTTGCCCTTCATCAGGGATTCTCTACAAATTTTCAAAAAACAACACCGTTAAACCGTGAAATACAACCTGAGTAATAACTGTCAATACAATGTGCCTCCATGTTTTATGTCCTGTGTTGCTACTCGCCCGTACTTAACGTTTTCCCTCTAATTACATGGTTCCATCTTAAAAACTAAATACAATTCTCCATCCTGTGACTCAACCCTTTAACACCATACTTTCTCCATACCTGCTTTTGATAACCTTCCTACCACGTTTCCTTTCAAACAGTGCCCTTGGCAACTTGAGAAGGTAAAGCTTCAGCTGGACCTGTTTGGAACTGAATCCAACCCATGCTTCATCGCAGTTGGCTTGACTTTTCATATTTGGCCCTGTCTAGCGTGACCTCAAGTAACCCCTGGTTTAGGTGGAACTAATCCTGTGGGGTTGTTCACCACTCAGGAGTGTCCATCGGAGGATGACGAGCTCAAGCTTGTGTCCTCTGTGGCACTCCCCACACCCTACTGGTCACTGAGTCTCCCCCATGTCTGAACTGTAACATCCTGACCTGCTGCGACCAGCTGTGTCCCCAACAATGTTGGCCCCTTCTCCGTCTATTGCCCTCGATGGATCTGAAATGAAATGTAAAATAGGTTTATTGCAACTGCGTTTCCCCACCTGACCTTCACATATCAATAGAAAACATTTATTAAGTGCACATTTCACACCAGCTTCATGGTACAATATATAGGCTTCATCATTATCATGAGAGCATGCATGCTGAATTACCGGGAAACAGTTGGTTTCAATTATGTCATAATCCCACACAGCTCCAAATGTATTGATGGACTTGTCTACACTCCATCCTTATGTCCATACTATGATAGTTGATCACCATGTATACTTTGGCACTTGTAGTAGACCATATTAAAATTATGTTACCTAATAGGATGGGCACAAAATATACAAAATTCCACAATATTCATACAAGGCCCAGATTTCACCCAATGTTCATTTACCTTACAACACATCATGATGTCATGAAGGTCAAGTTAAAGACCAATCTCCCATCAATATCTGCTGTAGCAGAAATCATATCAGATGCAAATGCTCATTGCACATTGATGACACTTTTGACTTGAAACTTCATCATATATCCACTCCGAAAAAGTCAAATGAAAGCTACACTGAAGTAGTTTAGCTACTTATCACATATAGCATAGAAAGTAACCTGGAGACATTGAGCGCCAAGGTTTTAGGAGATAGATACTCCAAATGCACACAGCATAAGACTTCTTATAGCCATATGAACATCCACAGTCCTGCTTGGTGCAGGTGATAATACCTTTCATAGATTGCATTTCTACAGGCCAATACACCTTTGAAGGTTGTTGTGTGTCCGTGAATATCTATAACATGAAGATGTGGGGCCACTATAGTCCTAATGGGATGGCACATCACAGCACTATTTGGTATCGCAAACACAAATTGCCTTGTAAGGATGAGTGTAGACACTCACATACGATCTCTCAATTTCTACATCTCACTCCCAGATGCATGTCACCAGTCAGAGAATGAATTTTGACACACTATTGCAGATTAACTAATAACAGGAAAATGTTCTCTTGGTAACATGTAGGCACTAAGGCTGATGCCACCAGTGATGTTTGCACACTCATATCACTGTTGTATCCCAACTCACCAATGGGAAGTGTTGTCAAGTCACTTCATAAAGAATGAACTGTATTCCATGTCACATGTAATCGGGCCACCATCACATGAGAGACAGTAGTGAGGGAACATCACTCCATGCACAACAAAGACAAGTGGCCTGTTTGGTACAATTATCAACCATAACATCAAAGAACATGAGATGATTTATCGGTTAAGTCAGCCATGTGTCTGCTCAAGATAGTAAATGTGTTCCTGGTCTGCTGTGTCCCTGGTCATAAAGACACTAGGCACTGCACATCAGCTTGCCTGTAACACACAACGATGGCAATGTAACATGTATGACTCTGACCAGGATTTACCTGCTTGTAGCCGCAGTTGGGCACACATCTACCCATCATGCTAAGGGCAGGACATCAGCAGTATGTGGGCCATTAGGGGGGTCAGGGTCCGTCATTTGCCCCATCCATGTTTGGAGTACATCCCCAGCTCGACCTCCATGATCTTCCGGGTCCAGCGCCTCAGGCCCTCCCACCTCTTCCTGCAATGGACGCTGCACCACCTATAGACCTCTGGGGTCCGCACTTCATCAGGTGATGACTTTCCAAATGGATTGCTTTTGATGGGCATTGACCTGTATGGATACAATAGATGAATACACAGATCATAACTGCAAGTTTTAGGACATCTATTTGGTTGACACACATTTTATTTACATCTAGCACAAGCCTAAATCAATAGTCAACACACTACATGTGTAGTTCTCACATGCTGGGCACTACAAAGACATGAATGTACACTTCTGTGGTCATCTGCTGACTATCCTCAATCCTGGTCATGTCCTACATCGACTAAGCCAGCCCACTAACATCATGTAGCCTAAGCCAATCCTACATGTACTGTGAAGTGAGCTGCTATAAAATATTACATGCCATTGTGAACTTTTGAAGGTAAATTACTTCTGCATGATTGTTCAGAAACCTTTACAGCCTGGCCCATTAATCTGATGCATACGTTTCATAGAGGCTGGTACCATTGTCTAGACTACATTCTAACGTTTAGGTCACAAAGAAAGGGTTGGCATGTGTGCCACTAAGAGCTTCATCCCTGGGGATGTGTGGACATGTGAGCAACTTAATGGGATCTCATATTACCTGTGATTGAGTTGTTGTGGTATGTACTGCCATCACATGCCATACCATATGGGGAACTGTTACAGGGATGACCAAGATACCATTGTATTTATTGTTTGTTTGGTTTAATGTAAAAAAAAGCTGGTGATTCACATATTGAGTTCTCTTCAGAGGTAACCAACTATCTGCACTGTTATTGTGTCAAATGTGCAACAGACTTGTACAGTGTAAGCATGACTTATGGAAAAGTTACAACAGACCTGTGGGAGTAAGGGGCCTGTCATTAGTAAATGACACCCATTGACAATGTGGGTCAATGGAAAAAAGTATAAGGTAAGGTGGTTACCTTGGTCACCATTCCAAATGTAGTCCATGTAAAAGCAATCAGGGCTACTATTGGTTCTGAAAACTCATTTTGGTAACATCCAAGGATCTGCTGGTCTAAAGGGAGATTACCCTGTGCATCAGTTGTATTGCCATAGTAACTATTCCCCAGCCTGGGTGATGGCCCATAATGGCCAGAAGTCATTGTCAGGCCTTGCTCTCTGAATGCTGAGGATAGTGATCCCTCATGAACATCACATTTCCACTACTTCAATACATAAAAGCACATCTTCTGGTCATCCATTGTGCGATCTCCAGTTTGTGTAGCACTCTGAAGGAGTCTGTGAGGTATAGCTTTTTCCCAGACATCATTATATCTATACATGCATAGTTATGTGCATGCAACACAAGTAGAATCTAGGGCTTACCACACATCACACCTCACAATGGTGATATTAGACACACAATGTGCAGTGCTCCACAATCCATCACAGGATTGTCCTATGTAGGGACCACAAACTTTTACAAGCGTAATCATGAATCACTCTCTGACACAAAGGTACCTTGTAGCCTGTGGGAATGGAAAGGATTGAGTTAAACTGACTAAACAATCTATGTAAGATAGGTACCTGCTCCTCTGGTGAGCCTTAGAGCTGGCCTCACAGGGGAAGCAATGCTTCTACCCGTGGCTCCAGCTCTTCTGGAGAGAAGGCACAGGCCCTGCCAGCTACTTCGCCTGGTATGATTGCTCCCAGAGGTGGCAAACAGCATCTAAAGTGGAGGAGGGTTTGACAGCAGCAGTGTCAGGAGGCAATTCAGTTATTTTTCAGACCACAGCATACATGTATGCAGCGTACGCGGTTATAAGCACATACGGACACAGCCATTGGGCCGCGTCGTAGGCTTATGACTGGGTTCACGGTTGATGAAACTGTCCACCACACTGTTGACTTCTGCTGGTGACGTTAGGTTCTGAATGACCTATATGAGAGGCTGGGCATCTGCCATTTTAGCCTTTGGAACTACAGTATTGGTGACAAATGTGTTGTAACATGTTTACATATGTATTTCTCCATTGGTCTGTAATTTCCTTTACACAAACATCAGTGTAGTGTGTTCCTGTGCATAAATGCAATATTACAGGGATGCACTGTACACCGCCGGTGATGGTATTTTGTGAGAACAATTCAAATTTTACAATATTAGGGTTACCATGATATATGTTTTGATAGTATAATGTGGATATTTCTGTTACAGACATGTGTGAAGGCCACAATGGGGATTACAGGTGGATGTTGGACAGTAGATGATTATTATGTGAATTATGTGTAATGCTTTCCGAAGCAGTTATGTTTTGTGACATGAGTTGTGGCTTACTTTTCAGATATATTACTCTGGGCACTACGACCAATGTTCGAAATTGTTTTCACTCCACACACAGGTACACCCTGGGTGAGGGAGGAGATGAAAGCCTCCAGTGTACAGCCCATTTCCAGACCATCAGACCATGGAAGAAAGGGATGTCATCAGGAAGTTTCATTTGAATAGGTAAACAGTACAGGATTTATGTCATCAGTTGGAGCCTGATCTCCTTCCTCAAAACACTAATCCCAAATGTATCCCAAATATTGAGGGACGCATGGCAGTATTGCATTTTCTGGCCACAGGTTCCATTCAGTACACTGTGATAATATTTGTTTGTTCCCAGGGTCAGCCCATGATTCCTTTATACTGTGGAATAGCACCATATCCCAGCTGATGTCACAACTACTACCAGAGAGGACCCGGCTTGTTGGTAAGTTTGATTTGTACTAACTTTGTGTGGGTGAGGTCAGGTGGTATGATCAGAAAGTGTGTAACTTATTGTTGCCATATTTCTGTCTTCCATCTAGGAGATAACAGGAAGCTAAAGGTCTGGCAAATTCTGGCCAAGGTTTTTCTGATGGAAGGTTTTGACACATGCTGATTTTGTAAGTGTTGCTTTGTTTAGCTTAAATTTTTGTCATGATCTGTGTTCTCTAGAAGTTCACTATGTGAATTGTGTCATATACATGGTTTCATATCTAATCCCTTTGTTTTGGTCTGTTTTAGGTACCTTCACCATGGCATCTTCATTTGGACATTTCGGAATTGTGACATTAGCAAGTATATGATGCTGTTTGGACTTATGAAGTGGACATGGATTATTCCTGGGAATAGCTGTCACAGAATTTGGGTGTAGAAAACCTGTACCAAGAAAGCTTGCACAGCGATTGGATGGAAGTAATGAGGAAACCCTTGAACTTGTCCCTTGTCGTGTCTTGGTCCTTATGAAATATGTGTGCCATCATGTGTTCCAACAAAATGTTGTTGTGGGGTCAAATCATGCTAGTTTCTCTTCACAATGACTAAATCCTCATTGTGTGTAAAGTGTATGTAGCTGTTGATGTGTCTCCTCATTGTGGAGCAAAGTGCTTGTGGCACATTACTGACATTTTGGTGCCGATTCCGATCGGGTAAAATCTTTTCCCGTACGACTCGTATCAGTATATTTTTACGAACAAATCGTACAAGTCCCGTTCTACCGGTGAAGTACGATCCGTACGTGAAAAATACATACGAATCGCTTCGGGAAAAGGTCTACGAGACGTACCCGGACAGTTTTACATACAAATCGTAAAACTGAAGTCCGAGTGCACAAGTACGAACCGTAACGCCCTTCCGAATATACAAGCGTATGTAAACGTCCCGTACGGAGCGAACTCTGTACCACTCGTATCCCGGGTAAACTTGTGCCCGGGATACGAGTCATACAGCCCGCCCCCTTGTGTAGGTCTGCACATCCCCCCGTATGTTAGCACCGTACCCCCCCGCATGTCAGCACCGTACCCCTGCCCATGTCCGCACCATACCCCAGCCCCGTACTTGTATGCACCGTACCCCAGCACCGTATCCCAGCCCCGTACATGGACGCACCGTACCCCAGCCCCGTACTTGGACACCCCATACCCCAGCTCCGTACATGGATGCACCGTACCCCAGCACCGTACCCCAGCCCTGTACTTGGACGCACCGTACCCCAGCACCGTACCCCAGCCCCGTACTTGGGCGCACCGTACCCCAGCACCGTACTTGTACGCACCGTACCCCAGCACCGTACCCCAGCCCCGTACTTGGATGCACCGTACCCCAGCACCGTACCCCAGCCCCGTACTTGGGCGCACCATACCCCAGCCCTGTACTTGGATGCACCATACCCCAGCCCCATACATGGACGCACCGTACCCCAGCACCGTACCCCAGCCCATACTTGGACGCACTGTACCCCAGCACTGTACCCCAGCCCCGTACTTGGGCGCACCATACCCCAGCACCGTACTTGGACACACCATACCCCAGCACCCTCTCCCAGCATCGCATATGTACGGACCTTACAACAACATTGCGTATGCGAGCACGGTGCAACAACATCGCGTATGGACGCACCTTACATACGCGAAAACGACTCATACTGAACCAGGACACTGTAAAACAGCACAGAGAGGGTCAATTCGACTCGCACAACACCACAAAACACGTCTACAGTACAAAAAACATCAAAATGACTGACCTGGCACATCCAAACAGGTAAACAGAGGCCCAAACTCACAACCACCTCTTATAACACACCCACCAAAAATTCAAACTCAGGCCCACCCACAAATGGACCAATAAAAAGGGCCCACACACACAAACCATGAGCCTTTGCAACAGACTCACTGCAGCTACAGAGCACACCCCAACAACTGCACCCATACACCTTAACATATACACCTTCACACACATTCCTTCACACAAACCCCCTCTCCACATTCCCACACACACCTTCACATTCACACCCACACACCCACAACCATCCACACCCTCACCCCACACCATGCCCACAGACAAGAATCCAAAGTTCACAAGGGAGGAGCTGGACATCCTTGTCAAAAAAAGTCATCAAAGTCGAGCAACAGCTCTTTGGAACATTGGTCAGACAGACCAGCATAGCTGAAAAATCACGCCTGTTGCAGAGGATCTTCGATAGGGTGAATGCTGTTGCACCCATCAGAAGGACCAGGAATGAATGCCAAGCCAGGTGGTATGATCTGCAGAGGGCAGTCAAGCGCAAAATGAATGAGGACTACGCCCAGAGCAACATCACTGGAGGCGGGATGCCCCGCAGACCGGTACATTACCATCCCTGGGAGGAGAAGGTGATGGCCCTGCTTCAGCCGGTGGGAGTACACAGAGTCGAAGGAGTTGCAGAGCCTGGTGAGTACACAAACAACTTATGTAACATGGGGGTAATGGCATCCACACCCCAACTACACCAAATGCACGCAACTACCCCCAAGCCCTCACCGGACACCACCACACTCAAAAACAACGCTCATACCACTAACATGTGTATGCCCCATCCACAAAGCAAGGCCATGCCATGTCCCAGGCTACACGAAGCACAAACCCAAGACTGGATATCCAGGATGCTGGGAGGGTGGGGCTCACAAAACACATTGTTCAACTCTGAATCAGACACCATTGCCCTCAGCCCCTATGGCCCAGGTACATACCCATGCACCATGCTCAATGCACAGAGACTGGCAAAGTATTGACAATGTAGCTGACACTTGGCCCTGCTGTAGGCAGCACAAGGCCCTCCTGTGACCACTGTAAACCCAAACACCAACACCACAAGCTCAGATATCTAGGACAGGAACTCACAATCACTGTCATGCCAGCATGCACCATGAGGGAACAGATACATCACCTGGGAGACCCACAGCCAAATCACACTACACCCACCAGCAGGCCCTGTCACACACACCCCTTACACAAGCACACACCCCCGGGGCAGGCAATGGATTTACCCACTCTCACAATGGACATGTGACACAACAAGATCAATCCATAGCCAAAGAAGCATCCAAGCCAAAAATCTATATGTCAAACACTCAGGAGAACATATCAATCTGTCCCCCGCAACATACCCATCCACAAGTGAACAGTGAGGGGAATGCTAGGCACATACAACTACCTGGAGTAACTGTGCCAACTTGAATATGTATGAAACATGGATGTCGCATGAAACAGCATTAACATTGTCTCTCTCTCACACACAGGGCAACGTCATGGATCTCCCCCCAACAATGGGGGGGAAGAATCACAGTCCCAGGCTCGGGAGGAGCCTGAACCCACCGGCATCGAAGCCTCTCAACACTCCGCGGATGACCCCAACCTACCTGGACCCTCTGGTGTCCAAGCCCCTGCAGCACCTGCCTCAGGTACATCTGTGCCAACCACCACCCCCATTCCTGCCACATCCCAGGAGACACCCAGGAGCCCTGCCCGCACTGAACAACTAAGACAGTCTGACCTGGAGGGAGAAGGTTCGCCGGGCACCCAGGAGGAGGCAGACAACCCCGCAACTGCCATCCCTCAGGGGTTCCGTAGACCCGATGTGCCCACAACGGCAGGCCAGGCTCGTGTGGGCAGGGGTGGTGGGAGTGGAGTCAGGCGGAGGCGAGAACCTGACCAGCCAGCTGAAGGGACCAGTATGTGACACATACGCAACATCATGGTCGCATACCGGCGTGACACCAGGGCCATCAGCCAGGTAGTGGAGACCCTCACAGAGATTAAGAACCAGCAGGCCAAGCAACACGCCAGTCAATAACAACACCAAGGATGGATGGAGGCAAGACTGGCTGAGCTCCTGGCGGTGCAAACGGACATAAGCCGTTCACTCCGTCGGATCGCCGACAACATGGGCAACCCTCCCTGTGCCACCAGGCGAAGACCAACACCAGCCACATGGAGGGAGGAGTAGGAGGATTCGTCCGATGGAGCGTCCCAAGCATCGTCAAGGCCTGCATCTGAGGGTCCCGCGAGGAAGGTGGGTCGTCCATGGAAAAGACCGAGAGAGGCAGTGGACCATCCACATCTCCCAGGTCACCTGGCCTGGCACCTGGCCTTCATGCGCAACAGCAGCACCTCATTCACTGACATTCTCTGCCACATGGACTTGCTGGTCACAGTCTGACCAATGATGACAAACACTGTGTTCTGGACTCTGATGACTTCAAATGCAAAGGATCCCATCTCCCCCTGTGAACTTTGGATTCTAGGCACACTGTATGGCACCTATTTTTACCCACAATAGACGCCCCCACCGAGAATAAAACTAAATTTCTTTAATTAGATGTTGCAGTAATTTTGCATGAGTCCACAACATATGTGTGGGGAAATGTCAAACTATGCCTGAGTGTTGAACTAACTCCAGCCATCCATACCCTGGGATCTGAGTCCGGTACAGGACACACATGGGTCACAATGTATAATCCAATACAGACATGGAGCACAATACTCACCCATGATGGCCTCAAGCTGCTGAGGGGGGGCTTGCAATGCTGTGCGGACAGACCAATTTGGAAGAGCATCATTAAGGTGTAGAGGTCATGGCTCATGTGGAGGTGCCCGGGGAGGGAGTCCCAGGTATGTTTAGCCAGGTGGGAGAACTATGTCCTGCATGCTGGACTTCGGTGGATGTGAAGAATGTTGGCCAGGGCAAGGTTGGATGCACGGAGTTGGCCCAACGGGGTCTTGGATGACAGATGTCCAAGGTTGGTTTGGGCTCTGGGGTTGTGGACTGCCTCCTGAGTGTGGGTGAGGAGTGTGAAGGTCTTTCTGCAGCAGACAGTGATCCATTGCAGCTATCTCAGGTGCACGGTGATGTGGCTGGGGCGCGGGATGTTGAAGCTGAGGTGTTCAGATGCTCCCTGGATGTGGACAAGTTTTCCGGGAGTTTGGCTGTACTTGCTCCGTGGAGGGCGGGGCTGTAGCTGACACGGCTGGTGTCGTGGACCTGGGGGACGGTCTGTCTTGCCTTGGAGTGGATCTATCTGTGGGTCATGTGCATCATGCGGAGGGTGTTGCAGCATGAGGTACAGTTGCTGGTGAGTTGCATGGCAATTGTGAGCGACGAGTCCATGATGCACACCATCTTGCGTGTGTAGCCACTGTGTGCCAGTGCAGTTCCCTGGCGGGTGGGACACAAGGAGTTGACCCAGCTGTAAGGGGACAATCCTCAGATGATTACCTCAGTCCTGTACAAGTCCAGCCTCAGGTGGCTGATGTTAAGCCATTCATCAACGGACCTCATGCCTTCTTGAAGGTTGGAACTGGCAATGGCTGTGTCTTTGGTGAGGGTGAAGAGCAGCTGGCTGTCAATGGCATACGAGATGATGATGAGGTTGTATGCGCATGTGATGGTGGAGAGGGGGGTCATGGACATATTGAAGATTGACACGCTGAGAGATGAGCCCTGGGCCATGTGCCAGATGACGCCAGTGTACTACATGCTGAAGGCTTGAGTCCCACTCCCATGGCCTTGCCGGTGAGCCACTTGGTGATTTCATCCTGGTCCATCCCCTGGATACCAGTGTTGGAGATGTGTGAGCTGACAGTGTGTGAGCACATCGTGCATAATGCTGTGGAGAGGTCAAGGGGGGTGGCCTCACCATTGTTGAGCAGGGCAAAGTTGTCGGTGTTGGTGGCAATGATGACGGTTGCAGGTTGCCTGCAGCTCTTTGCGTGGAGGAAGTTTGTCAGTTGCTCGTTGACTGTATTCCTGATTACATTTGCTGGCTAGGGAAGCACGTTGAGGTTCCTTGAGAGTCAGCGTTCCTGCCGTCCATTGTCTAAGAAGGGCCTGGGTCACTGCATGCCTCTATCTACCATGGAATGCGGCTAACTCCAAAGATACATACATGACGTGCTGGACGGGGGCCACAAGGATGGGGAATGATGTGGTTGAGATGTTGTGTGGGAAGGGTCCTGATGGAGATCCCCAGGGGATGTTGCACATGAGCCGGGTGTTGTATCTGCTGATGATGGAAGTCCAAAACCTGAGGGTGGTTGGTCACACGTATAATAGTGCGTTCTGCCTCTGTGTGCCAAGGCTTGTGTGTATGTCCATGAGCTTGCAGTGGTAGAAAGTTGCAAGGTATTGGCTCAGCCTTGCAAGGGTGGGGTGTCTTTTGGATGGAGAGCTGATGTCAGTGCACTCACGATGCTGATGAGCTCCTTGATGTCGTGCTGTTTTTTGGCCTCGTCCCCATCTGAAGGATCTCTAATTGTCCTTGCTGATGATATGGTGATGGCTGTGTGTGCCGTTTTCCAGGGTTGTAAGGCCACTGATGGTAATTTGTGTTGCAAGCTGTGCACAAGAGTCCTGCTAGACGTGTATGAGTCCAGTAGGTCTGCCGTGTCCCAGGTGGCTTAATTGTTGATGTGCGTCACAGGAAAGTCTGTCAACGTGGCTGGATTGTTGGATCAGTTGCTGATCCAGTGTGTGAGGTTGCAGGGTGTGGCGGTGGTGTTGGTTCCAGTGTCCCACACAGCATGTCTGTGTTGACTTACATCAAGCATCTTTGGGGGATTGGTAGCGGGGTGTGTGGCAGTGTGAGCCCGTCGGAGACGTGGATGCTAATGTGGATGGACCAATGATGGATGCTGGTGTGGTTCTCATCCAGCCAGAAGTTCCTGGCCCACAGCCACATGTATCCTGTGGATGTGAGGGCGTCCGTTACGATGGACGTGTTGATGGCTTTGCGGAATTGTGGATGTAGGCCTGGAGATCTGTAGATGAGTGTTACTCTGAGGGTTTGCAGGGGGTTTGTGCCAAACCGGATTTGTGACTCTGAGTGCATACTTGGGAATAGATATCAATTCATCCTCCGGGATTGTTCGTGCCATCCCTGCGGGTGCTCTTGTATCCGTCTGAGATGGCAATGAAGAAGTTGTGTGCTGAGGATGCTTTCATCCAGGTCACTGTCATGATGGTGATGTGTGGGCCTGTTGTGTCCAATGGCGTGCTGTTGGACGGAGCCGGTGTGGAGTAGGAGGGACATGACTTGGTTGGTGTGACAGGGCCTGGAAGGTGGGGCAGCACTATGTAGGCAGTTGGAGTTGCACACTCAGCATGCGAAGGTGTGGTGTGTGCGCTTAGGGTATGCCTGAGAGCAGGCAGTTGATTTTCGCTTGGACATTGCTTGGAGGGTGGCTGCAACATGAGACTATTGTGTGATGTGGGTCATGCAAGGACATGAGGGTCATGCAATGTGCACGTTGCATGCGCTGACGGTCCTGCCTTTGGCACCGCCTGGCCGCAACAGTGGCACAGACAAGCTGATGATAGCCTAATGAATGGGTGAAGGGAGGAAGGGAGGAGCATCTTGGAGGCGTGTGGGTTGCAGAATCAGGGAACTTGGTGGGCCCTTGCCGCAGGGCCCGCAGCAGCAGGCGGCATGTACTGGAAACTAGGCCAAAAGTAGCACACAAAGACAAGGATGTCAGAAAGGACAACTGCAACAGGTGCATGTAAAGGAAGGAGTGTCAGGTTACTCATGGCTCACCCAGAGAAAATGGATGAACAATCACCAAAGATGACTGACACAGGATCAGGAAACAGAAGGCCAAGCTGCGCACAGGAGACACACCCTCAGCAGGCGTTGACGGCCAGTTGGTGGGAGCAACCTGCACAAATTCATACACAACCATGGACTTCATGCACAATAGAGATTATTATCCATGAAGAACTGCATGCATGTTGCCGAACTACACATACACTCATATGCACAATCTTTGACAACTATGCCAGAGATGACGCATGCAAAGTGGCAAGAGTCCTGCATTGACAGAGATGAGGCACTTCAGAGGTTGAGGAACATCTTTATTACTCAAGCTCACACTGAGGGAAATGCATCAATATGAACCGACTCACAGGTCATTTGACTGAACATGTGGGACCTACACTGGACACCCCCTTCACAACACGGATGTTGTAAATCCAAATGAACAGGCACACAAGTTAAGGGGATGAGCCAAACACCTCCTGCTGCACACGGAGAGGCTGCAATTCCCCATTGAGCCTGTCATGGGGATGTCCCACACTATGTCCACCCGTCGCATCCCGTATGTTTCAGAGGGAATTGTTACACACATTGATGCCTTCATCAGAATCCAAAAACCATTACAGATGACTGTCACGAAGGGTGACTGTCAATTCATGGGAGTCATGCTACATGTTATGTGCCCCATGGTGAGTCAACATGTATGCATGGTAACACAACATGCACAGAGGCAGTCCCCACACATTCCAAACATGTACCACCCCCAAAATGCCTTGCTGCAATCCCCAAAATGAAATTTCCCCATGTCCGTGCATGGAACGCTGATTCAGCACACTCATGAGGAATAGCAGGAGGACAACAATGACACGAGCAGACAACATGCGCAAGAACCTGGGAATGACAGAAACACAAGAAGTCAGCTAAAAGATTTTTCTCCACATACATGGTCATTTACTAAACAGGAACAATGTTGTCCCCATGCTAATTTAAAAGAAAGTGTCCCTGCTAAAATGTGTGGAATGACATCATCACTCGAGTGACACATCAGAACACACATCGAAGTCACTTAGCACACAGTCATCTGGACACACACACACATTGCAACACATGCCACCCAAGGCTCCAAGCATGCACACTCAGACCCAGTGACTCACCATTATGAGAAGAAGTTGCGTATGAGCTGACTCCGGATATCCTCCTCCTCCTAATCACTTGCCTCGTGACCAAGCCCTTCATCCTCCACGGGTGGATGATCCTGCTCATCCTGCTCCAGGATGAGTGGCACTGCCTTCTCCACTGCCATGCAGCACACAATGAAGATTTTGCAGACCTTCGCCGGTGCATATGGGAGGGACCCGCCTGTCTTGTGAAGGCACCGGAATCGGCTCTTCAGGAGGCCAAACGTCCTCTCAATCACTCGCCTAGTCTGCCCGTGTGCATTGTTGTACCGGTGATCTGCAACTGATCTTGGGTTGCGGAGAGGCGTCATCAGCCATGGCATGTTGGGATAGCCAGAGTCCCCTACATGGAAACATCATGTAAATAAGTGGGTCAGGAGATGCCGTAAGAGCCAGAGATACCGCAACACACAGGACAAACAGAGTATACCCACCAACAAGACATGCTCGTTCGTTGTGCAGCTGAAACATCATTTGTGGCACCCTGCTACGCCTCATGATGTAGGCATTGTGTGCTGACACTGGAAAACGTGCACAGACATGGGAAATCAGCATGTTAGCAAGACACACCACAAGGGCATTTATAGAGTGGTAATGTTTACGGTTGCGATAGGCTACCTCCTGTGCCTGTGGTGGTACCAAAGCCACATGTGTCCCATCAATGGACCCAATGACATGGGGCATCCCTCCCAGGGCATAGAAATCACCCTTGACACCTGTCAACTCCTCAGGAGTCGGAAAATGGATGAATTCATCCAGGTGCTCCAACATGGCTTCCAAAACATCACGCAGGACACGGCTGAACATTGTCTGTGACATACCACCAACATCAGCTATGGTGAATTGAAACGTACCTGTGGCAAAAAAATGTAGGGCTGCCATCACCTTCATCTTGGGGGTCAGCGCAGTGGGATACCTGTGTCACGATTGGAGGTGTGGTGCCACCTTGGCGGTCAAGTCCTCAATCAACTGTTGAGTGAATCTGTAACGTTGGATGCAGGCACGTTCCCTCATGGCACCCAAGTCTGGCATTGGTCGGGGGACAGGCGGTGCCCTGCAGAAAATTGTGATGAATGACGAAGATTGAGAGCATAACAACATCAATGTCAATGAACAGAGCACATGCTCAACTGCTACTACACATCTGCTAAATACAGAGTCTGGTGTGTGCAATACATCCAGGACACGTATGCTAGCTTGGTGATATTCCTACGAAAAGCCAGATACACCCGTTGATTGGCAAGTCTACATGACATGCCCTGAAACGAGCTTGGGGCCAGTCTGAGTGAACAGCCAGAGACATCACAGGAGTGACATACATCCACATAGCTGCATTTAAAGGATGTCATCTCATACAGACAGCTGATGGCAATCTAGACGCACAGGTCACATGGAATGTCAAATGTACAGATCACACACATTGCCATGAAGGGCTACACGTGAAAACAGAAAACACAGACATTGAGACGACGCAGATATGTCCTCATGTGAAAATATCATGTCCGATGCATACAGACGCTGCTTATGAGGGAATCCACATGTGGCATGGTGTGCGTAGATGTGTGCTATGCCCATCTCCACACAGACACATGTTGGATGCAGCAACAGCAGATGTAGTTGACGGAACAGTAACAGCAAGCTCATGGGAACACATGACACACACATGACATAGTCACATCGGGGCACGCTGATTATGAAATGTCAGTTGTTAGTTTCCCTGTCCCTGGCATCAGGGGACAGTTGCGGGTGGTGGTGACTGTGCCATACCAGTGATGCTGTGCTTGACACGTTTGTACTACAGGCACACATGTGCAAAGTGTGAAGGGGAAGTGTGCCACATAGTGCCCCATCACACATGACATGTGTACACAGGTCATCACACATCAATTGCGCAACTACATGAGGAGACATGTGCAATATCAATGCCTGACACACCTAGGCCCTGCACATGAAAGTCTTCAATGACTTGATGTACAGCCTTGTGCGAGTCGGAGACCTCCATTCCTTTCGTGTGCGCCTCCTATCACCAGTGTAAGCATGTGAAACGCACCATACACACGCTCTGAGAGCGTGTGTACGGTCTGTATCACTATTGTAGTGGTGCCGTAGGAGTGGGCGTGGTACAGACCATATACACGCTCTCAGAGCGTATGTACGGTCCGTATCACTATAGTAGTGGTGCCGTAGGAGTACGCGTGGTATGGACCGTACACCCGCTCTCAGAGCGTATGTACAGTCTGTATCACTATAGTAGTGGTGCCGTAGGAGTACGCGTGGTACGGACCATACACACGCTCTCAGAGCGTATGTACGGTGCGTATCACTATAGTAGTGCTGCCGTAGGAGTACGCGTGGTATGGACCGTACACACACGCGTACTCCTACGGCACCACTACTATAGTGATACGGACTGTAAACAGATTCTCAGAGCGTGTGTACGGTCCGTATCACTATTGTAGTGGTGCCGTACGTGTACGGGTACGTGTGAAACGCACCGTAAATGTTTTTTTGAATCAAAAATTACATAGGGGACACGTATTAGGCCCAAAATGCATGCTGGTTGTCATGGATACAGAGATTTCAGTTGCAATGTGGCCATCATGTGGGCTTGAAAAGTCAGTTGGCCCAAAAATTACAATGTTGCAAATTGGTGTTTGCCTTGCTATGATGCTCAAAATTTGAACCATGCAAACTCGTGTCATTGGTGTCTGTTTAAAGGGATTGGAGGAAACGTAGGATGCAAATGAGTCTGACCAATCACTCTGTACTCCTGTAAATGAAAGCCCCCAGCAAGACAGATATAAGTCAGCCAGAACCCATGAGAGGGCACTTGCCTGCACAACTTTCCTGTCGACCACACTGCTGCTGTCTGTGCTTCCTCTGGCACCATGTCGCGGACTGTGGAGAGGGCCCAGCCATTCACCATGGAGGAGAATGAGGCCTTGCTGAATGTCCTCCTCCCACAGTACCCCAGCCTGTATGGGAGACCAGGGGATCAGGTGAGTGCTGACCCCACTACACATGCAATGAGGTTTAGAGTGGGTCCCGGGGGGGAAAGTCTTATGTCTGTCATGCAGAGCATGAAGTAATTCCTGTGTGCACTCCTCACTTGCATTGTGCATACTGTGACATTCACTGCATAGTGCATGACACATTCAGCCTGGCAAATCCTTGGTGGCATTTTTTGGCTATTGTCCTGAGGTGATTCAGTGGCCCCTCCGGTGTGACAGGTGACTGTACCCACAGATGTGTATGAGTTGAGGGGAGCTGTGGTGAGAGTGTCCAAGTGATGTGTACGCCCTCCTGGACATTGATGTGTGTGAAGGTTCCTTGTCATGTGGGTGAGTGTCTATGTGAAGTGTTGCACCACAGCTGCATGGAGGAGGCAACAGCTCTACCCATCTGATGTGAGGAGTAAGCCGTGCTGTGTGTCTAACTTGCTGAGCTAGCCCGACACCTGTGACACCCCACAGGCAAGTGGCACATGTGCAGAGTGAGGTATGTATCCGCTGTTGCCAATGGCAGGTGATTGATCTGTGCCTGTGTGTGTCTGTGTACTCTGCTGAGGTTGCGTCAGTGGGCTGGGGCATGTAACTGCTTTGAGGTGCTGTCCATCAGCCTGGTGTTGCATGTGATGCACAGTGTGTGCCATGATCAGGGAGTGTGTCGCACCACTCCTGCCACCTGTGTAGTTTCAATGCCATGTAGTGCATTGGGGCTTCCACAGAGGCCAATGTCTATATGAGTAAGATGGGATTCCTTGGCAGCATCCTATGCCCTGTTCAACATATCATCGATGTTCAAATGTGTGTCTCTGTGACATGGAGCAGGTGTAGTGATGTTGTCTCACTTTGTCATCCTCACAGGTAACTGCCTACGAGAAGGGGGGGATCTGGAAGCGGATCGTCAGGGCCGTGAGAGTGGCGGGGGGTCGCAGTCGGCACCTAGCCCAAGTCAGAAAACGGTGGCAGGACATCCGGTGCTGGACCTGGCGGATCACCCGGGTCCAGCTGGGGCTCTCACCTCCACGCCCCCATGGCGGGTGCCGATGCCTGACCACCCACATGATGCGTGTCCTGGCGGTGGTGTTCCCTGACCTGGATAGGTAGTTACAGGAGGGACAGCAGCAAGGAGGGGGTAGGTACCTCTCTGTTAGTTGTGTTGTGTGTCCCCAGCTTTTGGAAGTGCTCTGTAGCCTGGATACACTACCAGGGTTTATATGTGCAGTGCATATTCTGTTCTCCAAAGTCAACCGGTGCTCTTATTCGTCCATTACCCTGCTTGACATGTGTCCCCTGGTCTGTGTGAAATCACAATCTTTACGTGTCCTGGTTACGCCTACGACCACCTTGGTTAAACCTGTTAACGTTGGATGCGGATCACTAATCAATAGCAGTGATGTTCCCTGTAAATACACCTCTTGAACAGATCATGAACCATCCAGATCCTTTTTCCACTGCTTTAATAATAGATACACTATACTGGTATCTTATTCATATTTTTCTTGATGTGCCTCCCCCCTGTGTGTCTTTTTGTGTCGGTCCCCTATGCGGTTGGCTGCCGCCCTGTTTTTAGACCCCCTTGCACGGGCCATATCCCCGATAAACATGTGTGGGACTTTGATACCTCATCACGACCCCCGTGAACCCTGTTTTCAGACCCCCGTGTACGGGCCATGTCCCCAATAAACATGTGTGGGACTTTGATTCCTCATCACGGCCCCCGTATACCTCACCACTACCGTTTATATCATTTTCTCACATTCCCATGTGTTACCTGTAGTATGGTATCTGGCTACTTACACGTTGCCTGTCTTTAATAATAATATTGCCATAGCAACCGATCACGTGAGTGTATCTACCCTCGCAAAATCACTTCCTGATCCCGATAGTTTCCCCGCACCACCTGCACTAACATGGCCGCCCTTATTTTACTAACCAATGGGATTGTCACAACCGTTCTGACAACCTATCCCTGTAATCACTCCGACTCTCGGAGTTGCACTTCCCGATTCACACCGGAAATGGATGGTTGCTCGCTCCACCAGTTCCAACATGGCCGATCCGTAATTCACTCCTCGAACAATGGGCTTGTTACTACCGTAGTCATGTGATACATCCCGATATCCTTATCTAGCAAACACCGACCTCGCTCGGTACCCATCCCAGGTCCGGCGGTAGGGGTAGGTCTTCCATCCCACGCGTCTCGTGACGCAGGTGAGTGCATCAGGGCTCGTACACGCCGTCGCCCATTAGGTGAGTCTGGGTAATACTAATGGAGGATTCTTGACGCCTCCATGACTTCATTGGCGGCTTGAGCGAGGACGTCCTGCTCTGATCCATCCGCTACCAGGGGCGATGGCGGTCGCCCCCCATTTGTGCTCTAGAGTCTCTTGTGGCAACCCGTTCCTGACCGCTTTGACCACTTTTTGGCGGCGATATGTCCTGGCCCCTGAGCATGATGGTCACCATGGCTGCACACTTAATCGCTCATGTCAGCACCTTTTGACACTCAAGGCTGTCATTACCCTCCGACACTGCCCTCACCACATGGGTTACCGGGCGGACCATGTCACTTTGTATTTTATTTTTAATTTTATTTTTTCCCCACCTGGTTTCCCTTTCACTCCAGGACCCACGTTAGGAGTCCTTTTTACCCGCCGGAGACTGCTGCAAGATTCCCTTGCTCACACAAGAGGTGAGTTTATAACCTCCGCTCTGTCTCAGCCCTTAGTCCTGTCTTTTTAGAGTTTTTTAATTTATTCTGTCTTTCGAGACCTTTCAGTACCCCCCCTGAGAGCTTCACCGAATAAGACTCTCGATGATTTCAGCTGATGTTGTTATTTATGTATTGCTTATCCGTACAGTCTTGTCATGTGCTTTCTGTCTCCAATCTTTTCATAGGTGACTCCTGAGCACCTTTTTGGTACGTAGAACCCACATACCTTGTTGTAGATAGTTTTTGTTTTCCTGATCCTGATGAATTGCCGTGACCAATTACTGGCCTGAAGGGCAAGAAACATGTTGATCCTCCAGAGAGTAGGGCATACACAACTAGCATCATAATCACTAGTAGCTATCCCCACCTCACTTTCCTTTTAACTAGGCTGTTTACCACTCTATTAAACACAATTTTTGTGGACTAACAGTACCTATTTTATCTGTACATCACATCTACACATCCTAGGGCCCCTTACCCCCACAGCACCCTTCGGCAGGAACAGAAGATCCCCGCCAAAGAGCCCCAATTTTGGGAGCCCGTCAGGAATTGCAGCGCCGACCTGACGAGGGGCAGGCTCAAATGATGAAGCATGACACCTAGCTTGCTGGGTGTGTGAGGGCCCTAGTTCCAACTAAAGGGTTTCCCCCCCCCTTTTTTTCATGACAGACGACATTTTGTGCTGAAATCACTACTTTTTCTTAACCTATCTGAGGAACTTTGTACCCTTTTTGTCTTACTATGAAATCACAATTGCACATGGTCATCTAACCTGCCAGTTGATCCAAGTTCACATTGCTTTCAGCGGGAGGGTGGTCTGTGACATGTGTTGTTACCTTGCCTGTGCCCTGTCCTGTTCACTCTGTTGGGGGTCCATATTTGTTGGCACTGATGATGAGTCTCAACATGGGAGTGTGAGGTTTCAAATGAACACCCTTGCAGCATGCATGACCAATGTTGTGGCCTCAGACATGATGTGCATGAGTGGGAGATATGCATAGTGCCAGGACGGTTGCTCATGTTACAGTCAGATCATTCCAGGAACAAGGAGCAGTGTGCCCACTACAGTCCCCTGAGACACCCTTGCCTCGTAATCATATGGGTCATCTAACACTGTGTCCATTCTCAGTGAGTTCAGCATATGTTTGCCTCTGTGGCATTGTTCCCTGGCCTCATTTGCATTTATCCAAAGTGTGCTACATGTGTCGACTGGACAGGGAGACCCCATTTGGCTTGTGCATACTCACACTGGGCAGTGCCTGTGTGTGTATTCACAACTATCTGTCGATGGTTGTTTGTCACAAATATGTGTTGGCAGCCTCACAAGGTGATGTGGAGTACATTTGGGAAGTCTTGCTGCACATTTTAGTAAAGCCTGATTAAGAGGTGTCACTTCTTGATCTGTCTCAATCACATTGTCTCAGGTATGGGGGATTTGTGCGGGCGAGGCCTACATGGCCAGACTTTATGTCTCCTTGCCAGGTCTGACCTGTGTGTGATAATTGGCTGGACAGAGACTCAATGTGCAGTGTCCCAGTGATGTTGTGCAGGGTTTAATATTTGTGCTTTGCAGCATGAGTCAATTGTTTAGATACATGATTCCTGCTCATTCATTTTTTGCACCAGTGTGTGGTCAAGATGCTACATAGTTTGGTCTTTGTGTGCTGACATCTGTGTGGACATTCTGGCTTGCCATGGGGGTGTCTCCTCAGTGCAGGTATGACTTTTAACAACACAATAGCAGGCCCATTAGCTCAAGCATTGTCCTGGGTTTGGACTGGTTGTTGGTGATACCAACTTATGAGTGTCAAGTCATCAAGCCCTCCGTGGGCCCATGTATATGTACTTTCTGCAACTACATTTCTTTCTAACAGTGGCTTCTTTAAAGAAGGCTGCCAGCTTCTTCAATGATTGGGTAGATGTAGTTTTGTGTGCACCTCCTTGGGAGCCATCTCATATGAAGGCACATGTGTGTTCTGTTAACAAAATGGCACATTCCCACATTCTGACCATGTCGGTTGTGTCAAGTATTGTGATTCCCAAGGGACCAACTTTTTTTCGTTTTGTGTTCCAAAGTACTTACAGGTCTCTGGGTGTGGGGACACCTTTGGTATTGAGGTGTGTTACTTTGCCTTGGGTGCACCACTACTGTTTCTTTCAGGGTAAACAAGAGGTGGCATGACTTCATTGTATTGCTGTGCTCACCTGTTCCCAGACACTAGCTCCTCAGTGTTTTCTCATTCAAGTTTTGGGCTGGTGTGTCCTATTGTTCCTTGTGTCCAAGTGGCATGGTGGGTCTACCAACTAGGGAGTACAGGGCTTACATATGTGCGGAGTAATCTAGCTGTTACTCATGATGCATTGCCTGATATGCACTGTGACCTATTGTTTTTTTACTCATGTGTCAAATGTATACAGGTGACTGATGTTTTTCTGTATCTTCACCTTGCCCACAGCATCATCATTGGAAACCGAGGGAGACACCGGCACGGACCTGGATGAGGGACCCAGCACCAGTGCCACCAGTACTGGCGAGTCTGCGGGAGCCAGTGGCACGGAGGGCGAGGGGAGTCAGTCAGAGGACCTATCTGGTGGCGAATCCAACTACGACGCAGACGGGTCCGAGGCTGACCTCATCGTGGGGGCGGAGGCTGCTACAACACCTGGCAGCAGCCCAACATCTGTCCCCGCCTCCTCCATTCCCAGCACCGCCCTCCCAGTTGCTCCGGTCCCTTCTGTCCATGCAGGGCCCCACCATGTCTCCTTCGGGACAGGCACCGCACCCCCTGCTCCTGTCACCCCTGCTGCCCTCAGTGCAGTCTGTAGACATACTGCGGCAGTTGCAGGTTGGGCAGGCATCGGTGCTGACTGTCCTCCATAGCCACACCACAATGCTAACACAGATGGTGTCGTTCATGGAGGGCATGTCAGCATCGATGTCTGAACAACGCAGGTTTCTGCAGTCCATGGACTCTTCACTGACTGCAGCAGTGAGTCTCCTGCAGTGCTTTGTCCCCCCCTACCCCAGCCCCATCCACACTTCCCTCTCCCATACCTGTCCCATGCACACCCAGGCATTCCCAAGCACGCACCCCACCAGACACAGGCAGCACACCACCAAGTAAGGGCAAGCGCACACCTCCTGTCACGCACACTCAGGGGGATGTAGGCACACCCACTAGGTCTGGGGCAAAAAGACATACACGCAGCCACAGTCTGAGTCCGCAGGCCTCACAACCCAGTCCCTCCAAAAGCACTCTCCTTGGCTCCCCTGCCAAAGTGACACCCGAAGAGCTGGCCATTACCCACACAGTGACACCACCCCGCAAGCGGGTGAGGAAGTCCCCGGCCAGGGTAGTCAAGTCCCCCGTGTCCACCCCCTCCCCATGAGTACTGCACCCCATCCCTCAGCCACCCCCCCTCGGCCACCCCCCCTCCGTTGGCCCTGGGGTTTCTTCCGGTGCAGGGCTTACCCTGGACGCCCTGGCAGCAGTGTGCAGCGATGTGCTAACATCCACCTTTGCCGCTGCCCCACCCCCTGCGTTGGAGACGTCCACCCCTGCACCCACCACACCTGCCCTTCCCCCTCCTGTCCCTTTGGTGCCTGGTCCTTCCCCACATGATGCCCCCCCCCAGTCGACGAACCTGAGGGTTCCAATGTGCAGGCAAGCTAGGGGAGACACGTGCCCATGTGTCCCCCCAAGGACTTCTATTGTGGACTGGCCAATGGCTTTTGTATATAGTGTCATTTCAAGATTCTTTTTATGCTGAATAAAGCATTTTATTTATACTTTGCACACTATTGCATTTCAGGTATTGATGTTGGTGCTGAGGCTCCTGGAGTTGGTGTAGTGGTAATGTGTTATGGTTCTGAGAAATGTTCTACTCTGATGGTCATGAGGTGGACCGTGGTTTCTGCGTGCCATCACAAGGTCTCTGCAAAGAATTATTGTTAGTGTGTGTTATTTTGGTTTTGAGACATTGTCCCAAGGAGTTTTCCTTCCTCTGTGGCACCTGACATCTTCCCTGCAAAGAGTTGCACAATTGTTGTGCTGACCTGTGTCTACATTTCCTTTGTTGGTGACGGATCCCTTCAACTATGGCCATGCCTGCTCAGCAATGTCTCCGGCTGCATCATCTGTACCATCCTTGCTAGTCACTATACTTGTGTATTGAGTATGTCGAAATGCCTTCATGGAGAAATTCTCTCTTTTCACCACTATGCATGTGTGTACTCCCGGCCTAGCACACATATGGTACTTTTTCTGCAGGGTATTTGGGCACCTGACTCACAATTGTGGGCATTGTATTTGTGGGAACTCCACCCTAGTCCTTCCATGAGAGACAACATCTTGGTGGCTGGCCCAGCACCTGAACATTCCTATCAGTCCTGGGATGTGCGTGACAGTGTGTGTTCCCTTTGGCTCTATTAGTTTAGTAGGCACTGACATGACTATACAGTCTTGTGGCATGATCTCAGTGTGTGTATTGTGCTGCATCTGCCAGGGGTGGGTATGCATGTGTTATTTGTCCTCACACCCACATGTGGTGTGTCATGCAGTGGGGGAGTGACATCCATCCTCCTAGGAGAGGGACACTGCTGTCAGTGATGTGTTGTTATGGCACTATCATCATTGTCCACAGTTAGGGATGCGTACATACACCCATGGAGTTGTGGTCATCTGATAATGGTGTATACCCCCATGTCTCTGTCCACTGCTGGGAGTCCTCTGCACCCACCCCTCACATGTCTGTCCACTGCTGGGAGTGATATGCACCCACCCCTCATATGTCTGTCCACTGCTGGGAGTCCTCTGCACCCACCCCTCACATGTCTGTCCACTGCTGGGAGTGATATGAACCCACCCCCATGTCTCTGTCCACTGCTGGGAGTCCTCTGCACCCACCCCTCACATGTCTCCACTGCTGGGAGTCCTCTGCACCCACCCCATGTCTCTGTCCACTGCTGGGAGTGATATGCACCCACCCCCATGTCTCTGTCCACTGCTGGGAGTCCTCTGCACCCACCCCTCACATGTCTGTCCACTGCTGGGAGTGATATGCACCCACCCCTCATATGTCTGTCCACTGCTGGGAGTGATATGCACCCACCCCCATGTCTCTGTCCACTGCTGGGAGTCCTCTGCACCCACCCCTCACATGTCTGTCCACTGCTGGGAGTGATATGCACCCACCCCCATGTCTCTGTCCACTGCTGGGAGTCCTCTGCACCCACCCCTCACATGTCTGTCCACTGCTGGGAGTCCTCTGCACCCAGCCCTCACATGTCTGTCCACTGCTGGGAGTGATATGCACCCACCCCTCATATTGCAGGCCACTGCTGGGAGTCCTCTGCACCCACCCCTCACATGTCTGTCCACTGCTGGGAGTGATATGCACCCACCCCCATGTCTCTGTCCACTGCTGGGAGTCCTCTGCACCCAACCCTCACATGTCTGTCCACTGCTGGGAGTGATATGCACCCACCCCTCTTATGTCTGTCCACTGCTGGGAGTCCTCTGCACCCACCCCTCACATGTCTGTCCACTGCTGGGAGTGATATGCACCCACCCCTCATATGTCTGTCGACTGCTGGGAGTGATATGCACCCACCCCTCACATGTCTGTCCACTGCTGGGAGTGATATGCACCTATCCCCATGTCTCTGTCCACTGCTGGGAGTCCTCTGCACCCACCCCTCACATGTCTGTCCACTACTGGGAGTGATATGCACCCACCCCTCCTATGTCTGTCCACTGCTGGGAGTGATATGCACCCACCCCTCATATTGCAGGCCACTGCTGGGAGTCCTCTGCACCCACCCCTCACATGTCTGTCCACTGCTGGGAGTGATATGCACCCACCCCCATGTCTCTGTCCACTGCTGGGAGTCCTCTGCACCCACCCCTCACATGTCTGTCCCCTGCTGGGAGTGATATGCACCCACCCCTCATATGTCTGTCCACTGCTGGGAGTCCTCTGCACCCACCCCTCATATGTCTGTCCACTGCTGGGAGTCCTCTGCACCCACCCCTCACATGTCTGTCCACTGCTGGGAGTGATATGCACCCACCCCCATGTCTCTGTCCACTGCTGGGAGTCCTCTGCACCCACCCCCATGTCTCTGTCCACTGCTGTGAGTGATATGCACCCACGCCATGTCTGTCCACTGCTGGGAGTCCTCTGTACCCACCCCTCACATGTCACTCCACTGCTGTGAGTGATATGCACCCACGCCATGTCTGTCCACTGCTGGGAGTCCTCTGCACCCACCCCCATGTCTCTGTCCAGTGCTGGGAGTCCTCTGCACCCACTCCTCACATGTCTGTCCACTGCTGGGAATCCTATGCAGCCACCCACCCTCTTGGTGCAGTACACTTCTGACCTGGGCCTACGCACACAACAATATAGAGGTAATATGCTGCACCAGGCCGTAGGCCAACATTCATGGCGTGTGTACGCCTTGTATCCCAAATGTACTGGTGCCATAGGGGTACGTGTGATACGGACCGTACCCCGCATTCATGGGGTGTGTACGGTCCGTACCACGCGTACCCCTACGGCACAAATACAATGGTGATACGGGCCGTACCCACGCTATGTATGCGTGGGTGCGGTCCGTATCACTATAGTAGTGGTGCCGTAGGGGCAAGCATGGTACGGCCCATACAAACGCCCTGTGATCGTGTGTACGGTCCGTTCCACGCGTACCCCTACGGCACCACTCCAATGGTGTTACGGACCGTGCACACGCTCTGAGGGCATGTGTACGGTCGGTACCACGCGTACCCCTACAGCACCACTACAATGATGATACGGACCGTACACATGCTCTGAGGGCGTGTGTACGGTCCGTACCACACGTACCCCTACGGCACCACTCCAATGGTGTTACGGACTGTACACACGCTCTGAGGGCGTGTGTACGGTCCGTACCACGCGTACCCCTACGGCACCACTACAATGGTGATACGGACCGTACACACGCTCTGAGGGCGTGTGTATGGTCCCTACCACGCGTACCCCTAGGGCACCACTACAATGGTGATACACACCGTACACACGCTCTGAGGGCGTGTGTACAGTCTGTACCACGCGTACCCCTACGGCACCACTACAATGGTGATACGGACCGCACACACGCTCTGGGGGACCACATGTACCCCCACTGCACTACTGATATAGTGCTGCGGACCGTACCCACGCTATGTATGTGTGAGTACGGTGCGTATCACTATTGTAGTGTTGCCATAGGGGTAGGCGTACATGTCCACTTCCGTTGTTGCGTGACGCAAGGATTGGTGGACATGCCCCCCGGAGTGACCAGACACTTGAGGTAATGTATGTCCTCAATATTGTAGGTTTTAATTTGGGTAGGGGGTATGTTTCCTGCCCTCACCCCCCCCCCTTGGCCCCTGGGTGTTGTTCTCACCTTCTGCGGCGTGTGCGTCGGGTTCGGTGCACCAGGTCGTAGGCTAAGAGGGCCGGGATGACATGTAGGATGGGGTCCATGGCTGTCCGTCGCGTACCGGGGCTCCGTTTTCGCGTCGCACTCAGTTTTCTGGCTTTTTTTGGCTGCCGTAAAAAAATAGCTGTGTGGAGTGACGTAGGGACGAATCGTACTTGCTGGTCCGTAAAACGCTGCCTGACTCCGTACGGACATCGCGTACGCGCTGTCCAGGATCAGACTCGTAGGTATTTTTTAGCCGTACGGTGTTTTGTACGATTCGTACGGAAATGGTATTTCTGTGCGAATCGTACTTGCTGGATTGTACGGTGGATTTCCCGGGTACGAGTCGTATGGAGAATACGCTCCGTACAACGGATCGTACCCAGGTTTTACAGGATCCGAATCGGCACCCTAATTGTGATATTCCACTAGATGCGGCAACACTGGACTGAAATGACCCTGTGATCAAAACCTGGTGCACTGCCATGTGTCTGTTTATTGGTTTGAATTATGTGGCATTACTTTTGTGAGGTAGGTGAGATGGCTCCAGCTGGTGACATAGATCAATTTAATTCTGCCTATTCTATGGGAAATTGTCTGATGTATCCCATCATTCCATGTAGTTAAGGTCTGCACATGGAAATGTAATCACTGGCACAGAATATTTGAATAATGTTTGGTTTGGTATGTTTTGACATCGTGGCAGCCTATGAGTGGAACAATGGAATAAAGATGTGATGAGACAAGACTCTTGTAAATACACCCAGGCCAAAGCAGGGAAATTTTACCTGGCCTTAATAGACCTCACAGCTGCTTTCGATTGCGTAGCTCGCGATAAGCTGTGGGGTGTCTTAAATGAATTGAAAGTTGACCCTGTTTTAATACAGTTCTTAAGACAGTTCTACTCTGGAGCTACCGCAAAGGTCCGTTATGGTATAGAGAGTGAGTGTACCGCCCCATTTAAAATAGAACGAGGCGTAAGGCAGGGTTGCGTTCTGGCACCACTCCTGTTCTCTCTATACATTAACGCCTTTGAACAGGAGTTGGTGCTACATACCAAGGACCCGCCATTTGTAAATACTCGCCCGATAGCATCTCTCCTCTAGGCCGATGATGCGGTGCTTATGGCCCGCACCCAGGTTGGGCTACAAAGGGCTTTCGCTTTCTACATCACGTTCATAGAAAGGCTTGGTTTAAAACTGAACTCCAAGAAAAGATTTGTGATATCATGTGGGAGAGCGAAAAACAAGAATAGAAGTTTTCAGGCGGGGGGAGTAAGGTGGAATCTATTACTTCCTTTAGCTATCTGAGCGTCCTTTTTGATAGAACCGGCTCTTGGGCTCCAGCAGTTAAGGCTAGGTCCTTACTTTTTATGAAGTCTATCGCTGCTCTTTTACATTTTTCCAAAAAGCTAGGGAAAAGACCATCAGAAATTTTATTAAAGATTTACCAGGCAAAGTATGTGAGCATAGCAGTATACGGGGCAGGTATCTGGGGATTTCAAGACTGTACACCAATACAACGTATTTAAAATGCCTTTCTTCGGTTCATCCTAGCCGTCCCAACTAGTACACCGGTTTTTAATTGTCATTCTGAGTTAGGAATTGTATACATTTCTGATCTAATCAAAGCCCAGCCGGTATTGCTATGGCACAGAATTTGGACCACAGACAGTACAGGCCTTAACAGGGAAATAATAAAGGACGCAATGAGATTAGACAATGTCCGTAAAATTCTATGGTTGAAATACGTTGAAAATTTTATGCAGGACATTGGCCACCCTGAATATTTTACCTTGCCCAACCGTATGAACCTCATCAATCGGAAGGAGTTTAAAAAAGTTTGCATGACCCACTTAGAATAAGCAGGGTGACTCTCGAGATGAATAAACCTATGGTGGTCAAACATCAACTAATTAATACTACGTGCAACATTCAACCTTATCTGTTGTATGTTTTTGGTGGATATGACAGATACCTTTTGACAAGATTTAGTTTTGGGATTTTCCACCATTTGACTACTTATCCAGCCATTAATGATTGGTCAAGGGATCTCAGTCTATGCCAATGTGACGATGTCTCATCACAAAGTATGATGCACATGGTTTTATTCTGTAAGTTCTACACTAGCGAAAGGCATAGATGGCTTATACCACTTTTAAAACAGGGAGGATGGAGGCAATGTCATCCTGCCTTCCTGTACTTACAGATGTTGGATAATTGTTATTGTATTGGTTCTATGGTGGGCTTCCTAAAGAGTGTATTGAGGGCCAGGAAAAGTCTCAACAACTGAATTAGGAGAAATGCGTTGGGCCGGAATAAACTAGTACTATTCAGAGAATTACAGCTCGTTTACATGTATATTACCAATTTACAGGATTTTACCTATGAAAGTTGTGTATTGATGAGTTTTAAAATGTAACATATGATAATGTATTCTCTTTCTATATGTTTGCTTTTATGATTTTAATGCTTAAAACCGAATAAAGCTTGTTTTGATTGATTGATTGACTCATGTATATGTATGTAGTAACTTGATTGTCATCCTAAGCTAAACACTGTATACATGCAAAATATTCATGCTTACACACGTAGCTTGTTTTGGCATTGTAAATTTTTCATGGTAGTATATATATTTACATTGCTAGATGTGAGATTTCCCACAGCAGACAATGAGTTTATGATTTTTGTATTCGTTAAAGTGGTGAAGGAGAAGAAGACATTGTGCAAAAACAAACATAACAAAAATAATTGAAGTAGTCAGTCATAGTGTGTGAAATCATAGGTGTAGATGCCAAATTGTCTGAAGTCCAAAGTCCAAAATACTACTCCCAACAGAAATGGAAAAGTGTCCAGAAATAGTCCACAGAGTGAATGTGTTACACACACAGGAAGAAATTAAGGTAAGGTTTTTTGCTAGCAATGGTGGATGTCTTGACATCAGCACCTCCTGGATTTTTGCATGGACGTCCTTGCTTTTGACCGAGGAGGGATCCACTGCTGCAGAGACAGGGGTGTCTGCAGGCGTGTCTTCCTCTGACAGGGCCTCCCTTAATGTGGCTGACTCTGATGTAGAAAGCCCGGATTTAGTTGGACCACAGGAAGATGTAGATGTGGTGGAAAACACGCCTGCAGATACCCCTGTCTCTGCAGCAGTGGATCCCTTCTCGGGTTGTGTTGAAGTCCTGCAGCACCTCAGTTATGGAGCCCATGTTGGTGTTGTGGGTGTCTGTTGTCCCTCTGCAGCTGCTTCATCTCCTGGGTTTCCTTCAATACCTGGCCCATCACGTCTTGGGAGTCCTGATAGGCCCCCAAGATTTGGTTGATGATGGCCTGGGTGTGAGTTGCCCCAGTAGCCTCAATCAGTGTCCCACAGTACCCCTGGTTGCTATGTGATTGGGCTGGTGATTCTCACCTAATAATCCAGGACATGGGGCACAACATGGTAGTGAATGTGCTAGGTACACAGGTTGGGGGGGACTGGGTTGACTGAGGTGTTGCAGCAGGGGTTGGAGTTGCTGGTGGGGGCACAGTGAGACTCACTGTTGCCATCTGGCCAGGAAGACCAGATGTGCCCGGACCATCTTCCACGTCCACATGACCAGGAGTGTTGTCATCACTGAGGTCTTTGTCCAGGGTGGAGTGGGAGTCTGTTTGGTGTCCATGGTCTGCCCAGGTGTAGATGCCAAATAGTCTGAAGTCCAAAGTCCAAAACACTACTCCCATCAGCAATGGAAAAGTGTCCAGAAATAGTCCACAGAGTGAAAGTGTTACACACACTGGAAGAAATTCAGGTAAGGTTTTTTGTTAGCAATGGTGGGTGTCTTGACATCAGCACCTCCTGGATTTTTGCATGGACGTCCTTGCTTTTGACCGAGGAGGGATCCACTTTTGCAGAGACAGGGGCGTCTGCAGGAGTGTCTTCCTCTGACTGGGCCTCCCTTCATGTGGCTGCCTCTGATGTAGAAAGCCCGGATTTAGTTGGACCACAGGAAGATGTAGATGGTGGTGGAAAATCCCCGCAAAGGGTTGTGTTGAAGTCCTTCAGCACCCCAGTTATGGAGCACGTGTTGGTGTTGTGGTTGTCCCTCTGCAGCTGCTTCATCTTCTGGGTTTCCTTCAATACCTGGCCCATCACGTCTTGGGAGTCCTGATAGGCTCCCAAGATTTGGTTGATGATGGCCTGGGTGTGAGTTGCCCCAGTGGCCTCAATCAGTGTCCCACAGTACCCCTTCTATGACCTCTACCCACTAGGCTGCACTCTCCCACTGTCTCCTGGTTGCTATGTGATTGGGCTGGTGATTCTCACCTCAGAATCCAGGACATGGGGCACAAAATGGTAGTGAATGTGCTAGGTACACAGGTTGGGGGGACTGGGTTGACTGAGGTGTTGCAGCAGGGGTGGGAGTTGCTGGTGGGGGCACAGTGAGACTCACTGTTGCCGTCTGGCCAGGATGACCAGATGTGCCAGGACCATCTTCCACGTCCACATGACCAGGAGTGTTGTCATCACTGAGGTCTTTGTCCAGGGTGGAGTGGGAGTCTGTTCGGTGTCCGTGGTCTGCCCAGGTGCTATGCCAAATCGACCTGCTGTGAAATAGAGAACATTATTATTGGTGGAAGTGTGGTATCTACATCCAAATGTGCTGTGTCCCAGTAAGAAGTGATCTAAGAAAAACAAAATGTGTAGTGATTGCTACTGTGATGAATTTTCGTGGTATTGAATTTGGTAACAAGACATTTGGAGACATTCAATACACATAGTAGAAATGAGCAGCTCATTAGATGTGCTAATATGTTGGATGTTGGATTAAGGAATGAACATGACGTCTCCCAAGCACTTAAGACAAAACAGTGGAGAAGTAACAAGTGTATTTGACCATTCCAAGGCCTAGTTGTGTACAATACAGGTGAACACACAACTTGGTTGTATACTTAGCATTAGTCATCATGTGAGCAGTGCAGAGTCAATGGGTCATCTCTCACTTCTAATGAGATAACTTAGCTTAATGCCTTACAATAATTTGAGGTACATACTTGGCATGGTATCACTCATGCCATCAATAGTTTCAGTTGAGGAGACCAGGACAACATCAAGCTAAGTAGGAAGAAATGTCTCTGAGTAGTGCAATGTATGTAGATTGCTCAGTCCATGAGAAAGGAACATCAATTGTTACAGTTACAATGGGCAAAATCACTATTGCATCTTGATTTCTGTTATAGCAAAAGGGCCTCATAGTAGTTGTAGTCACTTCAATCACTACTTCCCAACACTTACAAAATGGTTAGTTTAATATACGTATTGTCAAAATGCAGTTAGGCTAGAATGTACATTTAGATATTGACACAAATCATAGGTCCTGGGATAATGATTGAATAGTTATACACTTACATACACCATTCCAACATGTGGCATGTTATGGAGATTGATACATGTGATCTTATATTCAACAATACACATTGACAATGAGAATCAGACAGCTATCATATTTTGAGTATTGCATGTTAGGAAAGTAGATAGACAACACATTAGCAAAAGCTGAGATGGGAGCATACTGCATGTCGAAGTGTTATGACAATTACTGAGGTGTAACTTACCAGACTCTACTCCCCAGCTATTCTCCTCAAGCTCTCAGAATGCAAGATGGCCAAGACCTTCTCCTCCCAAGGAAACAGTTGTAATGGGGCTCTGGAAGGACCACTGCTAGTCTCCTGGGCCTCCAGGTGTTGTGTGGAGATCAAGGAATGCACCTTCCTCCTAGATCGTTATACCTCTTCCTTATTTCCTCCTTTGTGTGCAGGGTGGTACCTACAGCATTCACTGTGGTGACTATCCTGTTCCAAACTTCCCTCTTACTACTGAGAGGATATGTTGGACGTGGGCTCTAATCAATTGTGGCTCTACTCTTAGGATTTCATCCACCATGACTGACAGCCCAGCCTCTGAAAAATGTGAATTTTTTGGACATAACATAACTATAAATTAAAGTGAGTGACAGTGACAAAAAGACACCAAGGGATATTAGATAAAATGCAACAAAAGTGCTTGGAGAGTGTGAAATGGGACAGGGGCAAATAAGGGCTACCTTATCTCAACGAAAAAAGTGTGGTGTCTGTCTTGCTGTGCCACAGTGGAAAGGCAAAGGATCATGAATTGGGATGGGGTGTGTTTTATAGTGTGATTTGCAGGTGTGTTCATTTGGTCAATAGATATCAGCTGTGTTGTATTTGTATCCATTGAATGGGCACAGTTCTGGTGCTTTGCTGAGAGCATATCATGACGGCCTACCACCAGCAAGGAACCACCGCAAGGATACCGTCAATACAACTGTGTTTTTATAATCAGCCCAGCAAGAAGCCCCGGCCCTGACAGCGACAAAGAACACATAATTAACATTGCAGTCTGTTGCGGCCAAGGCAGGACACAGTGCATCATAATACGGCAGTTTTCTGACCAGCCGGCTCAGTGGTCTTCTTGGGATGGCTGGCGCCACTCTACGGCAGTGAGACTGCCAAACTCGTAATCAAGCCCATAGAGTGAGAAGCAGGTGCTGTATTCCTGATTTCACCAATGAATCTCCATTTGTCAGGGGACCTGTCCTGCAGGCTACCCCTTGTGAATTTACAGTATCACCCCTCTGAAATTACCATTGCTCATGGTGTCCCTAATTCCAGAGTGAAAGGGGTGGAGAACTACTAGGGCTTTTTTTGTCAGCCAACTTGTAACAGGTCCATTAATCACCAATTTAAACAATCATTCTTGAGGTCAATTGTCTGATTAAGCTCTGTGCAAAATTGGCTCAGTGACAGCATCCTGAGTGCTACTTTAAATTCTTCTCAAGCTTCATACACTGGAGTGTCGGACCGTTTTCACCTGTTTCTTTGTTTAAGCATGTTAATTTCAATTATAGAGTAGCATGCCTGCATTCTGCAGCCATTTGTGATATCAAGGATTAGAAAAGTACTGTGATTGAGAAATAAAGTTCAAAAGATGTCTCATGATGCTATTGGACACCATGACCCACAAAAAAAAGCCAAGTACTTATTTTTCCTCACCTACCATTTCCATGCTGAAGGTCCGACTTTCTTTAGTTCTGTCTGTCACTTTATTTCCCATTTGCTGCAGAACAATTTCTGTTTCTCTTCAGAGTCTAACTTCAGTTCCTTGACATCCTCCATTACACTGCCCTTCCAAAAGTGAGATTCTATTTTTTTTGCATCTCCCATCCCTACTCTTCTACCCTGCAATAAACACAAAATCCATAAAATGTATCCCTATTTATCCTTATTTAGCTTCTTGCCCATTAAAATCCTTATTCTAATGTTAGTTCTGTCTTGCTTTGAAGGATGCACCTCTGTATGTATTGCTATTCCTGACATTTCTCTGTTTCCTCTTAAATTGGGGTTTAATTCAGCTGTTCAAATACTGTGCAGCAAACTCCCTACATCACATTTTTCACCTAATCTTTTTGCACAATTCTAGCTTGCTTTCTTTCTCTTAGGGCCTAATTTAAATTTTGGCAGTCAGCCCATCCTCTGCCAGGGTGATGGAGTAAATTCTCAATCACCCTGATGGAGGTTCCGATGGCCAAATTTAGAAATGTCTGCTGGCCAAGAGGACATTTCTAACATTGGCTGGAACTGATGTCACTGTGTTTCCTGTCAATGCATTGTACTTTTGTCAATATGACGGCAAACTTACTGAGTTTTTTTTTTATTTTCAAAAGGAGAATCCCAAAACAGGATTTTCATAATATTAAAAAATGCCCCTTCATAATAGGACTTTCCTTCCATAACGAGGAGGGCATGGCCCTTACCAAAAGATTACTCCTGGCTGTGACGAACATTGAAAATCAGCTATTGTGCCCACCCACCCAAATTAATTGGGTGGACATATAGCCAAACCTCCAAAGGCCTGACGGAGTAAGGGCTGTCAGAGAAGTTTGACCATGGCAGAGAATGAGTAGTCTTCCCTATCGTCAAACTAAGATTCGCTTGCATTTAAATTGGGTGGGTGGATCATAGTTTTGGCAAGGAGGTTCCCTCTATGCCAACATCTAAATCAGGCCATTAGTGTTCACTTTCTTTGCCTGGTCTTTAATGGCATCTATGATCTTGCCACCTCTTGTCTTTTGTTCCCTCTCCTTGTGCTAAATATTCCTATCCACTTCTTCTGCTTCACTTCGCAGCTCCGTTTCAGCAAAGTAACTTCTTTACTGCCCTGTGAACTATAATATCGACTGTCCCGTAGAGGCCCATTTACACACGTTCTCTTGGTTGCCTTCTTCGGTGACTGTCAGATGCAGTCTACAGTGGTCCTTTTGTATGCATAAACTTGAGTTCCATTCCTTAGAATTCTCTTTTTGTTAGTTGCAGTTTTGTGTTCTTGATCTGACGCATTGCCACAGTTGAATTTGTTCATGTGGCACTGCTGGGAACCCATGATGTTTTGAGACGAGTTATAAACCCATTGCAAACAAATGTGGCCAGAGAATCATGCAATGAAAACTGGTACATCAATGAAGATGGATCTCAAGTAAGTTTACTGGCAGCCATCCCAGTCACCACCTGGACTCCAATTGTCAGGCCAGAATGTCACCATTCTCAACCTCTTTGACACACTTTGAAATGGAACCCCCGTAGGGGAATGTTCCAGTATACCAAACACCTCCCCCTTTGACAACCACCACTAAGTAACAGTGTCAAGGAAGAGAACACCAACAGTACATAGCTCCTGAAACAAATAAAAAGGTGAAAACAAAACAAGACTAAAAAAACAGCAACAATCAGCAAATATAGTCTTTCAATTAATCAAGTTTTATGAGAACGCTAGTAAATGGCACTCTCAAGGCACTTATTTTATGAACCATATTCCTAAAACATACAATGAGAAACTCACAGCCGAATTCTCCTCTGCATCAATGACTGTTTATTTCCTCCTGGCGGCCACCCTGTTGAGGCTCTAAATGATTCTATTGCATGTCTTACTTGCATTGTGAAACTACTTAGTGACCATCAGAGGCACCTTGAGCTCAGACCACTCTACAGCTCTGGTAGGCACTATCTGGCACATGCATCAAAGCTTTTCGCGATCGCAAACGGTGCGATTCGCAAAAATCGGCCGTTTGCGATCGCAAAATTAGCTTTTGCGATGCATCAAGGGTCAAGGCCCTCGCAATTTGAGAATTCGCAATTAATTGCGAGTTCTCAAATTGCGATTGCATTTCAGGAATCGCAAATTGAGATTCCTTAAATGCAATGCATTAAAGTAAAAAAATTAGCGATTTCGCTAATAGGGGGCGCGAATTACCATGAAGTTGAACTTCATGGTAATTTGCTAAAATTTTGAAAAATGCACTAAAGTGCATTTTTCAAAGTTCCATTTTACACACACACATGCCCTTGGGGCATGTGTGTGTGCAAGATGTACTCATATGCAGATTTCAGGGGTGCAACAGGGTGTCCTTTTGACACCCTGGCACCCTTGAAATTGCATTCTCAATTTGCGATTCTCTAATTGAGATTCGCAAATTGAGAATGTCTTCCCATTCATTCCTATGGGCCTCTAGGCCCATAGGAATGAATGGGGAAGTATTCCTTAATTGCGACTCTCTATTTGCGAGCCGCAATTAAGGAATGCTTAGAAATCGCTATTTTTTAAGCGATTTCTACATGCATGGGCTTTTGCGATTCCTTAATTGCGATTCCTTAAAAATCGCAATTAAGAAATCGCAAAAGCCAACATTGATGCATGTGCCTGTATAATTATTACTATATTGCCATTTTCACCACAATATCTTTTTCACACTCTTCCTCTTGTCATAATCTCATTTCTCAAAAACTGTAATTTAAACTGTTTAGCTGCTTTTCTCTGTGTAACACCAAACATTTCTCCGGCACATCCACCGAGCCACCTATTTACAATTAGGTTTCTTCCATAGAAAAGTTTAAACAGAATTGTGTTTGTTGTCTTGTGGTGGGAGAGCTGGTATGTGATTATCCTAGTCTATAACTCCTTCTTGCAATTCAAGCCAGGTACCCTGGCTAACTGGATAACCTCCTTGACTGTCCTATTAAACATATCTACCACCCTATTTGTGTTGGGATGATACAGAGCACACTTCTTGTATGTGATCCTACACTCTCTCAAAAAGACTTTCATCTCCCAAGAATACAGTTGCATCCAATTATCCATCAGAAGAGTTTTCCTAAACCTTTGCCTGTCAGAGGTGACCTGATGGTAGCATATCTCATTCATTGTAATATGGATCACTGGAAGAACATATCAACCATCACCACCAGGTAAGGCGTAAAGTTTTCACCTTTGAGTGGACTCATAATATCTAAAGTTTGCCATGGTTTCGCAAAAACCTTACGCACAGATGTGAGGTACTCTTGTCCTCAGCATTTTCTCACTGACATAGCACTCAAAGCACTCTCTGATTGATCTCTCCACCACCAAATCAAAAACTAGACACCAAAATCACCACAAACTTCTCTTTTATTTTTATTATTTCTAGGTGTCCTTCATGGACCAACTCAAAAACCCTTTTACGGACTAAGCCGAGTACCACCAGTCGGTTACCACCAAAAAACAAACCTTAATGTACAGAGAGCTCATTCAAACCAAACCATAAGTGTTAGAAATGGGGGTCTCTAGTTGCCAATGGTATACAACTTTGTCCAAATAGGGACCCTTGCTTCTAGTCAGTGTAATGGGCTACACTTCTAAAATAACCCCTGCTCACCCCCTTGGTAGCTTGGCACGAGCAGACAGGCTAATCTCAGAGGCAGTGTGTAAAGCATTTGTGAACTCATACAGTAATACAGTGAAAACACTACAAATGGACACCACTCGAGTTTAGAAAAACAAGTAATCTTTACTAGACTTAACACAAGACCAAACGACAAAGATCCACAATACTGTGATCAAAACAAGTCTTTAAAATGGTAGAAATAGCTTAGTTCACTTTAGATTGTAAATGCAACACTTTACTCTTAAAGTACCTGGGATGCATAACGTAAAACAAACAAAAGGGTCGCCGGGAAGGTGATGCGCCGTTCCTTACACTCAGGGGAGTGTATGCGTCGGTTCCTTACTGCTGACCCACACTTTCTGACCAGGCTGAAGCTCAATCAGAGTGGTATTCTGATCGTACCACATCTTCATCTCCTCCTGGCTGGCTTCCAGATTTGCCTGAGTGAGTTGCCTGAAACGCCAGGTTTGGTTTCTGAAGGCCAGCATGTAGCTATATACATCCTGGGGAGGTTTCCTGGGAGCTTCCTCCCAGCCTTCCTTTACCAAACTCAGAGGTCCTCTTACCGGGTGTCCATAGAGAAGTTCAAAGGGGCTGAATCCTAGGGACTTCTGTGGCACCTCTCGGTACGCAGAGAGAAGGCATGGCAAGAAGACATCCCACTTATGCCTCATGGGTTCTTCAAGACCCATAATCATGCCTTTAAGGGTCCAGTTGAATCTCTCAACCAGCCCATTACCTTGGGGGTGTTGAGGAGTGGTGAACTTGTACGTTACACTGCACTCCTGCCACAGGGACTTCATGTACTTGGAAATTAAGTTGGTACCACTGTCTGACACCACCTCTCTGGGGAACCCCACACAGGAGGAAATCCTGATCAACCCACAACCCACCACGGGGGCCGTCACCGACCGGAGAGGGATGGCTACTGGGTACCGGGTGGCATGGTCCACCAAGAGCAGGATGAACCTGTTGCCCATGGCTGTCTTGGGTTCCAGAGGCCCCACAATGTCAATGCCCACCCTTTCAAAGCGGGTGCTGACCACAGGGAATGGCTGGAGAGGAGCCTTGTGCTTACTCCCACTCTTTCCACTTGCCTGGCAGGTCTGGCATGTCCTGCAATGAGTGTCTGAACTCTTGCGCATCTGGCGCCAATACAAGTGGGTGAAAAGCGGGTCAAAGATCTTGTCCTGCCCCAAATGTCCTGCTAAAGGCAAATCATGAGTCAGCCACAGTAGGAATGCTCTGAAGCGCTGGGGTATCATCAGCACACGGGCTGACCCAGGCTCTTCAACCTTAGGCTCACTTTACAGGAGACCATTCTCCCAGTAGATCCAATGTGATCCAGACTGATCACCTGCTGCCTGGTTTGTGACCTGTTTACGTAAACCCACAAGAAAAGGGCACTTTTTCTGCTCCTCACAGAACTCTTCCCTGGAGGGACCTCCTTCTTGCTACCAATGGGTCATCTAAGGCAGGTCTCCCAGTTCAGCAACTAGCTCCCCTGTAGGTTTTAGGGCATTCTGTTCAAGGTCTGCCTCCTCCTGGACCGTGGGAACTTCAGTGGCTGGTTTCCAATGCCACCTATCTCTTCTCTTTAAGGCAGGTACCTGGGCCACTCTCTCAGGTTCCAGGTCCTCTTGAACACTCTTACTGGCTGCCATTGACCGAGTGGTCAATGGCAGCCCACTCAGGCAGACCTAAAATCTCCAAATGAGACTTTCTCTCCACCTTAGCCCATGGGGAGTTTTCCAAGTCATTGCCCAACAGACAGTCAACAGGCAGGACTGGCCTCACAGCTACTTGAAGGGTACCTGAAACCCCCCCACTCAAAGGGAACCTGGGCTACCTCACAGTGGCTCTCTGAGTTGTCAGCATCAATTACTGGAAAGTATGCATGGGGGATTACCTGCTCCTTAGACACCAGCCGACAACTGACAGCTGTCACACTGGCTCTGGTGTCTCTCAGAGCCTCTACCCTCTGGCCATTGATGGTCACCCACTGCCCGTATTTCTTAGTGTTATCAGGCAGCTGGGTCTTGGGGACCATCTTACAGTCTCCTAAATAGACAAGGGACATCTCTGCAGGACCCCGCCAACCTTGGGCACCCATCTCCTCCCCCAGGGCTACACTAGCCATCTGGTGGGGCGGGCACTAATGGGTGCGGTTTTTCCATATAGGGGACACCTAGTATCATAAGAGCAGTGGCCCTCTTGACCACACTTAAAACAGGTCTTGGGCTCCCTGTGAACAGGCTTATCTGTCCGGGCCCCTGCCTTCATCTCAAGGGGGGGGCTGGGAACCCTTCCCCTGGTTCCCTTGGGGATTACTTTGGGTCCCTTTCTGGAACTCCCTCTGTTTACCATTGTTCCCCCCACTCCTCTGCCGGGTCCCTGCCCACCTTTGGCGAAGTCTCCCACATGACCCTTGTGGACCCGGGTGCTCACCCAGTGGTCCGCCTCCTCAGCAAGCTTCCTAGGATTAGTCAGCTTACTATCAATCAGATGCTGGTGTAGCCCTGGAAAACAATTATTGGACAAGTGCTCCCATCGAACAAATCATAGAGCGCCTCAAAATTATCCACTTTGCTACCCTTCACCCAACCATCCAATGCTCTGCAAAAGAAAGACATATATTCCACCCATGTGGTAGACCCAGGTTCTTGCAATTCCTAAACCTTTGTCTATACAACTCTGGGGACAAACCATATCTGGACATTAGGGCTCCCTTCATTAGGGCTCCCTCATGTGGGCATAGGACACCTGCTCCTCTGTAGGTAAATCTAACAAGGTGTCTTGCCCATCACTAACAAAGCAGCCCCACAACCCCGCTCCGCAATCCTTCTCAGGGACACGGTGGGCCAACATGGCAGCTTCATAATCCCTAAACCATTGACCAATATCCTCATGTTTGTAGAAATCCTTAGCTACTCCTTTGGGGATGTAGGACCCTTGCTTCTACAGGCACTTGTGGTGTGCTGCCACCAGAGGGAGAAGCCTCTAAACTTTTGGCTTTGAGTTCCAATTACCTCAACACCCTCTCATGTTCAAAATGCATTTTCTTTTCCTCTAAGGCTAACTTCTTCATCTCTAATTCCATCCCAACCTCCATTTTCTTGCTCTCTATGTCCTTCTGACCATCTATTTTGAACTTGGCTAGCTCCAACTTATGCACCCTCTCCCTCTCCCTGTCCTCCAGCTCTCCTGTGGACAGGCCCTTGGAAGAAACACTGCTGCCTGCCTTGGAAGGTACTTTCTCCCCAGTTGGGCTCAATGGCCCCTCAAGCTGCCCATCTAAATTATCTACCTCCTCCACAGGCTCTTCAGGATGCTCACTGGCATTCCTAGATTCTACCCAGGCCCTCAGCGCCTTTTGGTATTCCTGTTCCCTGGTGAAGCCTTTCAAAGAGATTTCAAATTTCTTACACAGAGCCTTGAGGTTTGGCACAGTGTAGGTATCAATCCTCTCTTCTTCCAATTCAATGTCTACAGATGCAATGGATGTTGGCTTGCTCATGGTAGAAAGACTGGCAGTTCTCAAGAATCAACAAATAGAAAAGAAGTTCCAAGGAAAAAAACTCTACCAAAATGAATGTGGTCGCGTTATAGAAACCACTCACTAGTAGTGTACACCAATCACTGTAAATGAGTCACACATGCAAGTCCAAATCTCCACCGCTGACCAGCAATGTTAGAAATGGGGGTCTCTAGTTGGCAATGGTATACACCTTTCTCCAAATAGGAACCCTTGCTTCTAATCAGGGTAAGGGGCTACACTTCTAAAATGACCCCTGCTCACCCCCTTGGTAGCATGGCATGAGCAGACAGGTTTATCTCAGAGGCAGTGTGTAAAGCATTTGTGAACACATACAGTAATACAGTGAAAACACTACAAATGGACACCACACCAGTTTGGAAAAATAAGTAATCTTTATTAGACTCAACACAAGACCAAACGACAAAAATCCACAATACTGTGATCAAACCAAGTCTTTAAAATGGTAGCAATAGCTTAGTTCACTTTAGATTGTAAATGTGACACTATACTATCAAAGTACCTGGGATGCGTAATGCAAAACAAACAAAAGGGTCACAGGGAAGGTGATGCGCCATTCCTTACACTCAGGGGAGTGGATGTGTCGGTTTCTTACTGCTGCGCAGGAGAGTTGAGGCTCGCTTCCTTACTTTGTGGGCAGTTGACGCGTCGGTTTCTTACTGCGATCTGATGCGATGGCACTCCGGTGTGATACGACAAAATAGCGTCCTGGTTACGGTGCAACAACGTAGATGCGATGTGTGAACGCCTGATGGCCGTGCAGCAACTCGGTGAACTTCTGAGCCGTGACAGGCCTTGCAACATGCTTCTCCGGTGATGCGAAAACGACCTCTGCGGCGGCGGCACGCTTCTCCGGTGATGCAATGACAACTGCAGGGGCGGCAACTCGCTTCTTCCTTGTTGAGTCATGCTTCCAGCTCCCAGCGACACGCAGTCTCTTAGGAGAACCAGCACAACAGTAGGCCCTTCAATTCCCAGCTAGGGAATTCAGGGAGGAGCTGGTGGTTAAGTCTTGAATCCCTGAGACTTCAGCAGGAGGCAAGCACAGTTCAAGCCCTTGGAGATTCTTCTTGAAGATGATGAAAGCACACTCAGTCCTTTTTCTCCTTTCTTTGGCAATGAAGTAACCACTGCAGGCCAACCCCCAAACAGCATACAGCACAGGGGTAGTCTCCTCCTTCAGCATTTATTTGCTGTCCTGACACTTCACTAAGCAACCTTGATTTAAACCTTAAGACTCACATTATAGTCTAACTTCAAAATCCATTTGATGAAGCCATACCAACATTTCATCACCTATCACATACATTTTGTTTGCCATAATACTTCCCCTAATCTCAGTGGTAGTTCAAAGTAACCTGACATTTTTGTAGACTGACCACCATATGCAGCAGACCTCATTTTCAGGGGTCTCATTCTTACCATTCCTGCAAAGAGTTTTTCATACACACTCTCAGAAATTATTTACAATTTAGAACATGAATTGAACATCATCTTCACCAGCTTTTTGTCCACCACCTCCCATTCCTCATTATTACCATTCCTTAGGCACATCCCTTCTACCTGAAGTATGACCTCTTTCACACTCATCTTCAACCTCTTTGGTTCTTTCCCTAATGGAAGCTTCAATTCTGCAGCACTTGACATAGTATCCCTTCCTAGATCATTTGTCAAATGTGGCACTGATAGCAGGGTGCTCTTTGCTACTTGTTATTTTCCCTGTCATGATACAATTTAAGCATTGCCCTTTGAACTGATTTACTCACATCTCCTTCTTCTCACCTTTCATAGCCATAGCTAATTCACAGATTTCAACATTCACTCACCATCAAGTTATCAAAAAAACATCACTTAGTGGCAGCTCATCTTTGAACCACAACTCGTCAGACTCATTCTCAGAATTGCAAATGATTAAGAAATGCTCACAAACACCTTCTTCAGTGAGATCATCAAATGTACATGTTGAGGCAGGCATCCTCAACGAAGTCACATACACCTCCACTAATTTATGATCTGCTTGTTTGTGCCTTCTTAAGTATTATCTTTCAAGTACCGTTGATTCCCTAGGAATAAGATGCAGATCCAGTTTTTTCATGCACACCTCATACTTTTTTAACCCCGTTTCAGGAAAACCTCCAAGTAAGGTAAATCCTCCAGAACCTCCTGACTTTTTACACCAAAACTGTGTAGCAATATTGCCACCAGTCTATTCACCCCATATTAGCCTGACATACTCTGGCACAGATTCCAAAATCTTTTTTCCACTTTACCCACCACATGGGATGTTCCCTGGGGTTGCACATAAAGAAATGAGGTGGAGTAAATTCTGCTTGTCTAGCTCTGTGTCAATTATCATGGTAAAATAATCACCCACCACTGCTACACAGCAACAAACGATATGAAGTATGCTGAAGATAAGGCTAGTGCAAAATGTTTATTATGCCAGCATAATTGGCATATTGTTCGCACCTCTTTTTAAAGACATTTCTTTATAATTACAGCGATTATGCCATTATGCCACATTGTATACCAAAGCTCCAGTTTGTGGAGAAATTGTAACATGAAATACAGTGAAGCAATGCTCTCATCACAAACCTGATTATCTTCCCAATGAGAGTGGCAGTTCTTTCACATGGGCGGACAACAAACATTTCAGGTTGATCTTTTACACAAGCAGATCATTCAAGTAATGTTTAAATGCAAAACTATTACTCCGAATGTGAGCACCAGATTTTGTTTACGCAAGCAATCGGAAAATAAACTAGAAATTACATTTTTGAGTTGAATATTTACCTGAACGGACAGTTTAAGTAATTTTTAAGTGCAAAACCTATTTTTCTTTTTTCTTTAACAGGGAGAAAGTGCCAAGGAGACTGTAAGGCAACTGCCCATACAGTATCAACTTCCTCTTCCTGTTCTGTAGACTTCTCCTCTGCTTTCCTCAGCCCTTGGCCATCGTGGATTTGGGAGGGGAAGCCTCACTCGTGTTTTGACTGCAATCTCTTCTGCATTCATACCTTTGGAATTATTACTTTTTGGAAACATTAAGTATGTTCAATGCATTATTTTCCAAAAGGTTTGATGTTTGAGGGAGGGCAGGCACCAATATACTTGTTCCTTTTTCTTTTTTGTTTGGTGTTGGATGGCCTGGAGTAGGAGCCTTGTGGGATTAAATTGTTTGAATGGAAAATGTTCGCACATTTTTGGAAAGTTAGAGGCCTGGGGTTATAAAAAACACTGGGGGCCCGATTCACAGAACTAACTTAAGACAAAATCCTAAACTTACTACTTTTGGTATTCACAGAAGTTAGGATTTTGTCTTAAGTTTGTCTTAAGACAACCTTAAGACAAACTTAAGACAGTCTTAAGACAGACTTAAGACAGTCTTAAGACAGACTTAAGACAAACTTAAGACAGACTTAAGACAGACTTAAGTTAGGATTTTGTCTTAAGTTTGTCTTAAGTCTGTCTTAAGTCTGTCTTAAGTCAGTCTTAAGTTTGTCTTAAGTCTGTCTTAAGACTGTCTTAAGTCTGTCATAAGACTGTCTTAAGTCTGTCTTAAGTTTGTCTTAAGACAAACTTAAGACAAAATCCTAACTTCTGTGAATATCAAAAGTAGTAAGGTTAGGATTTTGTCTTAAGTTAGTTCTGTGAATCGGCCCCTTTCTCTATTTCATTGTGTTTTTTTTTAATTGTGTACAGATTTGTTAATTATTTTACCATGTTGTTGTCTTGGTGTTTGCAGTCTAGTCTATCCTGCAGTGGGCCTTGGTTGTCGTTTTTAATGTATTTTTCACAATCTCTTGGCTGCTGTGTTGTATGTTTTTTTCATCATTTTGGAGGCATGTGTATGGCCTTGTATTAACTGCAAAATGTAGTGTATTATTTTTGTCTGTATGTGCTGAATGATATCTAAGCTAAGGTTCCTGGAGTCCTGGCTCATGTCTTTTTTCTTTTTTCTTAACATGCCCACACTTTTTTCTGAGCTTGTGTAAGTGTGACATGGTGAGCATTGTATTCTGCTTTGTTCTGCAACTTTTGAAATAAGTGGTCATTGGTGTTGCCTTGACCTATTTGTGGGTAGGAAATTTTGAAAGTTTATTTAATTTTCTTTTATGACATTTCCAATTTACTGACAGTAGGAAAAGTGCAGTCCTTTTTGTGGGTGGGCCCAGACACATTTTATGTAAATAAAATATATCTGTGCAATCCTTTCCCTGTGATGCTACAATTTGTTTTGCAAGTGGGGGTCTTTTGGGGGATAGGGTAACCATGCCTTTGCTGTCCATGCAGTGGAGGTCACCTTGTTTAGCCAGAGCGTGTCATTGTCATATTGTACAATGTTATCTTTGTTGTACATGCCGCCTTCTGTGCTGGCCATATGGTGGTGGCAATTTTGCGTAGCGACTGTGTGTCTTTGTGTGTATGTGTGGGGTGTGGCCATTTGTCTTTATTCTTCATGCCTCCTTCTTTCCTGGCCGTGCAGCAACCACTATGTTGTGAAGTCATTGAGTGCGTGTGTGGTGGGTATTTTGTCTTTGTTTTCCATGACGACTATATGGTGAATGACCTAGCTACCACCATTTTGTGCAGCCAGTGCATGTTTCAATCCTTTTATCTAAGAACAGTGATTGTAGAAATCCAACGTATTTGTGTTCATTTTTTGTTTTTTCTTAATATAGTTATTTGTTTTTGTGGATAACTGTAGTACAGTGTTGTTTTTAATTTTTTAATCCATTTTTTGCCTGTCTTCTCCTACCTCCCAAAGGATCCCCATGGCAACGGAGAAGCTCCAGCTTAAGGTGTGTAGCCTTCACTCGCAGCAACCTCCGATTGACACAGAGGACAGATAGATACAATAACCCCAAAGTGCCCAAGTAATCTACTTGTTTCTGCTAGGTTACTAGTGTAGCTATCAAAAAGAAAACAGTCTATCAAGGCTATGTTCACTAAGGAGTTGCTGTACCCAATAGGAAGTTGGCCAAAATGTTAGAGGTTGATCTCCTCCCTTTTTCTTTCTTGGAAGGAGAATGTTTTCTTTATTTTGTGAAGACCCTCTGTCCAAAATGGAACCTTCCAAGCTGGTCTATTTTACCAATGCTGCACCTTCAAGCACTGCAATTGGTTGGCAACATTATGAAGGAGAGCACTGTTCTATGTGTCAACCTCACAATGGACATATGGACCAGTTTTCAAGCAACAGATTACATATGCGTCCCTGCACACTGGATTTCCTTCAAGGGAATGAAGCTACAGCCAATTGCTAGTCCAACTGTTTATGATACGGTTCGGTACATTCAGCAACATGCAACAGTTGCAAGGTTTGCAATGGAGAAATTCATTACAGCTTCCAGCATCTTGCATGAGTTTAATACTAAAATTTATGAATGGCTTCAACCCAGAGGTCTCAGATCTGGATTTGTTGCCACTGAGAATGGAAGTAATATTGTCAAAGCTGTGGAGGATAGAGGACACTTCAGATTCCTGGATATAGCACATTTTATAAACCTCATATGGCAGGACTTCTTCAAAAAAGAAGATGTAGTCAACATCATACTGGTCACCTATTGAAGAATTTGCACTCTTTTTATTCATTTGTTCAAAGCCCGGAAGTGGTTTAGGACTATTCACTATGCTAAAAATGTACCTATAAATTAGGCCTGGGCGAAAATTTCGTTCCGTTCGCGGAAATTGCGATAATTTGACATTTTCGCGTTCCGCGGAGAGCGCGAAAATGTCAAAATTTCCGGTTTCCGCAGCTTGGCGATAATTTGTTTCTTGCTCGTGCTGAAAAATAATACATTCTCGCGCGCGCGCGATCGCCTTACCTGAATCCCTGCGTTCGCCGACAAGTTTTCTTGATCCGGTCGCGTTCTCCATGAGATGTTGTATTGTTTTTAGCCATTTGCGCTGTCTCGCGCAGTGACGTCATGCGTCGCGCGATCACGTCTTTCTTCTCGCGATCATACACCGCGAGACAACTCAAAACAAGATGGCCGCGCCCGCAAGCAACCACATGGGTAAGTTGGCGACCCGTAACCATGCAGAAAATCTCGCGAACATGCAAGAAAAAAACTTCTGCATCTTCGCGATATTTCCGCTTGTTTGCGATAATTTTAAACATTTTCGCGATAATTTGCGAAAGTTAATTTCGCAAATTCCGCCCACCCCTACTATAAATACCCTTATATAGGCGGTAACAACATGTTGGAACTGAAAGTTCTACATGCTCCAACACCTGTTTGAGCAGTACAGGCCTATCAATGATTATGCAATTCAAAATAGAAGGGATGAATCTTACTAAACCCTGATAATACAGGTGAAAGAATGGGGGTTGGTGGAGTGCGTGAGGCACATGCTACCCCCATTTGATATTATGTTATGTTATGTTCATTTTGACTTGCAGAGCGCTTAATACCTTCAGGTCTCTAAGCGCTTCAAGAAGATCAGTGGAAGTTCCAAGGGAGAGTTGTATCACAAAGGGGAGTGTTATGCCCAGGCTTCTGTAAATAATAGGGTCTTAAGTTTCTTCCTGAATGGAAGGAGGCAGCTTTTGGGTGAAGCTGACCAGGCAGCCTGTTCCAAAGTTGCGGCATAAGGACCGGGAAAGCTCGGCTGCCTTTCGTGGTGTAGTTGAATCGTGGGCATTTCAGAAGGCCCTCCATGGAGGACCTTAGTGAGTGGCAGGGGCGTATTTCTCCAGGCGTTCCTTGATGTAATTGGGTGCCTGTCCAAAAAGGGCCTTGTGTGTAATGCAGAGGCCTTTGAATTTAGCCCTCTGCTTGATGGGCAGCCAGTGTAGTTGTTGCAGTAGGGGTGATACCCGAGTGCGCCGAGGTAGCTTGAAGATTAGCCTGGTGGCGTCATTCATCACCACCTGGAGTTTGCCCAGCAATGAGTTCAGTAGTCTGATGTAGAGCGAATCCCCATAGTCAAGACGGGCCAAGATCAGGGCGGCCACCACTGTCCTCATGGTTGAGAAGGAGAGGATGGGGGAGAGTTTCCTCAACTGCCTGAGTAGGCTCACACAAGTTCCGAACAGGGTGGAGACTTGATTGGCCAATGAGAGTTTGGCATCAATTTTGATTCCCAAACTTTTTACCACCGGAGCTGGGGATGGAGTATCACCCAGCTTGTGCGGCCAGTAATGGGAATTCCAAGGGTTGCTATCATTGGTGATGGCCAGAACCTCCGTTTTGTCCGGATTGTTCTTGAGTGAATTGGCCGTCATCCAGTTTACCACAAATCGCAGTACGTCTTTCACCCAGGTGTGGGCCAATGGGGTGTTTTCTATTGGTAGAATGATTTGCGTGTCGTCCGCATAGTTGAATACCTGGCAGTCCATCAAGGCTAGGTCCTTTATTAAAGGTCTGAGGTATATGTTAAACAGGAGAGGGGACAGTGCTGACCCTTGTGGGACTCCACAGGGGATGGACTCCCTCTCTGACACCCAGTCGCCCATCTGGATTTTTTGGGTGCGGTCTGTCAGGAATGAAGTAATCCATTGGAGGATTGGCCCTCCAATAGCAATGTCTTGTATTCTTTCCAGGAGTTGGGAATGGTTGACCATGTTGAACTCTGCCGACAGGTCTACGAGGACTAGGACACATGGCTTCTTGTTGTCTGCTGTGATCCTAATTTCATCAAGTACTGACAACATCACCAACTTGGTACTATGTTGAGCTCTGAAGCCAGCCTGCCTATCTCCATGGAGGTGGTTGTCCTCCATGAACCTGGATAGAGTTTGCAGGACATGTTGTTCCATGATTTTGGCCAAGAAAGGGAGTCGGGATATGGGTCTGTAATTTTTCATATTGGAAGTGCCAGCACCTTTCTTCTTGAGTAGGGGGATTACTCTTGCTTCTTTAAAATACCTGGGGACCTTCCCAGTTTCCAGCGAAAGATTCAACATAGCGAGGATTTCTCCCTCAATCGCTGTAAGAGCAAGTTTAAAGATCCTAGGTGGGCAAGGATCTGCAGGTGATCCAGATTTTATTTTGGCTGCAATGCGTCACAGGGTCTCTAGGTTGAGAGTTTGAAAGGAAGAGATCAGCTCTACCCTATTTCCCCGTGTCTCCGCCTATTCATTGAGGAGTTGCTTAAAGGGGGATTTGTCGATGTCAGCCAGGATATCTTGTACTTTATCGGAGAAGTAGGATAAGAATGTATTACATTGTTCCCGGCTGGACGTTCACGACTCAGTTCCTTGAGGATTTTAAATGTTTCTTTTTATTTCTTCGTTGTCACCAAGATCCTATTTTCATAGTATTCGGCTTTCCTGCTAGGAAGCGCTTTTTTATAAGTGGAGACTTTTGCCCTGTAATCTACGAGGGCCTGTGGCTCATAAGCTTTGTGCCACAGTCTTTCGTGGTGGCGAAGCGTGCGTTTCAGAGCCCTGAGCTCCTACGTGAACCAAGGTGCACCCTTGCCCTTTTTCCAGTTTTTATTTTCTTGACTGGGACTAATTTATTAATGGCAGATGATAGCTGGATGGAGATGGATTCAGTCCACTCTTCAATATCAGCTGTCTCTGGCCTCCTGACTGGGATTTCTCGAAGGGTGCTCTGTAAGCTGGGACCCTCGATTTTATTCCAACTTCGTACTAGTTTCCAGTTGGGTGGCGGGGGTAAATCGCGCCTAGCTAGGGGGAGTAGGAGATTAATAAAAAAGTGGTCTGACCACTCACAGAGAGTGGTATCCACTAGGTTCACTAATGGGAGAGTTGCCCAATCCAGGTATAGGGTGTGTCCCTTCTCATGGGTAGGGGTCATTACTAGCTGTTTAAACTCAAGAGTGGTGAGCGTATGCTCTAGCTGTTGGGCCTGTGCCCCTCTGGGTTGTTGGTCCCAGTGGTAGTTGAAGTCTCCTACCACCAGAAGTTGTTGGAAACGTGAGCAGAGATTGGTGACACATTTGGTGAGGAGATCCACAAAAAGCGGGGGGCATTTAGGCGGGCGGTATACTAACATGATTGCCATACTTGAGGAGTTGTGACAGACCTTAATTATTAAAAATAGCCGCCCCTTCCAGGTTTTCTCCTGACAACTTCTCAATTGTCAGTTGATTTTTGTACAGAAGCGCCACCCCACCTCCTCCTTTTCCTGCTGACCTGTTATGCCAGATGGCATCATAACCATCAGAAAGTGATGCAGTTATGGTAGGTCCGGAATCCTCATCGAGCCATGTTTCAGTCAGGGCCAGGATGTCAGGGGCATCTTCTTGTAGGAGGGTGAAGATCTCAAGGGCATGTTTCTGTAGGGAGCGCATATTGAGGACAGAGATTTTCATAATATTACTGCCACCAGGGTTGCAATTACCAGAGGTGTGTGTAGGTATAGAGCTAGGTGTCTCCCTCCCCTGTGAGATTAGGAGTCCTTTTCTCTGGAGTATATTTACTGTTTCTGGTTTTACGGGGCTGGATCTAAGACCTAGGGCTCGTAATTCATCGCCCGAGTATGACCTGAATTGGCCAGGGTTCCTGGTCCCTGGACCCGTTTGGGTGTGGATGGGCCCAGACGGACTTGCCTTAGGCACGCCAGCGGCACACCCAGTGCGTGCATCCACTTCAGCGTGCTGTCTTTATGCCTCTCGTGACCCCTGGCCCCTACCCACCAATCAGCCCTGCTATGCAGCAGCTGACACCCTTGATCGTGTTGGAGAGAGCAGAGATGGAGGGCAGGACCGGCCAAGAGAACGCTCTAGTGTGCCTGGTGAGTTTGCGTGGCGAAGTGCAGGTTAGCACAGCAATTGCAGCATTTTCAATTAGTTTAAAAAGAAAGCGAGTGAATTATGAAAACAACGTATAAAAAGAAATATAAGCACTGCCTGGGCTAGGCCTTGATGATATGCCCCCATATGTTTGCAAGTTAATTACAGACATATGGTGTCAAAGCTCACTCCCGGAAAGGACTCGCCAAACGTGCACAAATTGCTATTGAAAAGCAATGCAATGCTTGCATGTTTTTGGCTGAAAAGGCTAATCGATTGCTAAAGGTCTTTTTCCTATGCAGCGCATGTGCACTGCGTAGGCGAGACCTACAAAAGTGCTAGTCACTTATTAATACTTTCTCAGAATTGGATGCCTAATTTTATAAAACTTATCATGAAAGTGAGTGATCTAGAACAAAAACAACTGCAGCTTCAAGTCCAGGGCAGACCTGGATTGCAGTTTTCAACCTTCAGAGAGTATAGTGCTGTTGGTTATTAGTGTCTTTGGCAGCAACCAACACCTTCACCGGCTTCTAAACTCACAGCTTTTAGCTCCCTGCCAACCTCTGAAATGGGTTAGTTGCATATGGCAAACTTAAGCTACGCGCAGAGGAGCAGGCAACATAGGCACAGCAAGTGGCAACACCAATGACTCTCTGGATGACCCAACAGATGTGTACCTGGGTCAAGATCAATTAACCTATTGGCATGGGAAGCAGGAAGAATGGCCAGAACTCAGCAAGCTAACAATAATGTGTCTAGCATATCCATAAACAATTGTGCCTCAAAGTGTATGTTCAATGAAGCTGGGGCAGTTGTCACAGTCAGTAGGACCCGACACTATCTTCAAATTGTGAAGAGATAGCTGAAGGTCAAAGTGAGCAAACATTTAATACCAAAAAATGAAAATGCTCCTGAAGATATGAACGTGGATGAGGGAAATTGGCCTGACATCAGAAGTGGACAATATATATATATGAGGTTGTCTCATTTTCATTTATTCAATGTTTTTTGAATATTTTTGGAGTACGTACAAGAAAGAAAAAATAGAATAAAATAGAAATTGATTGCATACACCCTCTATGCCGAGAGCATGAGCGATGCCGCTAAATCGGTAGTTCCGGGAAGGAGTGCAATGAAGGAGTATATATATATATATGTACATATATACACACACAAACACACATATATATATATGTATTCACTGAAAAACAAAGAGGTTTCAGGGATGCCATAGTTAGGAATTAGCATTTAAAAAACTTAGTCATTCACTGAAAAAAGCACAGGTTTCAGGGACGTTATAGTTAGGCTGACATTTCACTCGTACAAAACCAGAGAAATTCAGCTGTTATATTTAGGTGAGCTAACTATAACTCACGTCCCCACAATGCACTGCTGATGACGTCACATATTACATCAATCATGACATGTTCAGTGACATCACTGATGATATCTTTGATGACATCTCAAATGACATCATCCAGTGACTGAGTGCTTCTAAAATGTTTAGGAATGTTATATATATATATATATATATATATATATATATATATATATATATATATATATATAAGATGAGAAAGATTGGCCTCTTCGCTTGAACCCTTTCCTCGGAGCATGACTGCTCTTAACCTTTTATTTTTATCATAGTTTACATTTACCTGTATATATCACCCCATTAGACTTGTGTTCCAATCCCTTTGTAATATACTTTCGGGATATGTACAGTAGGAGGGCGATAGGTAATTCAACTCCTATCCTGGCCTGCCTTTTCAGATCGTGAGTATCTTTATGCCCACTTGGGCGGGACATCCCCTTAGTGGTGACATCTTTATCACCCCCCTTATTTTCCCTTTTTATTTCCTTTTTGTAGTGGCACTTGTCAGCTACGGTGTTCCGCTTATAGGGATGTAATGAATTTTTGTAAGTGGAAGCCATAACTCTTCTTCACTTTTAATTACGATGTATTTGTGGTGCTCGTACTTTGAAACCGCATATACAAACGTAAACCAAGCAGGCCGATTAACCTCGCACTTTGGTTAATAGATATTCTTTTGATACATTCCCTCCGTTGTTAACCAACACTGTCACATTGATTTGGAACACATCACACGGGGTACACACTGAGACGGGCTGTTCCGCTCCAATATAAGCGGCACTTCTTATTTTCTTTGTGTTTATTTTTGACCTCTAGAGTGACATTTGAACTCGTTTTTTGTTTTAGGAATTATATTTACCTACACATGTGATTGCAAATTGTATATTTTACCAATGTTGGTTAATCCATATATTTGCGCACAATTGTATTTTGCCAAGTCACGGTGTAAAAACTTCTATGTCTATGACATGTACTGGTTGTCCTGGCAACCACAGGTAAATGGTGGAGGTATTTGTTTGGTTGACACTGACAGAACATTTCATGCAGTGAGCAAGGCGGTTTCACCGCCGAAACGCGTCTGACCTGTATTTGAAATAAATCGCCGTCTGTGCCATAAGTCTTCACGGTGTTGGTGCCTGTTTGTGGAGAGACGATCAGGATGTTGACATATATATATATATATATATATATATATATATATATAGATATTATCTACTGGCGGTCGCCAGTAGATAGTTATAGTTAGGACCGTGTTTCCATAGGAAATCCGCAACATTCTATTTGGAATAACTTTGGCGCCGGTTGACGAATCCTCGCAAAATTTTCAAAATAGGTGGGGCGCTCCGCTCCGCTCCTACCCTGAAAGTCTCGGGGTGATTTGTCAAGCGGGTGCCGAGAAAAATGGGGGTCCCAAAACACGTTTTCCCCATGCATTTTTACATAGGGACCTTTAGTCCAAGGTACAGCCCGAACGGCTGAACAGAATTACTTGAAATTTGGCAGAGAGGTAGTCCTCAGGTCAGGGAAGTGCCTTTTGCAGGTCTGGTGTCAATCTGTTCAGTAGTTCCTGAGAAAATCAAAAGTAAAATCATATATATATGTGGGCGGAGCCTAACCACACATCTCATCCTGAGATCTGATTGGCTGTCAGCACTTCATCCAAGAAGTGTTGGCAGCCATCTTCGGACCAATATACATGATAGCACCTCATTAAAAATCATTGCAGTTAATAGAAGGTTTTAAGACTTTATTTACATTATAAATCATTTGTTGATGGTACCATACTCATTTTAGGAATTGTGGTATGTTCTAAGGTGATTTCACCATGTGAAAAAGCCTTCTGCTGGGATATCATGATTGAGAGAAAAATGTTTTCTCATGCTTTTCCCACAGAGGTTTGGAAGGTGATCTATAAGCTAAACTGAGAGCATATTTTCTGTAAATTCACATTATCTTTCTCAGTCATGTGAGAATGAAGTCTGACATTCTCAGTAAAATATGTACATCCAACAAGGGCAGAGACTGTCAGTTGATTCCTTTGTGTTCTATTGCAGCTTCCCAGAGTGTTCCAAAGAACAACTAGAGCGCTAACAGTCCTACTTATGATAAACGTATGGCACACCTGAAGCCATCTTGCTTGGATTAAAGTGGTAACTCTTAAAACATTTAATTTAAAAAGGAACAAAATGAGGGGGTTCATTTTTCCATAAAAAGTATGATTAGCGCTGCAGAAAGAAAAATTAGGGCACATTTTGAGTGACTTCTCAAATCCTCTTCTATTTCATTAAACAATTCTGACATGCAGACTGAAACATGCAATTTCAATACCAGCATCAGTTTCCCCTGGTGAGCAGTAGCTTTACTACAGTGATCTAATGAGCAAAAAGAGTGCTAACATTCTGAATTTATGGCAAATGTGTGACACATCTGAATGCCTTCTTGATGGAATCAAAGTAAAAAACTGAAAGTATTTCCTACTGAGGAGACTGCAGTAAATGAGGAAATTAGGAAACTTCATAACAAATAAGTCTCCCAAGATGGCCACCAGAGACAAAAGAGCCCAAATGTAGCCAAAATATCACCCAGATGTAGCCCAAGTATAGCCCAATGACAGAATGTCCCAGAGTGTTCTTAAAAACAACTAGAGCGTTTACTGTCTTCATTATGACAAAAGTATGGCACACCAGAAGCCATCTTGATTGGAATAAACTGGTAACACTTAAAACATTTAATTTTAAAAGGAACACAATGAGGGGGTTCATTTTGCCATAGAAATTATGATTAATGCTGAAGAAAGAAAATGAGGGCACATTTTGAGTGACTTCTCAAATCCTCTTCTATTTCATTAAAAAATTCTGACATGCAGACTGAAACATGCACTTTTAATACCAGGAGCAGACTTCCATGGTGAACAGTAGTTTTACTACAGTGATCTAATGAGCAACTAGAGTGCTAACATTCAGAATTTATGGCAAATGTGTGACATATCTGAATACCTTCATGATGGAATCAAAGTAAAAAACTGAAAGCATTTCCTACTGAGGAGACTGCAGTACATGAGGAAATTAGGAAACTTCATAACAAATAAATCTCCAAAAATGGCCACCTGAGACAAAAGAACCCAAATGTAGCCCAAAATCACCCAGATGTAGCCCAAATATAGCCCAATGACAGAAGTGTGTAAAACACTTATTATTTTGTGTTTTTGCAGTGTTATATAGTGCAGACTTGTCAGGCATTGGAGTGCTTTACATGAGCATTGGTTACATCACACAAGAACAAATTCATTTTGGTTGTAGACATGGGGAGACTAAGTGATTTGACCAGAATCACAGAATGTCGAGCTGAAGCAAAAACTCCAACCTGGTCCCCAGTTGCAAAGTCTGCAGTTCTGGAAGTAACACCACATCCTCTCCCCTAAGTGCAACATTTAATCAAGTGGTTAACTGGATAAAAAAACATAAAGATAACAAATAATTTAAAAGTGCTTGGTCGCTATTTGAAAACTCAGAAAATATGTCCTTATTTTAGTCTTTTAGAGCACTAACCATAATTTTGATGCCAATAAGACCCTCTCATATATGTAATTTCTAAAGGAAATGCTCTAGGTATTACAGTTTTGATTACATCAAGATGACATCAGGCGTTCCACACTTTTGTAATAAATATAGAATGTTAGCAATCTAGTTGTTCATTAGGATACTGTTGAGAGGCAGAGGCCAGGGGCAAGGACTCTGAAAATTGAAGGCAGGTAGGAGGGTGCAAAGGCAACAATTTAACCACACTGAGCAGGCAGGAAGGGCCGTGGCAGCACAACAGACTATGGAGGGCAGTGGAAAGGGGGGCAGGGGCAACAAACCAACAATACAGGACTTGCAAGAGAGGCTGTGGCAATGTAATAGACCATTGTGGGCAGAAGGAAGAGGCAATGGTAGTACAACCATACATGCCAACAGACCCGATTCAGCCAGGAAACGTCCAATGTTTTTAAGCTCAAATGGGCTTTATTTGATCTGTCTCCTGTCTACAATCTCCTCTTTTTCAATGTAACTCAAAGGGGAAAATCAATACCCCAGCTTTTTTTCAAAATCTCCCTCTTACCAAGTTCAAAATGTTCGCAAGTATGGTACATTGGATCATGGAAGGAAATGGGGTAGGGACATGGACTTGGATAACAGAGGACAGGAGGGACATGGAGAGGTGCACCAAACTGACCCTGCAGGGCAGGCATCAGGGTTTGCAGCAGCACAATACACCACACAGGGCATGCGGGACGGGAGTGCAGCACAACAATCCATAGAAAGCAAGAGGGAGGGGACAAGACCATGCACATGGACAACAGAGAACAGAGGGGCAAGAGGCAATGGTAGTTAGCTGACCATAATGGACAGACAGGAGAGAAAGCTGCAGCATAACAGACCATAATGGGCAGGAGGGACGGATCAGGGGCATTACAATGGAACAGACAAGCCAGGAGGGAGGGAGTAGGGGTCTGCACATGTAAACAGAGGGCTGGGTGCAAGGGGGCAGGACAGGAGCAGCAAGATAGCCATGGAGGTCAGGCAGGATGGGCACTAGAAGCAAGACACACCATGAAGAGCAACAGTGACACTGTGATGGCATACACACAGACCATGGAGGGAAGGTGGGAGGGGGTCAGGGGCAGCTAACTGACCACACAGGGAAGGTGGGAGGGGCCATGGCAGCACAGAAGACCATGCATGGCAAGTGGGAGGGTTAGTGGCAGCACAATGGCTATGATGGGCAAGAAGGAGGGTGCAGGGGCATACACAAAGGACGATGGAGGATAGAAGGGAGGGTCAGGACCTGTGCACAGACAAGAAAGTTCAGGGGAAGGGGCCTCACAACAGACCGCACGGGGCAGGCAGGAGGAGCAGTTGCAGCACAACAGACCAGGGTGGGCAGAAGGGTGTGGCAGTACAATGGACCATGTGGACAGGAGGAAGAGTATAGGGGCATGGCATGTGGACAGGCAGGGTGGAGGTGGCAGGGACAGGTTACAGTCATCTGACAATGCTAGGCAGGTGGGAGGGGAGTGGCAGCTCAACAGAACACCCAGAGTAGATAGGAATGGCAGGTTCATGGAACATGGTGGGCAAAAAGGATGGAGCAGGGGCATGCACAAAGACATCGGAGGGCAGGGGGAAGGAGAATAGGGGCAGCAAGCTAAGCACAGAGTTTAAGCAGGAGGTCAATGATGGGACATAGAATTGGGCAATGGAGGGCAGGAGGAGTGGACTGGTACATCATACTAAATTGAGGGCAGTGGCAGCACATCAGACCATGCATGGCAGGAGGGAGGAGGCTAGTCCATGGATTCACAGAACAGAGGATAGGGAGGAGGGGGATGGGGCAGCAAGCTAACTGTTCAGAGAAGGCGGGTATTAGGAGCTTTATTGTATTTAAAACGTGTGTCTGTGCGAACTACTTAAAATATGAACAAGTATGCAGCATAATCTCACTTTTATTCAGGAAGAAGAGGACCTTTGTGACTGTGACTCTGGGCTCACTTGGCAGAAACACCCCCTGACCCTCCACCCCCTATCGCAAAATGTAATGCCTGTGAAAAGGGTAGGTGAACACAGTGTTATATAGAACATAGTCCTGAGAGCACGATTGAAAATGAAAACTAGATATAGTGTATGGTATAAACTATGCAGCAAAAAGTGTGATATAAGTTGAACCGGGCGTGAAATATAATATGCAATACATTGTGCGCAATGACAGATTCATTGGAGAGCGCGAGATAGCACAGGCACTAGCGCGTGCTATGCGATATGCGCCTTGGAGTGTAATATGCACAGGGCAGTGTTGTGTAACCTAACTAGTCTCTAAAGTTGTAATATAAAATATGTGCTGGGGAGTGTAACGTTGCATATGCACTGTGACAAAGATATGGATCCCAGATTGTAATATGTATGGCATAGCACTGTGCGTTATAACATAGGCATCGAGGAAGGCACGTTAGATGGGGCAATATAACCCGTGCGAAGACAAGTGTGGCATGACATATTCACGGGGTGGTGTTACAGTGCACATGGGCTAGAGAGTGTCATAGCATATGCACTAGCTAGTGGAATACAACACAGAGGTGTGTGGCACTCAGCAGGCAATGGTGTGTGTAACACAGCATTGGGCTCTGCCAGGAGCGCGCTGTGACTCTCAAGTGATGTTCGTCCCCTTTCCAGAGAGTAAAATAAAAAGTATTACACATCCGGCAGTGGATGTGTGTTTTATTAATCGTGAGGGGGGTTTCTTGCATAGTTTTGGTCTAATTTTTGTCGAATCCCCTTTGAAAGGCTTGGTGTGCATGTGTATTAAATGTGCCCGTCAATAGCTACCCATGTTTGTATAAATAAACGACAAGGGTGTCTACCGGGATTAGGCACGGTAGGGCATCAGACATGTCAGAGCTTCACTAGTGGTGTAAATACATTCCACGTGGATTCATTGTATGCATAGTCAGACAGGTGTTCTGAGGCCAAGCCCCTTTTAACACCTCTCTGCAACGCAGCTCTGTGGCGCTTACTGGAGGTACCTAGTGGTCTAGTTTGACCCTAGGGACCCTTAGGATTCAAGGGGACTTAATCTCTCAACTTAGAACAGCCACAGGACGCGTTTACACAGTGGTGAAGGGAGGGGATGGGGCCTGAGGTGACGTGTGCAAACACGCACTATGGCACGTTTTAAATTGGGGATATAATTTCCCTTCAATACTGAGGGCCCCTGGGGGCTAACTAGCCCACCAAGTGCTTCCAGTAAGCGCCACTGAGCTGCATTGCAGAGAGGTGGTCCAGGCCGTGCCACTTTTTACACCTCTCTGCAACGCAGCTCTGTGGCACTTACTGGAGGTACCTAGTGGGCTAGTTGGACCCTAGGGACCCTCAGGATTCAAATGAACTTAATCTCCCAACTAAAAACGGACACAGGGCGTGTTTACACAGTGGTGAAGGGAGGGGACGGGGCCTGAGTTAACGTGTGCAAAAACGCCCAGTGGCCTGTTTTAAGAGGTAGTTTTAATCCCCCTGCCCTATTATATACTAGGGGCTTACAGAGGAGGTCATGCTAATCACAGGGGGACCCCAACGCATAATGTTCCCTAGTGTATGTAGGTGTTTTCACTGTATTCTAAGTGTCTTTTAACATAGCACTGGCTCTAGGACTGGTTAGTCAGACTCAGTTACCACCAGTATCCGTCTGAAAAAGTTGAGGGTACAGGATGATTTTGCAACAAGGCTTCTTTCTGCTCTTCTTTTTGTTCTTTCTGCACGTTATCCTTCTTCCTGCACTTTTCTTCATCTTTGAGGACTTCTGTTGCTTCTTTCTGCACTTCTTTTTTTTCTTTCTGTGCATTTTTTCTTCTTTCTTCACATGTCCTATCTCTGTAGGCATAGTTATAAATTAGCATTTAAAAAACCTTTGAAATTCACAGAAAAAAACATATGTTTCAGGCACGTTATAGTTAGGAATTAGCATTTAAAAAACCTCAGAAATTCACTGAAAAAACCATAGGTTTCAGGGGTGTTATAGTTAGCTGGACTTTTCACTTGTACAAAACCATTGAAATTCCCCGGTTATAGTTAGTTCAGCTAACTATAACTCGCGCGCCCGCAATGCACTGCTGATGACGTCACATATTACATCACTATTTTTGAATGTGTGTATCAAAGGTTATATTAGGGTGAGAGGAGGTCTGCCACTCTATCACAAGGATGATGTCATCAGTGATGTCATCAGTGATGTCATTTGAGATGTCATCAGTGATGTCATGAGTGATGTCACTGACCATGTCATGAGTGATGTAATATGTGACGTCATCAGCAGTGCATTGCGGGCGCGCGAGTTATAGTTAGCTGAACTAACTATAACGGGGGAATTTCAATGGTTTTGTACAAGTGAAAAGTCCAGCTAACTATAACACCCCTGAAACCTATGGTTTTTTCAGTGAATTTCTGAGGTTTTTTAAATGCTAATTCCTAACTATAACGTCCCTGAAACCTATGGTTTTTTCTGTGAATTTCAAAGGTTTTTTAAATGCTAATTTATAACTATGCCTACAGAGATAGGACATGTGAAGAAAGAAGAAAAAATGCACAGAAAGAAAAAAAAGAAGTGCAGAAAGAAGCAACAGAAGTCCTCAAAGACGAAGAAAAGTGCAGGAAGAAGGATAGCGTGCAGAAAGAACAAAAAGAAGAGCAGAAAGAAGCCTTGTTGCAAAATCATCCTGTACCCTCAACTTTTTCAGACGGATACTGGTGGTAACTGAGTCTGACTAATCAGTCCTAGAGCCAGTGCTATGTTAAAAGACACTTAGAATACAGTGAAAACACCTACATACACTAGGGAACATTATGCGTTGGGGTCCCCCTGTGATTAGCATGACCTCCTCTGTAAGCCCCTAGTATATTATAGGGCAGGGGGATTAAAACTTCCTCTTAAAACAGGCCACAGGGCGTTTTTGCACACGTCAACTCAGGCCCCGTCCCCTCCCTTCACCACTGTGTAAACATGCCCTGTGTCCGTTTTTTGTTGGGAGATTAAGTTCATTTGAATCCTTAGGGTCCCTAGGTTCCAACTAGCCCACTAGGTACCTCCAGTAAGTGCCACAGAGCTGCGTTGCAGAGAGGTGTAAAAAGTGGCACAGCCTGGACCACCTCTCTGCAATGCAGCTCAGTGGCGCTTACTGGAAGCACTTGGTGGGCTAGTTAGCCCCCAGGGGCCCTCAGTATTGAAGGGAAATTATATCCCCAATTTAAAACGTGCCATAGTGCGTGTTTGCACACGTCACCTCAGGCCCCGTCCCCTCCCTTCACCATTGTGTAAACGCGCCCTGTGGCTGTTCTAAGTTGAGAGATTAAGTCCCCTTGAATCCTAAGGGTCCCTAGGGTCAAACTAGACCACTAGGTACCTCCAGTAAGCGCCACAGAGCTGCGTTGCAGAGAGGTGTAAAAAAGGGCTTGGCCTCAGAACACCTGTCTGCAGCGCAGCTCCCTGGCGCATACTGGAGATGCCTGTTGGGCTAGTTGGCCCTCAGGGACCCTCAGTATTGAAGAGGAATTAATTCCCCAACTTACAACTCGCCAGGGGGTGCGTTTGCAGAGTGCTGCAAGGAGGGGGCGTGGCCTCCGGCACGATGCCAGTCTTTTATTTATTTTAATTTTTTAAGAAGGGGGGCTGTGTGGTTCCCCTTCTTATTCTAATTTATTGGCCCTGATGACCCCATCCCCCAGGGCCTGTCTCCTAATTATATTTTTTTGACCCCAATCCCCAGGGCCGGCCACTGTTTTTAATTATCTTAAAAAAATATATATTTATAGACACACCTAGGACATGCTGGACAAACCGTACGTACCTATCACCATGACGATTTGCGTGATATTCATTAAAAGGCGACTATGCATACAATGAATCCACGTGGAATGTATTTACACCGCTAGTGAAGCTCTGACATGTCTGATGCCCTACCGTGCCTAATCCCGGTAGACACCCTTGTCGTTTATTTATACAAACATGGGTAACTATTGACGGGCACATTTAATACACATGCACACCAAGCCATTCAAAGGGGATTCGACAAAAATTCGACCAAAACTATGCAAGAAACCCCCCTCACGGTTAATAAAACACACATCCACTGCCGGATGTGTAATACTTTTTATTTTACTCTCTGGAAAGGGGACGAACATCACTTGAGAGTCACAGCGCGCTCCTGGCAGAGCCCAATGCTGTGTTACACCCACCATTGCCTGCTGAGTGCCACACACCTCTGTGTTGTATTCCACTAGCTAGTGCATATGCTATGACACTCTCTAGCCCATGTGCACTGTAACACCACCCCGTGAATATGTCATGCCACACTTGTCTTCGCACAGGTTATATTGCCGCATCTAACGTGCCTTCCTCGATGTGTATGTTATAACGCACAGCGCTATGCCATACATATTACAATCTGGGATCCATATCTTTGTCACAGTGCATGTGCAACGTTACACTCCCCAGCACATATTTTATATTACAACTTTAGAGACTAGTTAGGTTACACAACACTGCCCTGTGCATATTACACTCCAAGGCGCATATCGCATAGCACGCGCTAGTGCCTGTGCTATCTCGCGCTCTCCAATGAATCTGTCATTGCGCATAATGTATTGCATATTATATTTCACGCCCGGTTCATCTTATATCACACTTTTTGGTGCATAGTTTATACCATACACTATATCTAGTTTTCATTTTCAATCGTGCTCTCAGGACTATGTTCTATATAACACGGTGTTCACCTACCCTTTTCACGGGCATTACATTTTGCGATAGGGGGTGGAGGGTCAGGGGGTGTTTCTGCCAAGTGAGCCCGGAGTCACAGTCACAAACGTCCTCTTCTTCCTGAATAAAAGTGAGATTATGCTGCATACTTGTTCATATTTTAAGTAGTTCGCACAGACACACGTTTTAAAAACAATAAAGTTCCTAATACCCGCCTTCTCTGAACAGTTAGCTTGCTGCCCCATCCCCCTCCTCCCTATCCTCTGTTGTGTGAATCCATGGACTAGCCTCCTCCCTCCTGCCATGCATGGTCTGATGAGCTGCCACTGCCCTCAATTTAGTATGATGTACCAGTCCACTCCTCCTGCCCTCCATTGCCCAATTCTATGCCCCATCATTGACCTCCTGCTTAAACTCTGTGCTTAGCTTGCTGCCCCTATTCTGCTTCCCCCTGCCCTCCGATGTCTTTGTGCATGCCCCTGCTCCATCCTTTTTGCCCACCATGTTCCATGGACCTGCCACTCCTATCTACTCTGAGTGTTCTGTTAAGCTGCCACTGCCCTCCCACCTGCCTAGCATTGTCAGATGACTGTAACCTGTCCCTGCCACCTCCACCCTGCCTGTCCACATGCCATGCCCCTATCCTCTTCCTCCTGTCCTACATGGTCCATTGTACTGCCACACCCTTCTGCCCTCCCTGGTCTGTTGTGCTGCAACTGCTCCTCCTGCCTGCCCCGTGCGGTCTGTTGTGAGGCCCCTTCCCCTGAACTTTCTTGTCTGTGCACAGGTCCTGACCCTCCCTTCTATCCTCCATCGTCCTTTGTGCATGCCCCTGCACCCTCCTTCTTGCCCATCATAGCCATTGTGCTGCCACTAACCCTCCCACTTGCCATGCATGGTCTTCTGTGCTGCCATGGCCCCTCCCACCTTCCCTGTGTGGTCAGTTAGCTGCCCCTGACCCCCTCCCACCTTCCCTCCATGGTCTGTGTGTATGCCATCACAGTCTCACTGTTTCTCTTCATGGTGTGTCTTGCTTCTAGTGCCCATCCTGCCTGACCTCCATGGCTATCTTGCTGCTCCTGCCCTGCCCCCTTGCCCCCAGCCCTCTGTTTACATGTGCAGACCCCTACTCCCTCCCTCCTGGCTTGTCTGTTCCATTGTAATGCCCCTGATCCGTCCCTCCTGCCCTTTATGGTCTGTTATGCTGCAGCTTTCTCTCCTGTCTGTCCCTTATGGTCAGCTAGCTACCATTGCCTCTTGCCCCTCTGTTCTCTGTTGTCCATGTGCATGGTCCTGTCCCCTCCCTCTTGCTTTCTATGGATTGTTGTGCTGCACTCCCGTCCCGCATGCCCTGTGTGGTGTATTGTGCTGCTGCAAACCCTGATGCCTGCCCTGCAGGGTCAGTTTGGTGCACCTCTCCATGTCCCTCCTGTCCTCTGTTATCCAAGTCCATGTCCCTACCCCATTTCCTTCCATGATCCAATGTACCATACTTGCGAGCATTTTCAACTTGGTAAGAGGGAGATTTTGAAAAAAAACTGGGGTATTGATTTTCCCCTTTGAGTTACATTGAAAAAGAGGAGATTGTAGACAGGAGACAGATCAAATAAAGCCCATTTGAGCTTAAAAACATTGGACGTTTCCTGGCTGAATCGGGTCTGTTGGCATGTATGGTTGTACTACCATTGCCTCTTCCTTCTGCCCACAATGGTCTATTACATTGCCACAGACTCTCTTGCAAGTCCTGTATTGTTGGTTTGTTGCCCCTGCCCCCCTTTCCACTGCCCACCATAGTCTGTTGTGCTGCCACGGACCTTCCTGCCTGCTCAGTGTTGTTAAATTGTTGCCTTTGCACCCTCCTACCTGCCTTCAAATTTCAGAGTCCGTGCCCCTGGCCTCTGCCTCTCAACAGTATCCTAATGAACAACTAGATTCCTAACATTCTATATTTATTACAAAAGTGTGGAATGCCTGAGGTCATCTTGATGTAATCAAAACTGTAATACCTAGAGCATTTCCTTTAGAAATTACATATATGAGAGGGTCTTAATGGCATAAAAATTATGGTTAGTGCTCTAAAAGACTAAAATAAGGACATATTTTCTGAGTTTTCAAATAGCGACAAAGCACTTTTAAATTATTTGTTATCTTTATGATTTTTTATCCAGTTGACTACTTGATTAAATGTTGCACTTAGGGGAGAGGATGTGGTGTTACTTCCAGAACTGCAGACTTTGCAACTGGGGAACCAGGTTGGAGTTTCTGCTTCAGCTCGACATTCTGCGATTCTGGTCAAATCACTTAGTCTCCCCATGTCTTCAACCAAAATGAATTTGTTCTTGTGTGATGTAACCAATGCTCATGTAAAGCACTTCAATACCTGACAAGTCTGCACTTTATAACACTGCAAAAACACAAAATAATAAGTGGTTTGCACACTTCTGTCATTGGGCTATATTTGGGCTACATCTGGGTGATTTTGGTCTACATTTGGGCTCTTTTGTCTCCGGTGGCCATCTTGGGAGATTTATTTGTTATGAAGTTTCCTAATTTCCTCATGTACTGCAGTCTCCTCAGTAGGAAATGCTTTCAGTTTTTTACTTTGATTCCATCATGAAGGTATTCAGATATGTCACACATTTGCCATAAATTCTGAATGTTAGAACTCTAGTTGCTCATTAGATCACTGTAGTAAAACTACTGTTCGCCATGGAAGTCTGCTCCTGGTATTAAAAGGGCATGTTTCAGTCTGCATGTCAGAATTTTTTAATGAAATAGAAGAGGATTTGAGAAGTCACTCAAAATGTGCCCTCATTTTCTTTCTTCCGCATAATTTCTATTTCAAAATGAACCTCCTCATTGTGTTCCTTTTTAAATTAAATGTTTTAAGTGTTACCAGTTTATTCCAATCAAGATGGCTTTAGGTTTGCCATACTTTTGTCATAATGAAGACAGTAAGCGCTCTAGTTGTTTTTAAGAACACTCTGGGACATTCTGTCATTGGGCTATACTTGGGCTACATCTGGGTGATAGTTGGGCTACATTTGGGCTCTTTTGTCTCTGGTGGCCATCTTGGGAGACTTATTTCTTATGAAGTTTCCTAATTTCCTCGTTTACTGCAGTCTCCTCAGTAGGAAATACTTTCAGTTTTTTACTTTGATTCCATCAAGAAGGCATTAAGATGTGTCACACATTTGCCATAAGTTCAGAATGTTAGCACTCATTTTGCTCATTAGATCACTGTAGTAAAGCTACTGCTCACCAGGGAAAACTGCTGATGGTATTGAAAGTGCATGTTTCAGTCTGCATGTCAGAATTTTTTAATGAAATAGAAGAGGATTTGAGAAGTCACTCAAAATGTGCCCTAATTTTTCTTTCTGCAGCACTAATCATACTTTTTATGGAAAAATGAGCCCCCTCATTTTGTTCCTTTTTAAATTAAATGTTTTAAGAGTTACCACTTTAATCCAAGCAAGATGGCTTCAGGTGTGTCATACGTTTATCATAAGTAGGACTGTTAGCTCTCTAGTTGTTCTTTGGAACACTCTGGGAAGCTGCAGTAGAACACAAAGGAATCAACTGACAGTCTCTCCCCTTGTTGAATGTACATGTTTTACTGAGAATGTCAGACTTCATTCTCACATGACTGAGAAAGATAATGTGAATTTACAGAAAATAAGCTCTCAGTTTAGCTTATAGATCACCTTCCAAACCTCTGTGGGAAAAGCATGAGAAAATATTTTTCCCTCAATCATGATATCCCAGCAGAAGGCTTTTTCACATGGTGAAATCACCTTAGAACATACCACAATTCCTAAAATGAGTATGGTACCATCAACAAATGATTTATAATGTAACTAAAGTCTTAAAACCTTCTATTAACTGCAATGCTTTTTAATGAGGTGCTATCATGTATATTGGTCCCAAGATGGCTGCCAACACTTCTTGGATGAAGTGCTGACAGCCAATCAGATCTCAGGATGAGATGTGTGGTTAGGCTCCGCCCACATATATATATGATTTTACTTTTGATTTTCTCAGGAACTACTGAACAGATTGACTCCATATATGCAAAAGGCACATCCCTGAGCTGAGGACTACCTCTCTGCCAAATTTCAAGTAATTCTGTTCAGCCGTTCGGGCTGTACCTTGGACTAAAGGTCCCTATGAAAAATTGCATGGGGAAATCGCGTTTTGGGACCCCCCTTTTTTCTCAGCCCCCGCTTGACGAATCCCCCCGAGACTTTCAGGGTAGGAGCGAAGCGGAGCGCCCCACCTATTTTGAAAATTTCGCGAGGATTCGTCAACCGGCGCCAAAGTTATTCCAAATAGAATGTTGCGGATTTCCTATGGAAACACGGTCCTAACTATAACTATCTACTGGCGACCGCCAGTAGATAATATATATAGATATATATATACACACCAAGGTGTATTGAAGAATGAGTGGGTGTATGAGTATCTGAATGGATGATTCAGTGGGTGTGTAACTAAGTGTATAAGTGAGTGATTAAACCTTTCTTAGTGAATGACTAATCTGCGTGAATGTGTGTATCAGTCTGTCAGTTGGTGTGTAACTGGCTGTATGGGTTGATGAGAAGCTACAAGAGTGTGTATATGGATTAATGATTGGTTGTCTGAGTACCTCAGTGTGCGAGTGGGTGATTCACTGGGTGCATGGGTTTGTGAATGCATCTGTGAGGGGCTGTATGGGAGAGTGAGTATGCATATGGCTGTGTTGGTGAGTGAATGGATATCTCAGTGGTATATGTGTGCGTAACTACATATGTAAAAAACAGTATGTGTGATTGTTGGAGAATATAAGTGACTGTGTGAGAGTGACTGTGAGAGTTGCTGTATGCATGAGTTTGTGCTTGTGTCAGTGATTGTAGAAGAGAGTAAGAACCTGTTAGTATCTGTATGTATAAGTGAGGTGGTTGTGTATTACTGTATAGCGGAGTAAATGGCAGTCCGATTGATTCTTTGGGTGACTGACTAGATGTGTGAGTAACTCTATGCGTGAGTGGCAGTGTGTGAGTGTATGAATGGGTGTATGAGTACATATATCAGTGGCTGTATTGATGAGTGACTGCGTGAAAGAGTGACTATACAGGTGAGTAAGTGGATGTGTGTGTAGAACTATGAATCAGTGAGTGGGTATATACTAATTGGTATTGGTGTGTCTATGGTTTTGAGAATGGTAGTCTGTATTTTAGAGTTGGTATATGTGAGCATATATCAGGGTGTGAAGAGGTGCATCAGATATTAAGTGTATGATGTCATCTGTGATGGCATCAGTGATGTCATCAGTGATGTCACTGACCATGTCATGAGTAATGTAATATGGGATGTCATCAGCAGTGCATTGTGGGGGTGTGAGTTATAGTTATATAATATCCTTGAAACCTGTGCTTTTTTCAGTGAATTTCTAAGGTCTTTTAAATGCTAATCCCTAAGTATCAGTACCTGAAACCTGTGGTTTTAGAGAATGTTTAAGCTTTTTATAAGAGTTTCTTTTATTAAAAAATGTTAGTAAGTGTTTCTTGAAGTTTTCATTCTAAAATTTTGCATAGATTTTTAAATTCTTCTTTAAAAATTATAATTGCTTTTTAAAATATACATATCATAGACCATTAACGATTTATAGTGTTATTTATTTGAATGATTGAAATGTTTAGTAACTTGCAATATTGCTCCATTATTCATAATTTTGTAGAGTATGTTATTATCTGACAGAATTATGAATAGGAAAACAAAAATAGTTTTTAATATTCTGTAGTAATTTTATGGACTTTTTTTCCTACGTTAAGTTTTGTATGATTATATTTTAACAGTATATAATATGTATTGTTTTATGATTATAATAAATATGTCCTTTTTTTGTTTTCACAAAAAGGGTTGCGCACCGTTCGTGAACCTACGCGCTTAGTGTGTGAATCTGTTTAATGAATGTAAGTGTGAAATACATGTTTACAATGAAGTAATATATATTTTAGAGGAAGAGGTTTATTACTGATTGTAAAAAATGTGTATTACTGAAGTTATAAATTTGTTTTGAAATGTTTTAAAGAGATTGTTTTGGACGCAATGGTATCGCCCATCGGTTGCAAATCTAACTGTTTGGTCTGCGAATGCGTTATATGAATGTAAGTGTAAAATACATATTTAGTCCAAAATAATATATATTTTTAAGAAAGAGATTTATTACTGAATATAAAAAATAGTATTAGTGTTTTTGTAAAATATCTTTAACATATTTTTATCTCTGTGACACTTTTGCGTAGGAGTCGCAAGCCCTTCTAGCACGTATTTCCGGGATAATGTAGGGGTCGCAATTTCGGCGTAAGTTTAAAAGGTATGAAATATTACTGTGGAAACTTTAAATATCAGCTTTGCTTAAAGACTTTCACTAACTTACTTTAAAAAACAATTTATGAACAACAATTTATACTTTAGAATTAAGTGTAGCAGATTTTACTGGTGCACGACGTATACGCGATGGGTGCGCGTCCCGTATGCAAATCCATGTGACATGGAAAGAACGTTTTTGATTGGTTCAAAAGCTTTTCATTCTCTTAGACGAAGGATCCAATACCTGTTTTATTCCTCTTATTTTGGGTGTGTTTGCCTGTCAGGACATCTTTTTTGTAGGCTCTTCCAACTTTTTATTTTTGTTGTTGTTTTGAATTGCTTTCATTGCAATGGCATCCAGTCATCCAAAAGAAGAACTGCTGGATGATCCAGAGGAAGTTTAGGAGCCTGTGAAGAAAAGAAAAGAAAAGAGAGTAAAGTGTGGGCTTTTTTCACAGTGCCTGAGGGGGAGAAGAAAGTTAATGCACAAAAGGTTATGTGCTCTATTTGCCAAAAAGTGCTCTCACGAGGATCAGACAAGAAGTATTCTTGTGGGACGTCATCGATGAAAAAGCTCCTAGAAACAATGAATCCTACTCAATTGGCTAGAGAAGTGATGGCGCATGAAAAGAGGGAGCAAGGTGCCCAGGCTGATCCTAATCAGCCATCTACATCGAGTGAAGCAGTTCTTACCACACCTCAGCCGCAGATCTATCCAGAGCTTGCAGATGCTAGCATATACTGAAGGAAATGTCAAACAATCCGGTGTGATGGAGAGCAATCCATTGATGCCATAATTAACTTGTTAAAAACACACAAGTGTTAATTTTTCTTTGAGTTTGACAATCTTGTCTCTTTTATTTTAACCAGTAATGTTGGACTCTTCAAGTTCGTTTTGTTTCTATGCTGGTCAAGAATAGAAAAATTGTATGTAGTGAAACTAATTGCTTGGATAAATGTGTGTGTGAATGAATGTATGGATAGTGGATGCATTAGCGGATGAGTGCATGGGTAGTGCATGAGAGAATGGATGAGAGCATGGGTAGTGCCTGAGTGATTGCATGGGAGTATGGGTAGTGCCTGGGTGATTGCATGAGTGCAAGTAGTGATCTCTGGGTGCTTAGATCAGTGCATGGGTAGTGCCTAAGTGAAAGAATGAATGCAAGGGTAATGCCTGGGTCATTGGATGAGTGCATGGATAGTGCCTGAGAGAATGGATGAGTGCATCAGTAGTGCCTGAATGAATGGTTGTGTGCAAGAGTAGTGCCTGATTGATTGCATGAGTGCATGGGCAGTGCCTGGTGATTGCATGAGTGCAGGGGTACTACCTAGGTGATTGTATGAGTGCATGGGTAGTGCCTGGATGACTTAATGAGCACCAGAGTAATGCCTGGGTGATTACCTGAGTGCAGGGGTAGTGTCTGAGTGAACAAATGAGTGCAAGGATAATGCCTGGGCCATTGGATGAATGCATGAGTTGTGCCTGAGGGAATGGATGAGAGCAGAGTTAGTGCCTGATTGAATGGTTGAGTTAAAGAGTAGTGCCTGAGTGTTTGCAAAAGTGCATGATTAGTGCCTGGATGATTGCATGAGTGCAGGGGTACTGCCTTGGTGATTGGATGAGTGCATGGGTCGTGTCTGAATGACTTCATGAGTGCAAGAGTAATGCCTGAGTATTTGCATGAGTGCAGGGGTAGTGCCTGAGTGAAGGAACGAGTACAATGGTAATGCCTGGGTGATTGGATAAGTGCATGGATAGTGCCGGAGTGAATTCATAAATGCAAGAGCAACGTCTGGGTGCTTAGATCAGTGCTTGGTAGTGCCTGAGTAAAAGAATGACTGCAAGAGTAATGCCTGGGTCATTGGATGAGTACATGGGTAGTACCTGGGAGAATGGATGAGTCCATGGGTAGTGCCTGAGAGAATGGTTGAGTGCAAAAGTAGTGTGTGAGTGGTTGCATGAGTGTAAGGGTAATGCCTGAGTTATTGGATGAGTGCATGGGTAGTACCTGCATGAATACATGAGTGCATGGGTAGTGCCAGAGTGAATGGTTGAGTGTAAGAATAGTGCCTGGTTTATTGCATGTCTGCATGGGCAATGCCTGAGTCATTGGATGTGTGTATAGGTAGTGCCTCCTTTATTGAATGATTGCATGAGTAGTGTCTGCGTGAATGGAAGAGTGCATGTGTGGTGCCTGAGTGAATGGTTGAGTGCAAGAGTAGTACATAAGTGATTGCATGAGTCCATGGGTAGTGCCTGAGTGATTGCATAATTGCAGGGGTATTGCATAGGTGATTGGATGAATGCATGGGAAGTACCTGAGTGAAAGGATGACTGCAAGGGTAATGCCTAGGACACTGGATGAGTGCATGGGTAGTGCCTGAGAGATTGCATGAGTGCATGGGTAGTGCCTGGGTGATTGCATGAGTGCAGGGGTAGTGCCTGGGTGATTAGATGTATGGGTAGTACCTGACTAGAAGGATGGATGCAAGGTTAATGCCTTTGTCATTGGATGAGTGCATAGGCAGTGCCTGGGTGATTGGATGAGTGCATGGGTAGTACCTGAGTGAATGGATGAGTGCATGGGTACTGCTTGAGGGAATGGATGAGTGCATATGTAGTGCCTGATTGAATGGTTAAGTTAAAGAGTAGTGCCTGAGTGCTTGCGTGAGAGCATGATTAATGCCGGGGTGATTGCATGAGTGCTGGGGTACTGCCTGAGTGGTTGGTTGAGTGCATGGGTAGTGCCTAGATGCCTTGATGAGTGCAAGAGTAATGCCTGGGTGATTGCATGAGTGCAGGGGTAGTGCCTGAGTAAAATAATGAGTTCAAGGGAAATGCCTGGAGGATTAGATAAGTACATGGGTTATACCTGAGTGACTTCATGAGTCCTAGGGTAATGTCTGGGTACTTAGATCAGTGCATGGGTAGTGTCTGAGTAAAAGAATGACTGCAAGAGTAATCCATGAGTCATTGGATGAGAGCATGGGTACTGTCTGAGAGAATGAATGAATGTAAAGGTAGGCCTGAGTGATTGCATGAGTGCAGGGGTACTGCATGGGTGATTGGATGAGTGCATGTGTAGTGCCTGAGTGACTTTATGGGTGCAAGACTAATGGCTGGGTGCCTAAATCAGTGCATGGGTAGTGCCTGAGTAAAAGGATGACTGCAAGAGCAATGCCTGGGTCATTGGATGAGTGCATGGGTAGTGCCTGAGTGAATGGTTGAACACAAGAATAGTGCCTGAGTTATTGCGTGAGTACATGGGTAGTTCCTGGGTAGTTCAATTAGTGTTGGGGCAGTGCCTGGGTGATTGGATGAGTGGATGGGAAGTACCTGAGTGAAAGGACGACTGCAAGGGTAATGCCTGTGTCATTGGATGAGTGCACGGTTAGTGCCTGGGAGAATGGATGAGTGCACGGGTAGGGTCTGGGTGATTGCATAAGTGCAGGGGTACTGCCTAGGTGATTGGAGGAGTGCATGGGTAGTACCTGAATAATTACATGAATCCAAGGGTAATGTCTGGGTGCTTAGATCAGTGCATGGGTAGTGCCTGGGTAAAAGAATGACTGCAAGAGTAATCCCTGAGTCATCGGAGTAGTGCATGGGTACTGTCTGAAAGAATGAATGAGTGCATAGGTAGTGCCTGAGGGAATGGTTGAGTGCAAGAGCAGTGCCTGAGTGATTACATGAGTACATGGGTAGTGCCTGAGTGATTGCATGAGTACAGGGATAGTACCTGGGTGATTGGAATATTGTATGGGTTGTATCTAAGTGAAAGTATGAGTGCAAGGGTAATGCCTGGGCCATTGGATGAGTGCATGTGTAGTGCCTGAGAGAATGGACGAGTGCATGGGTAGTGCCTGAGTGAATGAGTGGAAGAGTAGTGCCTGAGTGATTGCATGAGTTTAGGGCAGTGTCTGGGTGATTGCATAAGTGCAGGGGTACTGCCTGGGTGATTGGATAAGTGCTTGGGAGTGCCTGAGTGACTTTATGAGTGCAAGAGTAATGTCTGGATCCTTAGATCCAGGCATGGTTAGTGCCTGAGTAAAAGGATGACTGCAAGAGTAATGCCTGGGTCGTTGGATGAGTGCATGGGTAGTTCTTGAGAGATTATATGAGTGCATGGGTAGTACCTGGGTGAATGGTTGAGTGCAAGAGTAGTGCCTGAGTGAATGCCTGAGTACAGGGTAGTACTTGGGTGATTGGAATATTGTATGGGTTGTCTCTAAGTGAAAGTATGAGTGCAAGGGTAATGCCTGGGTCATTGGATGAGTGCATGTGTAGTGCCTGAGAGAATGGACGAGTGCATGGGTAGTGCCTGAGTGAATGAGTGGCAGAGTAGTGCCTTAGTGATTGCATGAGTTTAGGGCAGTGTCTGGGTGATTGCATAAGTGCAGGGGTACTGCCTGGGTGATTGGATACGTGCTTGGGTAGTGCCTGAGTGACTTTATGAGTGCAAAAGTAATGTTTGGATCCTTAGATCCATGCATGGTTAGTGCCTGAGTAAAAGGATGACTGCAAGAGTAATGCCTGGGTCGTTGAATGAGTGCATGGGTAGTTCTTGAGAGATTACATGAGTACATGGGTAGTACCTGGGTGAATGATTGAGTGCAAGAGTAGTGCCTGAGTGAATGCCTGAGTACAGAGGTAGTGCTTGGGTGATTGCATGAGTGCAGGGGTAGTTACTGGTTGATTGGATGAGTGCATGGGTAGTGTCTATGTGAAAGGAAGAATACAAGGGTAATGCCTGGGTTATTCTATGAGTGTAAGAGTTATGCTTGAGAGAATGGATGAGTGCATGGATAGTGTCTATGTGAAAGGATGATTGGCTGGTTAATTGTATGATCAACATGATGATAGTTTTCAAATAGTGTAAAGGATCAACATTATTTATATTAGAAATAAATAACATATAATTAAATTTTAAACATTGTTTTCACGTCAACATGCATATTATATTATGTATTCTTGCCTTTCAAGTAATTTAGATACATTACTCAGTAAACGTATTTTAGAGTACTATTGCCCTAGACAGCAATAAAACTCTCTTCAAACTTCAACAGTAGCTACTATAAAGAAGAAGAAAAACTGCTATTTAATGATAATATATTACAGAAATTATAATATTATATTTTTAGGAACACAACATAAATTTAGAATTACAAAACATTTTCAGTTTCCCTTTTTGCTGTTCTCAGATTCCACTTAACTTCACCATACACAGTGATTTCAATGTAGTATCATCATTGAACAGCGGGGAAAAAAACAATCAAATTGATTGTGGAAAAAAGAAATCAACGTAGAGCATCATTTTCAATATGTGTAGCTATGTGTTTTTCTATATACACTTTTTTAATTACTTCCTTCATCTACATTAAATATTATTATTTATATCAAATACATTTGCCAAAATGTAGACTCTCATTTACATCTGGTACAATATATAAACTATTTCCTTTTTAACACAATTTTCCAAATGCAATATCAATTAGCTCAAATAAAATTCCAAACACTAATTATAAAAACTAGTAGTTTGCACTCCTGTCTACTTTCTGTTCACATCTTCCCAATAGGCTGAATGATGTACTCAAAACTTTGGCTTTAAAAATAACAAATAACAATTTGGTAATTCATAAGGCAACCTATATTTGAAATCCAAGTGATCATCATTGCACTTTAAATACACAGTATAGTGTCCAGATGTTATGGTAGGCCCATCATGAAAAAAATTAGCCACTGATTTAAAAGTTCTTCATGAAATAGTTATTGCACTTGCTTTAAAATGTTTAATTTGGGTTTCCAATTTTCTTCTATTTGCTCTACAACATTGTAGCATTAAAATCAGATATTTTCCAAGTCTTTCTATATGTGATGTAGACAACATCTCTGATCTTCAACGCAAACATCTTATGTCCTGATTGGCTATTTTTATCAATTTGTTAAAAGGCACTGATTTGCAGTCTGTTATCGTCAAGTATATGAATTGTTCTGTTTGTATTTCAGTGGTACAAGTAAATGAACACTCTTCACATTTATGATCCCATCAGTAACTTAGTCCAAATACACTTTCAATCTGTATTCCTTCATGTTCTAATACTCCAAGCATAAGTATTTGGAAATTCTTGTGCCTCTTGTTGTATATTAAGGGTAAATGCCAAAGAACCAGTACATATGTCCAAATGATGCTGAATGCCAGAAGCAATATGAATTTTACTTCTGTCAGATACCAACTGTTAAAATACATGATGTGGTAAAGAACAGAATCTTTTGTCACGATTTTCCATGATTTCATGATGAAGATCTTGTAGATAGAACACAACATTCAGAATCACATTAGCATAACAATTGATACCTGAACAATTTTCCAACTGGAATCCTTCAATGTCATCAACAGTTTCCATTTTCTTTTTCTTTACGCCTTCAAGTTTCTCTCATTTGTTTTCTGTTCTTAAACCTCAATTGCATCTTTGACATAATTCCGTTTTGGACACACTATGCATTTTTCATATATGGGATATTCACCTAAATCAGGAGTATAGAGTCTTCTTAAACGATTGTACTCTCTTACACAATTTCCATCAGCACTAAACTTTTTGTCATCAAAATCTATCAAATACAAACCAAACAATGCTCTTACTCGAGACAATGCAACATATGCCATTCCCTCTTTGAACACTGTACTTCCAATATTTACAAATGCAGTCTCTATACTTAAACCATGAGAATTTTTGAATAGCTACTGCATATACTAAAGACAGAGGAAACTGTCGTCTACGAACCTGCAAATCTTTTACAAGCAAAAAATGTACAACACAATGCCCAATCTGTCTTACCTCTTTAATCTGATCAAATTCTATAATCAGAAATTGTATTCCATATCTATTCTGAAATTTTACAAAATCAACAACTTTTCCCATTGCTCCATTTACTAAACCTTCTTTTACATTCAAATTACGCCATAAAATTACCTGATAGTTTATACATACATGTAAAGTTTTTTCTAAGCCTGCAGTTTTATATACAGACTATTCCAAGGAATCCAACTTAGCTTGTAGTTTCTCTGTAAGAAGAATAGTCACTCCCCAGTGTTCAATTTTATCAATAGATTCAATTCGCACTATTTTTTTTTTTTGCAGAGTTTTAAATAGCGCAAACTTGACCCGACTCCAATCAGGTATCAGAGCGCTTTACATAGCACCAGTTACGTTACATGAGGACACACATTAATTTTTTGTTAGGCACAGGGAGATTAAGTGATTTGCCCAGAATCACAGGATGTTTGGCTTCATTACCGAGACTCGAACCCAGTTCCCCAGGTCTGAGGTCGAGCTCCCTAGCCGTTAGGCCAACTCAAAAGGTGTTGATTAAATATAGAACACACTTGCAGTGTAGGCATTAGGCAAACTATAGACTACTTTTCTCCAAGCATGTTGTACATAACTTCAGCTGCTGTCTTTCCAGTTGTAAACAAGTTCCTTAGTAGCCAACTTTCTAAACCTTGTTTACCAATGTTTCATCAAAACACCAATTCTTATGTCTTGAAGAATATTTCTGTAATCTTCATCACTTGCTTGTCGCATATTCATAACAAGTTCTTTATATTCAAATTGCAACCACATGTTCACATTTCGAATATTTCCTAGTGTCTTCATGGACAAGTGTTTTAAAAAAAGGTTGTCATTTTACATGAATAAGTTGTAGTAGATCTGCAATTACAAATAAATGTTTTCCTCCAAACAGAACATTGTAATCTATTTTTAAACTCTGTTGCATTCATGATTAAAAGTTTCATTCTCTTCACTACTCTTGAGACTTCATAACAAGCTTTTCTAGATAGCTTCTGATATCCCAATTTATTATCATGGTAGCATAAGTTATTAATATAAAGTAATTCCTTTAATGTTGTGTGCTGCTAATCCAGTTATCCACAAAATATATGTGATTCTGTTGTTTTGTGTAGATAACTGGTCAAAACTTTATTTGAGAAACTTGTTCCTGTTCCAGCTTGACCACTGATGTACATTTTAGTAGGTTTAAATGATGAACATTGGCATTCTTTTTTTGTATGCAGTAAACCATTTTGTATCTGTTGTTTGACTTGCAGATATATTTCTTTCCGTTCAATATTTAGTTGTTCTTCTAACCTTTCCAATTATATAATATCCTCTTGTGCTTGTTGCATTGCAGTTTCTACATCATTCATGGCTATTGCTGCTTCATTTTCGATAATTGGTTGTCCCAGTGGATCTTGACTCACTGGACCAGAACTTTGACTATCTTGAGAATTTTCTCTAGCTATTTCAGTTGCAATAGTACTTTCTCGTTCAATCTCATCATTTAACATTTGTAGATATGTAGGGAATATTGTGCACTGAATACTATCTTTAGTTGCATTAAAAGAATCTTCATAGCAGTCAAAATCTCTAAGTAATTCCATTTCACTATCCTAAGGCTTAAAAATCGCAGAAGTGCTAAATAGAAAAATTCCCTTTTATCTGGACTTTCACAACTGAGTTTTCTGTGGTTAATAAGATTTTCTTTGGCATGTTTTACCAAACATCCGTCACATCCAATTACTGCATATTTTTCTTCCTTTATATTTTCTGTAACTTTTCATTAAAAGCTGTAATGTTGAAATATTTCATAGAGAGATAGGTTTTCGAGATGTCCACTCCTTTTGGGATAGTTTGTATCCAACATATTAGTTTTAACAATATCTTTACTTGTTGGTCCATTCTGTGCTAAGTACTTGATTTCTTGTAAAGATTTCAATACTATATTTCGTCTTCGCAAGACCTAGACTTACCCAAATGATTCCTCTTGACTTTGAATATAAACTGGCTGAGCTCAAATGATCCGAACATTCATAGGATCCAATCTCTCGATGGGCAAGCATTTTCAAGCTGAAGCTGTACAATTTCTTGCTAAGACTTTTCTCTTGAGAAATTTCTTCCTGTATTTCTTTCATCTCTGTCTTTTCAGATTTGGTTATATATGATGTAACATAGCGAGCTACAGCAGGTGAATTATCTGCAACAAACTGGATATCCATGTTTGCATTCCACATTTTCTAAATAACTGGATTATAGTAATTAATGTACTTTGAATCTTCTGTTCTTTTTAAGTTGTACTTATTCTTGGGAGATTTCCGAGTTATTGTATGCCTTACTGCTGACAAAAAACTATTTACTCTTCATTTAGAAAATATAGGACATGGGAATCCAAAAAGACATTTTGTATAAAATTTCCCTTTACACTTGAATGTTCGTCGGCAGTATTTCCCACATCGATGACTTTGAAAAAGTGTTACAAACCATGTAGGTGTAGCTAAGTTTCTTAAGATACATTTAAGTTCACTATGACAATAAAACCAGTATTCATTGGTGCCACGTTCACATGCCATCAAATTAATTAACTGAGATTCAAAATTTCCATCTCTTTGTTGAACTATGTCCATTAATTCTTTTGCAGAAACATGTGGAAGATACACTGTATTTAATACGTGGTTCACTGCATATGAAAGTACAGACAAATCACTTTCAAACAGAAGATGAAATATATATGGAATGCACTGTTGAAATCTTGGATCTTCATTGTACAATCTTGTTGAGCAGTATTTTGAAGCTGGAATTCGTATAGCTGGCTCATCAAATCGTCCACTTTCTCCAGTGGGGAACAGCTATGGACAACAACAAGCTTCTAAACTTTTTTCCCATACACTCATGGGAGTTCCCTTTGCTTCCTTCATTTGAAATAATTCAATACTGTTGCCTATCACTTCTTTTGAATGTAGAATGTTCATAAATCTCTTCACTCCTGAACCAGTCTACTTTTTCTACTTGGCCACTTGAAATTTCTGTTTCATCTTCTAAGCATATTACCTGTTCATCAACATTTACATTCTTATTATAAATATTATTCTGTTCCAGATATAATGTAGCCTTCTGAAATTTGTTAACATGTACAAACTCTTGCCATATTTTTCGACTCTATGTTGGTACACCATTTATTTAGAATAACTACCAGCTTATTTTCCTCCTTATTTCCACCAACAGTTTCAATATTTTTCTTAAAATCTAATGGTAAGTACACAACTCTTCCTTTCAGACCTCTTTGTAAATCTGTTGGTGGCAGCTTACCTGTTTTAGTCTCCGCACAATTTATGGCTTGAAATGGGTTTACAGATTGAATAAGAATGGACTCATATGTATTCAAATCTGCAAGTTCCTGAGGAATAGCCACCAACTCTAAGTTGTTGTGTACTGCTCTAGCTGGCATTTTGTTCTCTTCTAATTTGTTGTAACAATATTTACAGAGAACTTGATCAGTAGCCAACTCAAACTGACCTTCTACGAACAAATAAGCACTAAATTACTGGCGCTTATCATTATTTTCATTTTCACTTTTTAAATATAAATCAAACTTCCTAGTTTGACATCTATAGTGAGTACGTCGACAACAAATACAAACATAGTTTGTTTTTTCAGATGAAACTGACATAAAGTTTGTAATTTCTTCTGCAAAATCATCAATACTAATCTCTTTCCCGTGTTCTTCAACACCTACACTTATCGAGCTCTCACTTTCTTTACATTCCTTTTGTAAACCCAAAAAACTAAACTGTATATCATCACAAACTTTTTTTTACATCAGATACTGAGCTGTGCAAAAGAGCTGTGTTCATTTCACTGAAACATAATGCAGGAGTTTTTACATAGTAGAGTCTCCTCACTAACTTCAGCATTTCTGAGTGGTGTACTGCTAACATTCTTAAATGATGAAAAGTACTTTTACACACTTTTCTTGAAAGGCAAGTCAGAGAATGACCCTGCAAGTTAGTATATTTTCTTATTTTACATGGATCTACTCCTTGTAACATCTTAATCTTCTGTTTAAGATGTTTTTTGCATATTCTTGTAAAACAATTTGTACTATGTCAATAGATTTCTGTTGAATGCTGCAAATACTGATACAATCCTACTTATATACAGGAGCTTGTGTATGCTTCCCTTGAACTTCTTCAGCTATTACTTCTTCCACACTCCTCACAACCATTTTTGCTTTTGCAATGGGACAACCATCTTTCATCTCATAGCACCGACCACTAGTATCGACTGCATGTACTAATGTGTTCTGTTGAAAGTAGCTTTCTTCATTAAAGAAAAGCTCAGTACTAGAAGTGTGCTTCCATTCACCAGTAAAAGTTTTACAAAAGTTACTTCTATTAACAAGTCTTTTTCTTTTGCTTTTCTCTTTCACAAACACCATTGTTTTATAGAATGTTCTCATTCTCTTCAATATTAGTATAAATAATTTAAGTTTCAATTAAAAATCAATATCTAACTACACTTTGAATGTGGTGCTTCTTCTCATACTCTGTTGATCTTTTTTTATACTTTTTACAATCTTTTAATAAATTCTAAAATGCTGTACTTCAAAACATACATACGATCTGCAATACCCTACCTATGAGCGTATTGCTGCATACTAACGCCATTCTTTAATTAGCGATCATTTCGAGGGTGGCAGCCCTTGAACTGCGCTTTAATTTTTAAACTTGCTTCTATGTGTCAATTGCTGCTATATATTGTATTTTACTGTTGTACTTTGCGGTTTTAAAACTTTTCACCTTGTAAAACTTGTTGTATCATTTTAAAACCCTTCCCGCCCTCTCACTTGCACTTTAAAATTCATTATCTTCACTCGCGTTGCGAGACTCCTCCCCTCCTTTCCGGGCCTATCAACGGCCGCCATCTTAGATTGGGTTCCTTGAGGAGACTATTTCTATCAGCCAATGCAAGCGCGCAGACCTACGATCTGCAATACCCTACCTACGAGCGTATTGCTGCATACTAACGCCATTCTTTAATTAGCGATCATTTCGAGGGTGGCAGCCCTTGAACTGCGCTTTAATTTTTAAACTTGCTGCTATGTGTCAATTGCTGCTATTTATTGTATTTTACTGTTGTACTTTGCTGTTTTCAAACTTTTCACCTTGTAAAACTTGTTGTATCATTTTAAAACCCTTCCCGCCCTCTCACTTGTACTTTAAAATTCATTATCTTCACTCGCGTTGCGAGACTCCTCCCCTCCTTTCCGGGCCTATCAACGGCCGCCATCTTAGATTGGGTTCCTTGAGGAGACTATTTCTATCAGCCAATGCAAGGCAAGCCCGTCTGCGCCCGTCCGCACCAGGACGGGTCTAGGGCTAGAACTCCCGATTCCTATCACAGAGGAGCGCCTGAGGTATTCTCGGGAGGAAATCTTGGCATTGCGAGCCCCGAAAAGTAGTACTTGTAAGTACATGTATAAGGGGGGCGGCCCTTTTTCCGCTTGTTTGACTTGTAACATCACACAACCTGACAGGGCCAAGTATTCTCTGTCAATGGCCCTGCTAAACTGTCGCTCTTTGCCTTGCCATGCACTAGAGATTAATTTCCTGATACAGGACCATGATCTAGACATCCTGTTCTTAACAGAAACATGGATTACCCCCAATTCGGGGGCGGACATGGTTCGTGCCCTCCCCCCAGGCTTTCTCATTTACAATCTGGATCGACCTTCAGGCCGAGGGGGAGGCATAGCCATCATCTATAGAGATGTGTTTGTATGCAGGGCTCAAAATAGCGAGATACAAGACTGTAAAAGTTGCCAGTTCACTTTACGGATCTCCCCTATTACAACAGTTTCAGGTCTGCTAATCTATCGCCCTCCGGGTCCGCTGAGATATTTTTGTAACTCCCTCATGGAAACTGTTACGCTGATGGCTTCTTCCTCCACCAACTTTATGGTACTGGGGGATTTAAACCTTCATTTTAATGACCCCTCAGACCCTATAGCCACAGACCTGGGTGGTGACTTGAAAGCTTATAATCTGACCCTAAGTAATCAGGGAGCGTCTCACATTAAAGGGCATCTTCTTGATCCGATCTTTTCAAATTTTCCGTGTGCAGAAGTCTTACCTGCCTGCCCCCTGCCATGGTCAAACCACTTTCTGATACCTTTTGCTATTCAATGTGACCCTAGGTCCATTTTGTCCCCTAGAGTCTATTCTTTGGAAAGGGCCTGGTCCAAACTTTCACTTGAAAGCTGGACAGCGCAGCTTCAGAGCTCTTACCCCCCCCCCCGACCGATGACCCCTTTACGTCTGACGTGGCCTTTGATCAATGGCTGACCAATTCGTTAGATTCCATCTTGCCCAAAAAGAGAGTAGCTAAGAGTCAGAGCAGAACGGGCTCGGCCCCATGGTATACGGCAGAGCTGCGCACCCTTAGGAGAAGTTGTAAGAAGCTGGAAAGGACTTGGAGAAGAGACTGGCAGGTGGCCAGTCGGGAGAACTACCGTGTAGCCATGAGGATATATAAGAAAGCCCTTCGCGTCACGAAGGCCAAATTCTTCGAGGAAAGAATCACTAGCGCATCCAACTCTTCCAGAGAGACCTTCAAAGTTGTTAAGGAGCTTCTTAAGATCCCTGAGCCATCAGTCATCTATGACAATCCAGCGGAGAAGTGTAGGGAACTCGCTGATTATTTCCATCTTAAAATTGAAAATATTCTTTCTCTGCTACCTCGGGCCCCACAGAACATGGATGTAGCGAACCAAGGAAGAGTCGCTCATGTTCTATTTGACTCCTTTGCCCTGATATCTGAGCCTGAAGTGACAAAGGAACTGTGCTCTATGAAGAGCGGATCACCAGACGACCCTGCTCCTATGAGGTTCCTTAAACAAGTGGCCTCTGTCATCACGGCCCCTATCACGAACCTCATTAATCTCTCCCTCACTCAAGGGGCGGTTCCACCAGGCTGGAAAAGAGCTGTTGTGAAGGCTCTTCTGAAAAAGCCTAGTCTCGATCCCTCGGACTTGGCCAATTTCAGGCCTATTTCTCTGCTGCCGGGACTCGGTAAGATCGCAGAAAGGCTGGTCAATTATCAACTGTCCAGCTTTCTGGAGTCAAATGGGCGGCTTCGAGAGACTCAAACCGGCTTCCGCCCTGGTCATGGCACCGACACCGCCCTTCTGGCAGTTGTGGACGAAGCCAGATGCATGCTAGATTCGGGGGGATCAGTGGCAGTGATCCTCCTGGATCTTAGCGCTGCTTTTGACACTGTTAATCATCAAGTGCTGATCCAACGACTGCCCAATGTGGGAGTAGGTGGTGTTGTGCTGCAGTGGCTTCGTTCCTTTCTCACTGGCCGAACCTATCAGGTCTGGGAAGGGAGTGTGCGGTCTTCTCCTATCCCCCTCCAGTGTGGGGTTCCTCAGGGCTCCTCTCTGAGTCCCACTCTATTTAATGTGTATATGGCCCCCCTGGAGGATGTGGTGGCACCATTTGGGATAAAAATCGTTAGCTATGCTGATGATACCCAATTGGTGGTGGCGCTCTCCCAATTGGAGAAGAGCCCGGATGTATTGCACCAATGTTTGTCCCAGGTATACACTTGGATGTGCGACTCAGCGCTAAAACTTAATGGATCAAAAACTGAAATTATGCTATTAGGACATAAGGCCCCCCCTCTTCCTATGTCCAGCAGGCCCTCCTGCCTGGGAGACCTACCCTGCTCCAAACAGGAGATCAAGAGTTTGGGAGTCTGGCTGGAGCAGGACCTCTCTTTTAAGATGCAGGCAAAGAAAACGGCAGGGATCTGTTTTGGGCTTCTTCGCTCTGCCCGCAAAGTCCTGCCCCTTCTCCCCCCTACGTCCAGGAAGCTACTTATTCAGGGGCTAATCATTTCAAGGCTGGATTACTGCAATGCGATCTTCCTTGGCGCCCCAGAAGCTACGCTGAGCAAGCTTCAACAAGTGCAAAAATGCCGCAGCCAGGTTATTGACCAACGCTCCTAGGAGGCAGTCAGCGAGACCAGCCTTGAAGACCTTGCACTGGCTCCCAGTGCGGGAGAGGGTCAAGTTTAAGTCCCTCTGCATAGCCCACAAAGTTTTGCAGGGTAAGGGCCCCCCTATTCTCTCTAAGTTGGTGGTACCCTATAAAGCTTCCAGAACCTTGCGTTCGGACCAGAAATTTCTTCTTAAAGTCCCCAGGGTGTATAAGGCCCGCACGGGTGGAAGAAGATTCACAGTGCACATCGCTTCCCTTTGGAATGCGCTCCCGCTTGAGCTGCATGCAGAAACTGACACCTTGCGCTTCCGGAAAACTCTGAAAACTTATTTGTTTCGTCCTTGATGTGTCCTCTACTGTTCCTGGTTAGGGTATGGCTGATCAAGCGCTGGGATGCCCTAGGGTAACTACGCGCTATACAAAACCGACTACAATACAATACATTACACAATACATATACGTATCTTTTTTAATTGTTTTTGTCTTCTTATAACATGTGTTGTTTTTCCCAAAACTAATTTTTTTTACCATTAAAATTCTTCTTCACCCCGTGCTTTGTTGTAAAACTGTTCTTTTTCCTTTAATTACTTTTGTCTTTCTTAAATCTCTCTGCAACTCTTTTAAGAAACTGGTTAGTGCTCTCACCAGAACATACGTTATCCTTAGTAACATTTTGGTCTTTTTCTAATGCACTCTTTTTACTCTTCTTTAAGTAGTTCTGTTTTCTTTTGTCTTCTCTTTTCATGTTTTCTTTCCATTTTCAATTTTTGATCCAAACAAAATAATTTTCTAAAAAACAAATAGTTTGTTACATCAATTAAGAATTTTAAGTTAATTACATATCAATATTCATAATAACTAGTAAGCAATTACTTACAATTGCATTGCTATTGTCTTTATTACAAATACAAAAACAAAAGTCAAGAAACAAGCAAGAGAACTGAAGAAAGAGGAAAAAACGTGCTGAAAGAGAAAGAAGGGGACAAAAAGAAAAAAATAGGTTTAGAAACAGCGAAAAGAAATACACAAAGAATAACACAGCTACTAAAAAATTAGAGAAATACAGAAAGAGGCAGCACAGGTGCACAAAGAGACAATAGAGTTGCACAAAGAAACAACAGAGGTGCAGAAGCATGCAAGAGAAGTGCAGAAAGAGGCACTCTCTGATTTTTGCTACTGGCATCATACATAAAAGAAACATACAAATAGTTGTATACCTGTGTTACACACATGTAGCATCTTTGGATGCATAACACGTATGAGAATACATCTGCAAGTAGAGACATACCTCAGTCACAAGACAATGTAGTCCTTTCAATGTGACTGACTGCACTACCCATTTCAAGTAGAGACCTACATTTATGTGGTGTACTTTAATTGTACCTATCCACAGACTCATACAAAGTAGCCTAATCACTAATCCCTCTGCCAACATGTCTTAAAACCTCACTTTTCTCTTGCAGATTCATTATTCAGTGACTACTAAGAGTGTTGGGCTTAGCCAAATATATAGAAGCAATCTTCACATGTCACTATTGTGTCATCATATTCCTGAAATCATGCATTCATGTGTCTGTGCCTTTTCCGAGTGGCATCATACATAAAAGAAACATACAAATAGATGTATACCTGTGTTTTATAGGTCTTGCATCTTCAGATGCATAACATGTGTGAAAGCATATGTACAATTAGAGACATACCTCAGTCACAGGACCATGCAGTCCTTTCAACTTGACAGACTGCACTTCCCATTTCAAGCAGACACCTAAATTGATATGGCGTACTTCTAGTGTAACGTTCCACAGACTCATACGAAGTAACCTAATCACTAATAACTCTGCCAACATGTCTTAAATCTCACTTTTCTCCTGCAGCTTCTCTATGCAGCGACTGCTTAGATTGTTGGGCCTAGCCAAATATAAAGCAGCAACTACGAAGCATGGGCTCCCACGCTTCATTTGTTTTAAACCCCCGGGTGGGCCGGGTCCAGGGGAAAAGCTTTATTATGAAGCTGGGGCCAGCGGGGGCCCCGCTGCCCCATGGATTGCCACCTCCCCGGGGTGATGTTAATGATATGCCGGGGAACATGGCTCCCCCACAGCCCTGTGGACCGCCACCTCCCCGGGGCTTTTTATGTAAAAAAATACATGGGGCCCCTGCCCACCCCCACACTGCCCTGGGGACCACCACCTCCCTGGCTTTAAATATTAATGGGCAGGGGGTCTCACATCCCCCACCAAGCCCCGGTGACCGTCACCTCCTCAGGGCTTTTTTGAAAATAAAAGGCGTCGGGGGTCCTGGGCCCCCCACACAGCCCTGGGGACCACCACTTCCCTGGGGCATACATTTTGTAAATGTGGGGGTCCATTGTGGACCCACTACCCAGGACACCACCACCCCCCAAGGCTTAAAACAGGTTAGAGGGGCCAGCGGCCCCCCTCGTGGAGCCCTTGATAGCCCTGGGCTCCACCCCCCCCCCCCAGGGACGGCTCCAGCATTGTCCCGGGGTGCCCACTCCCAGGATATAGCAGTTTGCTATGCAGTTTGCTATGGGAGCACTGCTCCCACCCTGCCATAGTTGTAGTTAACTCAGCTAACTATAACCACTGAAATTCTCTGGTTTTGTATGAGGGAAATGCCAGCCTAACTATAAAGTCCATGAAACCTGTGGTTTTTCAGTGAATATCTAAGGTGTTTTAAATGCTAATTCCTAAGTATAACGTTCCTGAAACCTTTGTTTTTTTCAGTGAATTTCCAAGTTTTTTTATAATGCAAATTCCTAACTATAATGTCCTAGAAACCTGTGCTTTTGTGCTATTTATTTTTGTTGTCCCTGTAACCTTTGTTTTAAGTAAATATATATATATAAATATATATATATTTATATGTATATATAATACATATGGATATTTTTATTCGAATATATGAATATATGAATAAATGAATATATATATATATACATTTATGTATATATATACATTTGCATATCTATATATATATACACACACATATTCATATATATATATAGAATTATACATATATATGTGTGTGTATGTATGTATATAGTCATATATATATATATATATATATATATATATATATATATATATATATATATATATATATATCAACGAATGCTCGCTCTACACCTCCATGCCACTCCGCTGGAACAAAGCGAGAAAGGACCCAGATAGGTGCTTGATTAGTTTATTTTACAAGCAACACTCCACCATGACGCGTTTCGGCAGCTCCTCTGCCTTGATCACATGACAGCGCTTACACGGAAGGAATTGATTAAGTGCAATTGCAAGGTCACAAGGTACAATGAACATGGAAAACAGATTATATAATTACAACAATGTGTAATTTGAAAGAAAGACATCAGGCTTTACAATTCTATCGCTGAGTGCCTATCATTATAAAATGACCTAATTGTCATGTCAGCTATTGATATAATATTTCAATGCTCCATACCTGTAGAGTCTCTTCAAAAGTTAAGTATTGGCTTAAATGCCGGAGACCTACGTATTTTCCATTTGTTAACGTAAATTGTTTTGCATAGGACCTATGTGATGAAAAGTAAATATACCCGTGTATCCAATAAATGTTAAAAAAAAAAGGATTTAAGAACAAGTAAGAGAACCGGTGTTAAAAAATTAATTAAAGTGTCAGTGCATAAAAAGTGTATAAGAGAAGTTTATTAAGGGACTGGTTGTTAATATGTAACCTCCCAGTGTGCGTAATTATAATAATAACAAGGATATTTTCTAGTGTCACAGACTATAATTGTCTGAGCTATATATTCTGTCTATAGATATCGCAGACTGAAGTTACCTATATACAGTGTGTTCAATTGCCATATCAACTTTTATCTCATGAACAGACTATATATGTAATATAGGGGATTAGATAGCTGCCGGTCTTTCCTAGCCCTTTTATGAGTATAAGTGGCTAACAAACATTCATAAGTACATGTATAGAATATATTAAATACATAAATATATAAATAAATATAAATAGATAAATTCTTAAAACACACACATATTGTTTGTAAAAGACCTCCCCTAACACAGTAGGTAAAATACCAACATTGTGACATATCATTGTTGTCTGTGCAAAAATAAATCAGTTAAAACGGCCTTAGATCGTGGGACATTTGAACAATTTGGCTGAAGGGAGAGATATGAAATTCATACAATGATAGTAAAATATGTCAAGCGTAAAATACAGGTATGTTAAAAAGAAATTTCTTATACATAAATATTAAAATATACGATGTTAAAAAACTCTTCCATATAAATATACAATCCTAACGTACAATACTACCATTCTATTGAATCCTATTTATCCCTAGCAATAACTATAAAAAGAAAGGAATGCCAATTTAAAACTGATGCAAGTATTTCTAGTCAAGGTATCTGTGCAGATCCTCGCTAGTATTAAGACCCCCCGGATGTTTGGTATCTAGTTCTAAAATGTAGCGTGTTTCAAGGCGCCTGAGTTTTTGTTCCCGATCCCCACCTCTGCCAAGTGGAGGTATCGTATCAATGACATAGTACTGAAGATGTTTTAAAATATTGTCATGTTGCATCTTGAAATGCCTTGCTACAGGATAGCTTGGGTCGCTATTGGTGATGGCTCTAATGTGCTGCAATATGCGCTTATGGACTTGTAACTTAGTGCTACCTATATACAATAGGTTACAGGAGCACTGTAACACATATACTGCAAAGTCAGTACGACAAGTCAAGTGTTGTTTAATTTCTCGTGTCGTACCATTAAACGCTGTCTGATAAGTAGTTCTGTTTAAAGCATAGTTACATGCTTTACAGACAGAGCATTTAAAGAGACCCTTCCTGGCCACCAACCAACCAACTTTCTCACTTTCCTCAGGGTTTTTCTTTACTAGAGCATTCGCCATTGTAGCCGCTCTTCTGTATGTAATGGCAGGTTGCTTGGGCAAGAGTGTACCAATTATTGGGTCATCATGAACTATTGGCCAATTCCTTCTTATTATAGTTCTTAGCTGTTGCTCCTGCTTTGAATAGGTAAGGATAAGTCTAGTAGGCTCAGCTAGAGTCTCTTCCTTATCCTTGCTCTTTTTCACATTTTGTATGAGCTCATGTCTCAGAAGTCTTTTTGATTTGTCAATCGCAGTTTCAATAGATGCATTTGTATACCCCCTATCAAGGAATCACTGTCTACATTCTTGTTGTTTCATATTGCAGTCCTCTCTCCTCTTCCTCACTACAAATTCTACGGATTCGAAGCATTTCCCCATAGGGAATGCTGTGTATCAAATGCGGAGGATGCGCACTCGAAGCATGTAACAGAGTGTTACCTGCTGTTTCCTTACGATGTAGTGAAGTGTTCATGCTGTTATTTGTTATGTTGACCTGAACATCTAGGAAGGTTATACTTGTGTTACTTATGCTAGAAGTGAACTGTAAGCTTACATCATTGTCATTTAATGATTTGACAAATTCAATGGCTTTATCCTCGGTTCCCTGCCATACAATGAATAGGTAATCTATATAACGTAACCAGCATATAATATTCTCTTTGTATGTCTGCTCATACGTTTTCATAAGGACCAGCTCCTCCCACCAGCCCATGAACAGACAAGCGTAGCTGGGGGAGAAGCAGGCCCCCATAGTTACGCCTTGAATTTGCTGGAACATCTGGTGTTTGAACATAAAGAAATTATTCTCAAGGCAGAAACCCAACATATCCATTATCATCTTGTTATGCTGTGCATAGTATAATGGTCTATTTGCCAAGAAATAATCAACTGCTTTTAGTCCATCCTGATTCCTGATACATGTGTATAGTGAGGATACATCTAAGGCCAGGAGAAAATACCCTTCTTGCCATTGGATATTGGCGATTTTCCTGATGAAATCCCCAGTGTCCTGCACAAATGATTTCAATTTTTTCACATGTTCTTGAAGAAAAAAGTCAATGTAACGTGAGATGTGCTCTAGTGGCCCATTGATGGCAGCTATTATTGGTCTTCCGGGGGGCTTGTGAATGTTTTTGTGAACCTTAGGGATAAAGTACATAGATGGAGTTTTTGGATGTTCTGTTTTTAAATATTTGAACTCTTCCATACTCAGAAGTCCCACACTCTTCCAGGCCAGTAATTTGGAATAGAATTGATTTATCATGGCTTTATACTTCAATACCGTGCTTCTACGGTAACATTGCACATCATTTAGTTGCAAGTAGGCTTCTTCCAAGTATTCTTTCATTGGCCATAGTACAATATTTCCCCCTTTATCGGAGTTTCTGATAACTATTTTGTTTTCTTTTTTAAATTTTGTCATCAGTTTGTTTTATTGTCTTTCATGATTGGTTACTTTCCTTTTTTGTTTATTGATGTTAATGTTCAATTTCTTAATTTGTGCCATGACCTGTTCATTAAAGACATCGATGGAATCACGAGGCATGATGGGCATAAATTTAGACTTCGCCTTAAAGGGAGTAGTCAGTTTTGTGTTGATATTGATTTCCAATGATCGATCTTTGGTAAAAGATTCAGAAGAAAGGCTTTGGCTTGATCTGTTTTTGGATGTATCTGATTCCTTTGCCAATTCCTGCAGATTTCTCAGGGCCTCTAAGTCTGCAACCAGGAGCTCACAGGTGTCACTTGTGTTAATCGCCATATCCGTGCTTTCCCCTCTAGACCGAGATTTTAGTTCATGAAACTTTTTGAGTTTCAACTTACGGATAAATTTATAAACATCCACGCGGGTCGTTGGATAATCAAAGTCAGACTGAGGACAATATGATAATCCTAGGGATAGTAACTGCTTTTCGGCCTGGGTCAGATTGATATCAGCCAGATTGATTATTGTTTTGGCCGTCGATGTAATAGAAGGAGGATTGTTTACTGCCTGTTTCTCCATCCTCCATCATTTCTCCCCTTGAGCCAACTCAAGGGGATGGGGTCCAGAACACCGGGGAAAGTCAAAGCCGGTGAAAATATCAATGAATGCTCGCTCTACGCCTCCATGCCACTCCGCTGGAACAAAGCGAGAAAGGACCCAGATAGGTGCTTGATTAGTTTATTTTACAAGCAACACTCCACCATGACGCGTTTCGGCAGCTCCTCTGCCTTGATCACATGACAGCGCTTACACGGAAGGAATTCATTTTTAAAGTGCAATTGCAAGGTCACATGGTACAATGAACATGGAAAACAGATTATATAATTACAACAATGTGTAATTTCAAAGAAAGACATATATATATATATATATATATATATATATATATATATATATATATATATATATATATATATATATATATATATATATATATATATATATATATATACACACACACAAATATATTTATTTTTGTTGTGGTTTAAGCCGGCTGTTGTATATAAACTTAATCAGACCAGTGTGCATGGCACAAATAATCAATCAAGGATGAATTGAGTAAGTGCCTCATGTAGATCTTGGCAGACGGGTTATTCTGTCACAACGGTGACGGATATCATGTTTACTGAAATAAAAATCCCATAGGATATAATAGAATTTATATTTTAGCAGATGGGATATCGGACACCGTTGTGATGGAGTAACCCATCCACCAGGATCTAAATCAGGCCCTAAGTGGTGAGAGATGAGAATATTTAATTCAGTCTTTGGTTCAACCATAGGCTTTGAAATGGGAAATGGTATCAGTCTGCCTCTATTTCAGAAAAATAACAAGAAGACGCTTGCCATCCCAATCCTATATTTCAATCTTATGCTCAGCTGTCAATGAAGATTTAAAAAAACTGCACTGTATTGTGAATTGCTTCCATGCAAAAGAGAGACACATATGTAAATAGACACCACACATGGAAAAGGTAAGTAGCACCAATGTATACTGGATGATGATGATTCATGTGATGGCTGGAAGTATCATTACAGGTAAGCTAAACTTGATATGTAATGTTTGGTTGAACATTTTGGATCAATGTTTACCTTCTGTGTCAATGAGATACCTATTTCAATTGATTTTCTTTTCATTGACTTGATTACATCACCTTTAGGTTCTTCTAGACCAGTCAGTTTACCTACACAAAACTAATATTTAATGTATTTTCATTTTGTTGTTCAACAACTCGATGTCTTTATGAATTAAATCTTAAAGTATGTTGACAACAGCAAGAAGAAGGACCAATGCCTACCTACTTCTATGGGAAACAAAAGGACTCAAAGAGACTTAAAACCTTTGGACTGGAGATAAGTGAGTTGATAAGGTAACTGCAGATTAGTGGCTCAAATGGCAAACTCTAAGGTGCCGATTCCGATCTGGTTCGGAAAGCACTGCGACCGCGCCGGATCCGGAGTGTTTTCCGCCCGAGCAGGAGGCCTGCAGTCCGACCGAGCGAGTACGATGCAGCCGTATGCTGCCTGACTCGGTTCAGTCGGACTCCCATAGGAGTCAATGGGAAGCGGTCGTACGACGCGTACATGGGCTCGAATTGATTGAATGGGTACATCGTGGACAAGTGCGCCCCCTACAGTGGGTACGCATTGGTGCCATCCGCACTATACATGCCTATGTTGGGAAGACCCATAGGTCTCCCCCTGTGTCCGAGTCATAGGGCTGCGGGTGTCAGGGGGTCCGACGCGGACCCCCAAAGGCAACCACCCTGACGTTTTGCAAGCCGGACACTCCGGCTCGCACAGGCTGTCCGACGCGTGCATCGTACTGGCTTGGTCGTAAATCGCATCCATTGCACGCCACAGTTAGCTTACGACCGAGACGTACGGAGCAGTTCGGACCCAGAACCGACTTGGTCGGTGAATTTCACGTAGCTCGCAACGTACTTGCTCGCTCGTACAGCTGTACGAGTCGGCCGGAAAACACGCGTATGGCTCGTAGTTTTTCCGTCCGGATCGCGTTCGGTGCACTTCCGACCCAGATCAGAATCAGCCCCTAAGTATTTGAGGTCTAGACATATCACACAAAGGGCACAGCTAAACATTTTCATTGTTTGGGAAATAACTCATCATCATGTACACGTGGCTAGTTTACTGTCTAGTTATGTGGACTCTGGGATCTATACTAGGTTGTCTAGTAGTTATTAGTATACCACTATGCCAGCCTATGGCCCACCCTGTGGTAAATAAAATTCTTTACCGGGACTTAATTTGATACGGAAACATAATAAATATAGCTCAGTAAAATGAGAGGCAGAATCCGTGGTATCAGAGGTTCGGAATGGGCTTTATTCCAATGATCGATTATAATCGGTTGCTCCAAGTTCCGTCACCACGAAGGTTCAGGAAGTGAAGTACATACTTTATTGACAAGAAATGACTTTTATAGTACATACATTACAATGAAGCGAATGCAGTAGGCGTAACAATTGATACGGAAAATGACGATTCTTATGCGTAACCGAAAATGGGTGTAATAAGGAGTAAAAAGGAACATAATTGGTTATGATGTCATATATAGGTGGATCTATAAGATAATACTTGGCATAGATGCGCGCGCAGCAGCATGACGTGTGATTGATGTGCAACTAGGGGGTGAGGGGGACTTGACATTTAGCTTTACATGTGGAGACAAGAAGTCTGGGGGGTCAAGTCAACCTAATCCCAAATCATATCTAACATCCTATGTTTAAAGAACTATGTTATCCACAAAAAGAAGGACTCTCGGACAGAATCTATTCTATACTGACTATACTGACTGTTAGTGCGTGTACAAGCGTCTAAGTGTCTACACTAGATGCGAGGGCGGAATCTTCCATAGTAACAGGGCTATGAATTACTTGCATAAAGACAGAGAAGCCGGGCCTTTGCTCGGTAGCTGGAAGAATGTTTACTTAAACTACCAGACAGGAATGCATCGGGCAGGGAACGGAGCAGATAATTTCGAAGGTGAAATACAGTTCTTGGCAGGCAGCAAGCTGATGTCAGGCTTCGTGAGCCGCGCAGAGAATGAGACAAAGTTCATGGTCACGGATGCAGGCTCGGACTGGAGCTTTCAGAGGCAGAAAGCAAGAAAAGCTTGATGACAGAATCAGGGCCTACTTGCCTGGACTGTAAAATGGCATAAGTGAACCATATAAAGGCGGTGGCCTTTCGTACTTAGGAATGGAATATCCGGCCTATTCATGGCGGATCTGACAGAGGACATGTTGACGGTGGACGCACATGTGTTTGCGTCTTCATAACTGGAACTGGAGGGAACATACATGTACTTGTAACATGCACATAGAACCGTTGGGGTCCAAGATAGGGGACATAACTGACCAGAAAAATCCATATTTCCACATTCCCTCCTTGTCCCCTACTTGCCCGTTAAGAGATATCAATCTTCATCAATCCATTGATCTGTTCATATAACATCATTTGTTCTTCTTTCTTCTTCCGTGACGAATGAGATCTTGGTAGTGGAATACACGATGTGGCACACAGACCACAGATCGCTGGTCCACATTGTAGACATAGACAGCAACTGAATAGTATGAGAAGGCCAATACCTAGGAAAGATAGGACCTTCCATCCAAGGGTAGATATTATACTCCAAAACCAACCGGACCAAGTCCAGGTGCCTGGGTTCTGGTGTATCTGGCTTACAATCTTATGAAGGCGAGTTATAGCTTTATATACAGATGGCGAATTTTCTGGTATGAAAATGCAACAGCTTGATCCGATGACCCTACAAGCTCCGCCCCTATCAGCCAGGATGACGTCAAGGACAAGACGATTTTGAAGCACAACAATCCGCATAGCAGACTGCTCTTCTGTTAAATTGCCTAAAGCGGAAATAGTTTCATTCACTACTGCTTCAAGGGTTCTAGTTAATCTACGTATCAGCTTACTATTAGTAACAGTACCTATATAGGGAAAGATGCCTTTATTGAAATCTGTGTATTTTTCCCATGCTGTTTCAGTGTAATCGATAATCGGGAGATCTCTCCGCTCTCTGTTGTGTACTAAATGAATATTTCTATAATAATCAGGAGGAGCTAGGAAAACAGGTGGCAAAAGGAATGCAATGTAGCAGGTACCATCCCAATCTAGGGGTAGACGTATATATGCAGTCTGACCACATATAAAGTAGGAGTGGCGATAAGCTCTAAATGAAGATTTACCTTGATCACTGAATTCTACTGTAGTAGTGCATTTACTATGGTCCATATGTATGGAACCAACTTTTCTTACACACAATTCACCTTTCGCTGGGAATACTGACATGGTTGGTAAAACTAGTTCAACTTCGGATTCGACATTTAGAACCATGAGATTAGGAGTAAAGTTACCTAATCCATATACTTCATTTTCTAGATCAGTTCCTGTTCTTTTGGGGCGACCCTCCTTGTCAGGGTAACAGACTTTGAATAAAACTAGGTTCAGATTTCCCCATACCCACTGGTCTTGGTAGACGGCTGTATCTGAGTCTATGGAATTGATTAAACTGAACCATGCTCCACAGGAGCCATTATGTGTAAACGGATGTGGAAAGAAAGGCAGGACTCCTTCATAATTCTGATAGGGAGGGAGCCGGCCACACACCCAACAATTAGTTGCATTACTAGTCTGATGGGAATGATGTAACATACTAATGAAAGTGTTATTGCGCAGCGCAAGTCTATAAGACAATTCATGCGGGGGTAAGTCACTAAAAGAATGTTCAGCAGTAACATTGTAAACGTTTCTGGCAATAGGGTAATATATGTGCAACAATATACTTACAGTAATTATTAAAAGACTTAAGAAAAACAAGATTAATAATGTCACTATGCAATGGCTACGCAGTGATTTACAATACGCCTGTCGTTTCATCATTTTTCGCGACTGTCCACGATTCAGGTCTAGACGATACATGTCGGAGACAGATTCAACCGCTTCACCTAGGAGAGGACTTAAACAATCAAATCGTCCGATGGCCTAGGCCTTAATTTTAGTTTATATAGTTCTTTACTGTCGACCTCAGCCAGAGGTAGTTTTGAGTCAATTGGTGAGGACACACGAGGTGGGCTGTTTACATCTGAAGGAAGTCCATGAAATTTCTTGATATGACTTGAATGCACCCATCCTTTCCTGCCCTCGATCTTCACGGCTGTCCTTGTGGTCAGCAGGACCAATTTGGGTGCCTTCCACCTGGGCTCCAGCTGAGTCTTTCGGTCGAAATTCCTCACAAGAACAAGGTCCCCCGGAACTACGTCATGGGGTTTCACCTCAGTGTTGTCGGGAAAGGCTGCAGCTACCTGTGAACGACAAGATTGTAGTGCAGACATCAAGGAAGCCAAGTAATCTGTCAGCATATTACAGTCAATATCAGTTATTTTGCGTGGTATAGGCGTCCCCCACATATTTGGTGGTCTGCCGAAGATCACCTCATACGGGGATAGCCCTGTTCGAGAGTGTGCTACCATTCTTGTGAAAAAGAGTGCAACTGGTAGTGCTACTACCCAGTCGACACCTTTCTCCCTGCATATTTTGGACAATCTAATTTTCAGTGTCTGATTATGTCTTTCTACGAGACCTGCTGCCTCAGGGTGTCGGACACAGTGGAATTTCCACTGATAACCTAACAAAAGTGAAACATGTTTCATTAATTCGGATGGGAACGGCTGGCCGTTATCTGAGTGAACAACACGTGGTAAACCGTATCGTGGGAAGAATTCTCGAACTAACTGTTTGGCAGTAGTCGGGGCAGTGTAATCTGAAACCGGGTATGCCTCCGTCCAACGGGAAAGAGCACACACAACTACGAGAACATATTTGAATCCTCTGCATCGTTCCATCTGGATATAATCCATCTGGAGGACTTCAAAAGGATGATCAGGAGGATGAAATCCACCTTGTTCTACGGGAACACTTTTTCCTGGGTTGAACTGGCAACAGATCATACAGGTACGGACCTTTTGTTTGGCTGCAGCTCGTAAATGTTTATTGAACCAAATATGTTGAATGCTATCTAGCATAGCTTTTTCTCCTAGATGGGCTGGACTATGTATAGTGTTAATTATAACTTGGACCATTGAATCAGGAAGGAACCACACAGACTTTTCCTTCATCATCCATCCTTGGTCCGTTTGGATCCCTCCTAATTCAGTCCATTTCTTTATTTCTTCTGATGTAGCATGTGTCTGGATGTCAACTACGTCAAGGGTAGGATCTTTAACTGTCATACAATGTGTCGGCATCGGGACTATTGTCTTTGTCATGTTGGATGTTTGGGTTTGAGCAGTCTGTTTAGCTGTTCTGTCGGCTAGATCATTGCCTTGAGAAATGATATCAGTAACCTTCGTATGAGCCTTACATTTCATAATTGATATTGCAGTAGGTAGATGTATTGCATCTAATAAGGCATGAATGAGGGGTCCGTGCTGAATGTGGGCACCGTGGGAAGTTAAATAACCTCTCTCTCGCCACAGCACGCCGAAGTCATGTACAACTCCGAATGCATAACGTGAATCAGTGAATATGTTGACTTTTTTATTTGTAGCTTGAATACAGGCTTGTGTCAGAGCGACGAGCTCTGCTGCTTGAGCGGACAAGGTATTTATACACTTGGTTTCAATAATTTCAGTGTCTGTGGTGACTGCGTAAGCGGCCACTAGCTCTCCTGTACTTGTTCTCATACATGAACCATCTACATACAACGTCAGGTCTGGATCTGACAATGGGACATCGGTTAAATCTTGTCTGGGTTTCGTCGTTATAGTAATAACTTCAATACAGTCATGGGCTAGTGGGTCTGTTCCGATTACTGGCAAAAGTGTGGCAGGATTCAATGTGTTACAGCGTCTGATTTCTATATGTGGCTGGAACAATGTAAGTTCGTACCCTGTAAGTCGCGCAATAGTCAAGTGTTGTGTTTGCGTTCGATTCACAAGAACCTCTACCGCGTGTGGTACTTGTACTGTCAATGGATGTCCTAACACTATGGCATCGCTTTGTCTGATTGCTAATGCTGTCGCTGCCACTGATTTCAGGCACGCAGGCAGAGCCTGAGCTACTGGATCTAATGTACTAGAAAAATAAGCACATGGTTTGTGTGCTCCTGCTTGTTCCTGTGTGAGTACTGACAAGGCAGTACCTTCGCGTTCTGTAACAAAGAGTGTAAACTGTTTTCTGTAACATGGCGTTGCTAAAACAGGTGCTTGACATAAAGCTTTCTTTAGGCTTTCAAAAGCTTGTGTATGTTCCTGAGTCCAAGGGAGGACAGTCGATGTGGCTGCCTCCTGTGTTGTCAACTGAATGAGTGGTTTTGCTAGGAATGCATACTGAGGGATCCACTGTCTACAGTATGAAGTGAGGCCTATGAAAGCCCGTACTTCCTTTTGTGTCTTGGGTATTGGCATGTTAGCTATTAACTGAATGCGGTCGGGTGTAAGCTGCCTTCCCTCCTTGGACAGCGAGTGACCAAGGTAAATAACTCGCTGGACACAGAATTGCAGCTTAGAAGGGGACACCTTGTGCCCCTTTTCGGCTAGAAATTGTAAAACTGTCAGTGATGCTTTCTCACATTCGGGTTCGCTTCTAGCGGTGATCAACAGATCATCGACATATTGAAGCAAGGCAGTGTTAACTGGCATGTGGATACTGTCAAGTTCTCGTTTCAGTGCTTGGCTATAGATGCTGGGGCTTTCTGTAAATCCTTGAGGTGCGCGTGAGAATTTAAAGCTACGTCCATTTAAACTAAATCCGAATAAATATTGACTTTCCAAATCTATTGGGACGCTGAAAAAGGCGTTTTTAAGATCAATTACAGTAAAGAATGTTGCTTCGGAATCAATGGCTGTCAATAATGACGAGATATCAGGGACCACAGGGAATTGTGGCACAATACACTTGTTTAATTCGCGCAGATCAATAACCAATCGATATACTGGCGGGGCCTTTGGATCTGTTCGTTTAAGAATCGGAATTATCGGTGAATTACATACATTGGAGTCTGTTTCTACAACTACTCCTTGGGCAATGAGCTCGTCAATGATTTGTAGTAAAGCCACTACAGCATCTGGTGGTAACTTGTATTGTCGCATTCGTGGTAGCACCACTCCTGCCTTTAATGTGACTCGATATGGTGTAATATTCATGCAACCAACATCAGTAGGGCCTTGTGCCCATAGATGTGTAGGTAAAGTCTGCAGTCGGGGATCCATGTCTCTAGACACATAATGACCTTTAAAATCACGTAAAAACAATCTTACTCCTTCCGGAGAACAACATATTATAGCTCCTAGAGCCTTCAGTGTCTTTATTCCTAACAGGTTTTCTGGACATGATTTAGTAAGCAATAAATCGGTAGTTCGGGTCAAAGGTCCTATCGTAAGTGGAAGAGGTTGTGACACTTCATTAACAATAGGTTTTCCTGAAAAACCAAGGGAAATATTCTGAGAGCCTGAGAGGGGTGCCTCTGGAACTTCACTACGTTTTATGGTCGTTCGACTTGCCCCTGTATCGAGTAAAAATTTTCTGTCTTGGCCTAACAATTCACTATGTACATAAGGTCCTTCTTGATCTACAGGGATCTCGATAAGGGGTAAGTCAACTTCCCTCTCTAGGCTGGTTCATGCGTATCGTTGGTAATCAGGATAGTCGTACTGTGCGGTCTGGTACAGTTGTCGTGTCGTGGTTTGTGTGGCAGCAACAGGCAGCGCTGGTGCAGCTGGCACAAACTGTATAGACTGTTGTGAAGCTGGCATGGACTGTGCATGCTGCGGAGCTCCTTGTTCATTCTGGTCCTGTCTAAGTGGTCGTGGTCTTTCTTGTGTTTTACCTATGGCGATATTATGTTTCAAAACTGGACAATCGTGTACGTAATGACCTGGCTTTTTACAATAATTGCATGTCCCTTTTACAGGTCCTGCTGAATCACCGGAATGTGTCATACCCTTTTTATGTCCTTCAGCTGGAACTGTCTGAGAAACTAGCATTTTCATTTTTGTGTCTTTCATGCGTCTGTGTTCATGTTCTTGTTCCTCTCTAATTCTATTGTGATGGTATTGTAACATTTGTAACATTTGTGATGGAGTGTTACCTTGCCAGGTACTCTCGAATTTTAATACTCTATTCTTTACTTGGGGCAGGGCATTTTCTACTAATTTTGTTACAAACAGATGTGGGTATGATTCGCTACTTGCTTTTATGCCACTATTTATACCAAAACATTTTTCAAATCGGGCATAGTAATCACTAGTATCTTCATCTTGCTTCTGTTTACAGGCTGAAATTGTACCCCAATCTTCCTTTTTCGTAGTTAATAAACGTGGCAGTACCTGTACTAATAAACCTGGTAGTGCTTTAGTTTTATCCCCGAGTCCTGCTCCTGCAGTTCGGGCCTTTTCTTCTGCTTCTAATACTGACCATTCTATCTTTTGGTCTCCTACCTCCCACTCTTTTTCCCTGAGTTTCTCATAAATGCCAGCAGGCATTAATACCTTTAATATTGTCATAATGTCGGGATAGGTATACTCTCCCATGAGTAACATGTCTTTAATTTCTCGGTGGAAACCCGCTGGGTCTTTGTCATGACTAGGTACCACTTTCTTCATTTCCAACAATTCTATTTTCGATATGGGCGTGTATACAAATATGCGTTTAAACTCGTTGTCCTCGCCCTTTATTGGGTGCACTTCTCGTAAGGGATTCTGTCTATCCATGTAATACGTGGTTCTTTCCTTGATGGGCAATGAGACACGATCTGAACATACAAAAAGAATATACTGCTTTCTTGATTCTAGAATTTCTTTAATCAATTTAGTACCTGAACCTCTCCATCTATTCATGAGTAATTCAGTCAATATATCAGGTAAGGGACCAGGGTCCGAATGCTGACTCTGATACAGTATGAGGAGTTGTTGAATCATATAAATCCCAGCTAAACGCTGTTCATCTGGGGTGAGATTCAAAAATGTGCGTGCTACTGTATCATCACTGTATTTTCCGGGACTGTCAACCCAATGGACAGCTGACCTAGCTAATTCTTGTTCATCCATAGAATCGAGGAAATGATAACCCCTTCGTTCTCGGAGTAATTTGTCAGCTGCTTGGAACGAATGCTCGTTAGGCCTTATATGGACTATGGGTGTTGGGAAACTCCTGTTATTGTCTGGACATATCGGACGTATCGGGTCAATAAGACATCTATTACTATTACAAGATCTTCCTCTACCTACATAGGCTATAGTGTCTGACTGTCCTGTGGGCAGTCCTGATCCTTCTTCCTCGCTTTGATCGAACTGGTCTACCGCTAATCTTTCTTCGTGTAGGCGTTCTATTTCTTTTCGGATCTTTCGGCACATGGCTATTATACAATTCTGCTTATCATGTCTTCCTTCTGATATATTCTGACTCCATCTGGTAAGAATTTGCATTGCTTCCGGGTCTACCCCTGGTCGGTCTTGATTTCTGATCACACAATTTATGAGGAAACGTAACAGTTCCCCCTGTATTTCCACTTTCTGGTATTCCATAGCTCTGTTAATACATTCAGAATCTCGTCCTGTTTGAACAAAATGATATATATTATCTAGATGCGCAGTCATTCCTGGTAACTTCCCTAGATACACCGCGGCTCGTCTGATACGTAATGATGCCAGGGTCATTTCGTCCTCTTTTCCGGGCACAGGGTCATATCTACAATCTATAAGGAGTTCCTTAAGCGTACGGGCATTTATGAGTTTGGGGGTACGTGAATGTGCTGACTCTTGAAAGGTAAGTTTATTTATTCTGGGTGGCGTAGAGAAAATGTTACTAGCACCTCCCGTAGCCCCATCTGGGGTGTCGGGTGTGAAAGGATTCGTTGAACGTGACACAGCAACTATAGGTGTGGACACAGCTATAGAAGTAGCTGTAGGAACAGATGCAGAAACAGATGTGCTTGCCGGAACTTGTGTCAGAACTTGTTGCTGTAACGATACGGGTACTGGATCTTGGCGTTGAACCTCCCTGATAGGCGGTCTATGTGGGGCGGAATTAGCATACTCGGGAGCTGCGTCATCTAAATATGAGGAAAGAAAAACATCTTCTGCGGTTCTAGGATGCCCCTTAGGATGTACCTTTATTGGAAATAATGGGGTTGGCAAGTCTTTTGGTATTTCTGGAGTAGCCTTAGGTAATCCTTCAGCCAGAAGGGGATACATACCATTCATAAGGGCATTTCTTTGTCTGTCTACTTGTTCTGATTTCACTCGTGCACCTTCTTCAATTAATAGATTTTCTCGGTCTTCATTTGATTTTTCTTTACTCTTCTCTTCCTGTCTACGTGCTTTTTCTGTTCGTCTATGTGATTCTTTACGCCATAATTCAATGGCGTCTTTCTGTGATTGTCTAGCTTTCTTTTTCCATAATTCTTCCTCTACTTTCACGATGCACTCTGCATCCCAGGTCCCCGCTGCGGGCCACCTCTGACTTTCTGGTAATTCCTTGGTGTAGTCTACCCATAGATCAAGAAATAATATGGCGTCTAGGCCATGTTTGTGATACATTAAGTACCCTGGAGTGTCCCTAGGAGGAATGGGAACAGCTTCTTCGAGTACCCCTTTTCTAGTTGTGATCATCTTAGTTTCGAAAAGAGTGGCATATTGAGAACTGATCTGATACTTAATCTTGAACACACTTAGTACAAAAGCACAATAATGAACAACCATTCATACCACAATATGCAGGACGTTTAACACATTAAACATTAAACATTAAACATTTTTTTAACCTTTAAAATAACCAACAATGATGATCGTCTGCATAACTAATCACCAAGCATAATTCTTTGACAATAACTAGATACTTCGGAATACTTGATATACTGCTAAACAGTACAGATACACTGCTGAAACAGTGCAGACCGGATTTGTGTACCCAAACCCGTCTTGACCGGCACAACCTATGTGCACGTCAGAAATGCCTCCCCAGCAATGGTACTCACCGGGTAGCTTCGGAAACGGAAGGCCTCAGAAACTTGACTGAACTTGAACCAGACTGGACTCGACTCGAACGCTTCGGACACTGGACTCGACTTGGGACTTCGGAAACTGGTGGGCCTCTGTATACCTCGGATCTTGCTCTCTCAGCTAGGCTCTGGTCGGGATACTTCGCACTTCTCACCGCCTCGTCTGGGTGTTGATCGCAGCCTCAGTCGCCCCCGCTTGACCGGAGGGAGATACAGGAAATCCTGCTGGTACGCGTTATTGTCCGTCCAGCTGTGGCAGGAGACCGGGCCTGCAACTCACCGCCGGCGCGTGAGATGAGAAAGTGTCCCTGTTCGGGCGCCATTCATGTGGTAAATAAAATTCTTTACCGGGACTTAATTTGATACGGAAACATAATAAATATAGCTCAGTAAAATGAGAGGCAGAATCCGTGGTATCAGAGGTTCGGAATGGGCTTTATTCCAATGATCGATTATAATCGGTTGCTCCAAGTTCCGTCACCACGAAGGTTCAGGAAGTGAAGTACATACTTTATTGACAAGAAATGACTTTTATAGTACATACATTACAATGAAGCGAATGCAGTAGGCGTAACAATTGATAAGGAAAATGACGATTCATATGCGTAACCGAAAATGGGTGTAATAAGGAGTAAAAAGGAACATAATTGGTTATGATGTCATATATAGGTGGATCTATAAGATAATACTTGGCATAGATGCGCGCGCAGCAGCATGACGTGTGATTGATGTGCAACTAGGGGGTGAGGGGGACTTGACATTTAGCTTTACATGTGGAGACAAGAAGTCTGGGGGGTCAAGTCAACCTAATCCCAAATCATATCTAACATCCTATGTTTAAAGAACTATGTTATCCACAAAAAGAAGGACTCTCGGACAGAATCTATTCTATACTGACTATACTGACTGTTAGTGCGTGTACAAGCGTCTAAGTGTCTACACTAGATGCGAGGGCGGAATCTTCCATAGTAACAGGGCTATGAATTACTTGCATAAAGACAGAGAAGCCGGGCCTTTGCTCGGTAGCTGGAAGAATGTTTACTTAAACTACCAGACAGGAATGCATCGGGCAGGGAACGGAGCAGATAATTTCGAAGGTGAAATACAGTTCTTGGCAGGCAGCAAGCTGATGTCAGGCTTCGTGAGCCGCGCAGAGAATGAGACAAAGTTCATGGTCACGGATGCAGGCTCGGACTGGAGCTTTCAGAGGCAGAAAGCAAGAAAAGCTTGATGACAGAATCAGGGCCTACTTGCCTGGACTGTAAAATGGCATAAGTGAACCATATAAAGGCGGTGGCCTTTCGTACTTAGGAATGGAATATCCGGCCTATTCATGGCGGATCTGACAGAGGACATGTTGACGGTGGACGCACATGTGTTTGCGTCTTCATAACTGGAACTGGAGGGAACATACATGTACTTGTAACATGCACATAGAACCGTTGGGGTCCAAGATAGGGGACATAACTGACCAGAAAAATCCATATTTCCACAACCCTCTGACTGTGACTCATCATGAACCATGCTTGCCATGACTATCCTGTATTGTCATTTTCTTTTTGCATTCCGTAGACCTTTGTTTATGCAAGGGACCTCCATGGTGCTCCTGCTGAAGGATTTGGCCTGGCCTCTACCCAAGATGGACAATGCCATAAAAATGGATTCTCTTAATGTTCAGTGTGAGCCCCCCCTCCAATTAACTTGGTCTGACCATGCGCTAATTGAATTTTCCATTCAGGGCCCAAGGGAGTTGAAGGGATCAAATTCGGCCACACATCATATCCGTAGACAATGGCAGAAAGTCACCTCGGAGAGCTTTCAGGCCTCCTTTTTAATGCCACAAAACATTGCATCAGATAATATAGTAGAAGCCCTGGCTAAATACAATTCTGCAGTCTCTAGGACTATTGATTCTCTTGCACCACTGAAACAACTCCCTAATCACTTCAAATGCCCTCAGGTTGCCTGGTTCTCCCCTCAGCTGCGTGCACAAAAACAACTTTGTAGGAAATATCAGAGAAGTTGGCGCACCACCCACGATGAAAGTGATAAAGTTCAGTTTTTGGCCACTTTGTCCAGTTACCATAATAATATAAAAATTGCATGTAAAACCCACATTGCCTCCCAACTAGCTCTGGCTGGCAATGCCCCTAAAATCCTACATCCTATCCTTCAGTCTTTCACCAATCCCAAGGCCTGTGAGAATCTTGTGGCACCCACACAAACACTATGCAATGATATTGCGCAATCATTTTCTCTGAAAATAGAGCAAATCTATGAAAAAATTGTTTTGTCAGGAAGCCAGCACCTGGCCCCTTTGACAGTGGATCTATCAGAACCGGCAACCCCTCAGCTGACCTCAGCAGATGTAGTAACAGTGATCCATAGAGTAAAATCTGGGTCCCCCCACAATATTATTCCAGCCAAAGTCGTCCCCTCCCTGGCCCTTCAACTATCCCCTTCGATTAAATATCTCCTCAATCTCTCACTAAGAGAGGGTCACAACCCGTCGAATAGAATGGAAAGCAGCGCAGGTTATGCCCATTCGTAAGAATATCAAGGCCCCTTTGACGGATCTGTCCAATCTCTGTTCCATCTCGCTTCTTCCTTTCCTGAGCAAACTACTGGAGAGACATATCAACAAACATCTCTCAAACCATGTCGAACTTACTGGTTGTTTAGATCTCTCCCAGTCAGGCTTAGGGCCCAAACACAGCACCCAATCAGCTCTGCTAGTGGTCACGGATAACATCAGGATGACCCTAGACAAGGGCTATTCCACGATTCTGGTGCTGTTGGACCTATCTGCCGCGTTCGACATGGTGTCACATCAGATATTACTCAGGAGACTGAAGGAGCTTGGATTAAGAAACTCTGCTTTTCAGTGGATGTCGAGTTTTTTATCTGGTCGCTCTCAGACCGTCAACCTGGGCCCATATCACTCAGCACCTATGGAACTGTCCAAGGGCTTACCTCAGGGCTCATGCTTGAACCCCACACTGTTCAATACCTATGTTGCTCCCTTGGCCAATCTCCTGAGGATGTATGGGTTCACCCCAATATCAAACGACAACTATATACAGCTGCTTTTCCCTTTTGACAAATTCACTCCTTCTGTACAGTTGACCTTCTCCTCGGGAATGAGAGCAATTTCACACTGGATGCAGAGTAATCTCCTCCAGTGTGATGTTGGGAAAATGGAGATCTTACTCTTCGGAGAGGCCCCCTTACTATGGTCTCCGGAGTGGTGGCCGATCGATATTGTTACCTCTCCTGCCCCTAAAGTCTCCGTTAAGAACTTAGGCATTCGTCTGGATCAAGCCCTTACCTTGAAGGAATACGCCGTTCAGACAGCTTGTGCCTGTTTCTAAACTCTGGGCCTACTCCGTCAAGTCTTTCCTCTCCTTCCTGTTTCTACTCGGAAGACTCCGACTCAGGCACTTATATTAAGCCGTCTAGAATACTGTAACGGTCTGCTGATCTATGCTAGTGAGACTGCGATCAGCAGACTGCAGGTGATCCAGAAAACTGTAGCGCAACTAGTTCTTAACGTGCCCCCTAGGACGGCCTCCCGCCCTCTTCTCTTGCAGATTCATTGGCTTCCAATACGCCAACGGGTAAAATTCAAAATTTGTTGTACCATCCATAAGGCGCTTTCTATTCTTGGTCCATTTATCTTTTGGAGAAATTCATACCCTACCGTCCCTCTAGGTCTCTCTGCTCGGGCTCCAAACATTTTTTGGAGGTTCCCCTAGTTAGGAGGGCAAGGCTAGGGGGAAAGCCCCTTTCCTACCTTGTCCCTCGTTATTGGAATGACCTTCCCCTGCACTTGAGACAGTGCTCTAACCATTTACAATTTAGGAAGCTGCTTAAGACTACTCTTTTCTGTTTCTGATCTTAGCTGCAATTGCACTACACCTATGCTGCCCGTCCGAAGCGCAGAGATACTCCTTCGGGAGTCGATTCTGGCGCTATATAAATAAATAAATAAATCAATAACCATCCATTTCTATACAGTATGATTTTTCCTTTATAATAAATATTTTTCTGAAGTGTGGGGATCCTCCTATTGGGAATTTTCTAGCCTTCATAGTGAACAGCTAATGTGGGAGTTTGGGGGCTCCAAAGAAAAAAACTGTTTTGAATTTGGTAATTAAACTGTCATCTTCCTTCCACAGCAGATTTGACATCACATGCTGCTCATGGACTTGAGGAGTTAAGTGTTTGGCTATCTTCTCTGTTTCTCTACTTCCCCCTACCTTTCCATTCATTTAACCCCCCCAACTTTCTTCCCCCAGGTTGTGGGATCTTTTTTGCTGTTAATTTCCACCATCAACAGATCTTACATTTGGTGGAGTGGATTTGATTAAAGCTATGCCATGTGTTACTGGAGGATGAGGTTACCAAAAAGTGCATCTTTGCTAAGTTCACCCTTCCTATGTCCTACTATGGCAAGAAATGAAATCACAGAACAGACAATAAATTACAAAAATGGTTATGTAAGGAAAGGTAGTGTGCACTTTTTACCACAATCTATGCCCATGGATTCCTAAGGTAACCTTCTTCTGAGTCTTGATACTTTGAGACTTGAGCGCTTCATTACGCTTACTTTAGTAAATTCACAATATGTTTCTGGTTGGAGAGAGAGAGGTAGAAAGGCTGAGACAGAAACATAGGATGCTGAACAATTTATATAATAATTGGTTTCCTTGCTTAGAAGCAAAGGAGGAATATCAAAACAAAGGCAGTATTTATCATTGAGAAAGCAAGGTGACTTACCACTCACTCAAGCAGCCGCTTCAGCCCCTCTCTCAACAAATTGGCCCGACCCTCTTCAACAGCAGCATCGGCCTAGAGTATTTGAGGACCTAGACAAATACATAACACATTTATTTAGAATGTCAGTACCAACCACAGTATTTTGCAGAAGTTAGAAAGCTATATCTAACTAAATTAATGTGAAGTTAGAGCTATCTAAAGTATCACTCTGAAAGGTTTACATGACATTTTGCAAATCAAGTAGCCAACAATTCAAAGTAGAAATACAACAATACTGGAGGAAAATGGCTAGGAAAGCATTAGAAAAACAATCATGGAAGGAGAGGAAAGGATTGAAAAGGACACATTGTATTGGTAGCCTAATGTGCCGGTTTTTAATGACATAATAGAGCCTTATATGATTGAAGGTTTCCGAAAAATCAGAATTGTGAGAGTTAGATGTGGGGTGAGCTGCCAACAACATCCTGTTGGGGACCATTACCATATATGTCCCTGTACTATTGATCGTTGGCTCAATAAAGCCTCCTATTTACCTACGTGTTGTTAGACTGCATCCCTTCCTGTTCACCTCCACTACCATAAGATATATTAAAGAGAGGTGAGGGAAAACTAACTGCCACAGTAACAAAAAGAAGGGGAAAACAGGCTAATGACAGGTGAAAGCTGCAGAAACAGAGGGATTATCAAGAAAACACGAGGAGGTATGCAGGGTTAACGCGTATATTAAAGTAGGTAAGGAGGATTTGGAAAATACAGAAGGCCATAATGCATACTAGTTGTTAAAAGTAAGAAATACTAAACATCACTTACCAGCACCAATGGAAATGGATGGTGTGGAGGCTGTGGCAGCATCAGTGCCTGAGCCAAGCAGGTCCCTTCTCATTGTTGGTTCTCTTCAGTTGTCCTGAAAGGAGGAGAGATAGAGAGGACTCTGATTAGTATGCAGTAGTACTCTCTAGAAAAAGGCATTTTACAAACAAGCAAATCTTCTGCCTGACAGACAAATCCTTCACATCTCTTAACCCTCACCTAAAAAATGTAATAGTTGCCCACTCTAAACAGTGTTTCCTATGAATGATATTGCTCCACCTTTCGCTTCACTCATTTTTGTTATTTGGTCATTATGAAAGCTATGGGTAAAGTCATTCTCCCTTCATGTACTGCACCTCACAAAGATGAAGACTGTACTAGCGACAAAGTCACAGAAGTTATCTAGGAATGCCAACATCCTTGATACCAGAGTATCCTCCGGAGAAACCATACATCAGCTTAAGCACACCTGTCTCATTGTGAAACTGAATCTGGCTGTATGATTCATTTGACTTCCACTCCACTTCTTTCCCAATCTCCCAGTGCTACACTCTACCTGTTAGGCTGATAACATGCCCAACTACTTAATGGACCACACGTGCTCCCCAAAGTGTGTACAGAAACTCTAACATATGCCCATTCCTTTGAAACAAAGACAGTTCTGAACTAAATCCTGTTCACTGGAACATGGTGCCACTCACATAAATTAACGTACTTGTCTCATCAAAAGACCTGTGCAAAGGATATATACTTGTATATATAAATATAAATAAACTACCCAGAATCCCTACTTCCTTTTTTAATAGTTTATGCTGCACGCAAAGAAACATCTATCTATCTATCTATCTATCTATCTATCTATCTATCTATCTATCTATCTATCTATCTATCTATCTATCTATCTATCTATCTATCTATCTATCTATCTATCTATCTATCTATCTATCTATCTATCTATCTATCTATCTATCTATCTATCTATCTATCTATCTTAGAATATATGTATAAATACATTTATACACACATAGATATATATTACCGACTGGAGTCACCAGAGGTAGAACGTTTTTTCATTTGCCAATAACGTTGGCATCATTTGACAATTCCTCACAAAATTTTCAAAGATAGAATGAACATTTTGTGATCCCTAAAGCTGAGGCTGAAAAAATAGACGGGGTCCTAAAATGCAATTTGCCCATTGTAAGAAGATGGCTCTGTATATACTATACCAAAGTGAGGTATAGTGTTCACAGAGTCCAGTAGAGCACAAAAGGTAGGCACATGTATATTAGATAGCACCTCACTCTCTATTTGTGGTAGTGTGGTCAAGAAGTAAGGCTTTATCAGAGGACAGTGTTAAGCATTTGTTGTACACACTCAGTCAGCAAATGGTTCACACACTCAAAGACTGAACTTCAGACCAAATGTTTTTGTATAAATATATTCTTTTAGTTATTTTATTACCTAGAACCAAGCAAGCCTGGCACAGGTAAGTGATAAATACTTTGCTGTAGATATATCATTGTAACACAGTTTGGATTGTAATTGTATATGCACTTTATTTTGATTTACAGTACTGTTACTGAGAAATGAAATGCTTTGGAAATACTGTACATACACTTTGAATGAGCTTTTTAGTGAAATGATCAGTACATTACATTCAGATTACTTTTCTTACAGTGTAGTATACCTGGATACTACACTGGAACATTTGCTGTACACAGGTAAGTAAAAGTGTTTTTGTTATTTAGTACAGTTGTAAAAGGATTTCTTAGACTTTCCAACTACACACTTAGAAACTTTTCATAGAGAAACAGTCAATGTTATCCTATGGAGGAAAATAATGTTACCAGTTCAAAGGTAAGTACTTTGTTGTGATAGTTGGTATTCTGAGGTTAAATGCAGGGGTCCTCCAGGGTCAAGGATGCACTCTTGTTACACCCTCAGCGGCACTAATGCGGCTGGGTGCAGAGTGCTGAGGCCCAATGTTATCCAATGGGGGATAGGGGGCCTCCGGTTGGTGGCTGCTGACAAGCAGGCCACTGGGTTATGGGAGCAAAGCTCCTGGACATAAGCTCAGGGCTAATGGGGGTTTAGGCCAGCACAAAATATGCACCCTCAGTGGCACTGGGGTGGCCGGGTGCAGAGTGCTGTTTTGGCATAGCTTTCAATGAGGAAGAAGGTCTTCTGGGTGTGACCACCACTTGGAGAGGTAAGTTGGGATGCTGGAGGTTGGGTTGGGACTATCGGTTGGGCCACCCAAGGCCATGGGACATCAGGTGCAGGGTGTGCCGTTTAGAGTCGGATCTTCTTACCAGCTCCTGGACGTGGTTGGGAGGCCTTCTGGTTTGAGGCTGCAGGCGTCGGCTGGAGGCTTGAGGCAGGTAAGGTTTCTCGGGTCAGGATCACCGGGGAGACCTCCTCTTGGTGTTGGGCCACTCAAACTGGAGCCGTGGGCGTCGGGTGCAGAGTGAAGCAGATCCGCGGATCCTTGAGGAGCTGGAGTCTGATGATGAACAAATCCGGTGGTCTGGGGAGACAGAGTCTTTGGGGTGAAAGGCAGGCAGGTCCTCTGGGTTTCTCAAGGTTTCTAGCTGCAGGACATACCAGGAATTTGCTGGAGCAGGTTTGAGGTGGGGACAGGCCAGTAGGGCTGGGGTCAAGTCAGTGAGCGTCCTCTTCTTGCTAACTTTGGCACGGCTGTTCAGTCCTTCTTCTTTTCTTCTACTGGTTTCTTGTCTGCCCTCTTGGTTCAGAGCTGCCCCCTAAATACTGTATTTAGGGGACATTTTAGGGGTCTTGGGGTCAGTAGCTAATGGGCTACTAACCTTAGGATGACTATACCCTTGGTGTGCCCACCGTACGCAGGGGAGTGAGCACAAACTCTAATCCTGATTGGGGAATGCCTGTCATCTGCAAGATGGCAGGCCCTGAAGAGTGGGCTTCACCTCACCTCACCCACCTCAGGGGTGGAGTTAGCAGAGGTGAGCACACCTTCTGGGCTGGCTAAGCTTTTCCCTCCTGTTTTCCCACCGAAAAGGAAGGGGGCCTGCTCCTGATAGCAGTTGAGGCTGGAGGTTACATTACAAAGACTACCAGGCCTTTGAAGCTCCCCTGCCACAGATGGCTCTTCCTGGCATGGGGGATGTGTGAACACCTCCCCCAGTAAAGGCTTTGTTTCTGGGCTCAGGGAGAGAAGGCTCTCACCCTAGGGGTCCAGAAACATGTCTCTTGGTGGTAGGTTGGTGTGTACCAGTCAGGGAACCCACCAGATGCTGGTCGTTTTTCAGGGGGCATCTCTAAGATGGCCTCTGAATGCATTTTTCATTAAATCCCACACTGGCATCAGTGTGGGTTTAATGTGCTGAGAAATTTGATACCAAACTTCTCCATTTTATTTTCAATGTAGCCATTATGGTGCTGTGGAGTTCATACTGACAAACTCTCAGCACCATATACTCTTAATGGCAGCTATGCACGGTCAATGTCTAAGAATGGACCTAGACACTGTAAGGGTACAGGGCTCATGCACCTGTACCCGCACCACTGGTATAGGGCACCCAGCTAGAGGGGTGACTGATCTATGCCAGGGCAGTGGGTTGTAGGCATTGCACACAGCGATGTGTGCCATGTCAACTGTTCACTTTGTTCTGCACCAAAACAGGTAGCCTGCAAAGGCAGTGTGTGAGTGTAAAGGTTAACCCTGGGCAAAGAACTACGCTACGCTTGTGTAGTTCGCGAAGTTTGCGCTACTTCGCACTACGCAAATTGCACGTAGCACAGTGCAAACACGCATAGCGATCATTTTTTGCTTGCTCGCAGTCCTCAATGTCAAGTTGGTGAACGCGAGCGAGCAAAATGACATCCCGGTGAGACTTTTTCCTCATTCGTGATCAGCAATATCAAGTTGCCGATCGCGAGCATGGAAAATAAACCTCCCGGTGAGATTCTCAAAGCGGGGAGGTCAGGTTTCTCATTGCGAGGGGTCGCGTATGCTCGCGACCGCTCACGATGAGAAACTACCAGTCCGCGTTGAGAAAGCTGCCACTCCAGTAGAAAACTACTCGAGCAGCAGAAAACGACCGGTTGCACTGTGCAAGATGCGGTTTGCACTGATTGCACAGTGCGGACAAGCATCCGGCACTGTGCAATCAGTGCAAACAGCATTTTGCACAGTGCACTATGCAGTCCGCATAGCTACGCGTAGCTCACGTAGTGAGAAGTGCACTTCGCCTAGCTAAGCGTAGCACTACTACGTGAACTACGCCCAGGGTTAAAAATATACAGGACCCCTTAGGGCGGCACAATAAGTGCTGCAGCCCTTAGAGGCCTTCCCTGGTCACAGTGCCCTGGGTACCTGTGGTAACATTTACCTGGGGCTGACCTGTGGCCAGAGAGTGCCAATTGGGTGTACAAGGTACAGTTTTGGGGAAAGAACACAGGCCCTGGGAACCTGATTGGCAGGGACCCAGGGCACATCAAGTCAAAGTACATCAGTAATCTGGCAAAATGTGGGGGGGTTACTGCAACAGAATTCTAGCTTTTAATACCCATGTTAATTCACATAGGAACCTTACACATGACTACAGACTGAACTGCTGAACAGAATTACACAAAAATTGTCAGAAAGGTAGATATTGGACTAGGGAAGGGCCTTTTTGTGATTTGGTGTAAGTCCATTCAGTCGTTGTGGAGTTATTGAAAGAAATTTAAATTTGTATATAACACAACGCAGTTCCTCTGAGGATCCAACAGTTCCCTTGTTCAAATCTGAGTCCCAACAAAAAATGTAGAAAAAAAGAGAAAATAGGAAAACCCTCACCACCTAAGCCTCTTGGAGAGGTCTCAGAGGGACCCTGCCGGGGCAAATTTTAAATCAAAGATTTCAGCGGGAACACTTGAGCCGCAGATCCACCAAAAAAAAAAGAAGTGCAGGCTTCTGCACTTCTTTACTAATAAACCCTGGGTGAGCCAGGTCCCTGGAGCACGAGCACTTAAATAAAGGAGGGGGTGTACGGCCCCCCTCCTATAGCTTATTATAAGCCACGGGGACCACCACCTTCCCGGAGAACTTTTAAGAATGTGAAGGACCTCTGAGGGAAAAGTGAAGTTAAGTTAATACCACACTGGGCACCACCATCTCCCTGGGACTCTATGAAAAATGAACATGGGTGGGCCAGTTGGGCCTGCCCATGGCCCAGGCACCACTACCTCCCCAGGGCAAAAAATAAAATGACCCTCAGGCGGTAGCTGTTTGCTTTTGCTTGGTGAGGGCTGACAGACAGCAAAAGCAAATATAAGTTATAGTTAGCTGAGGTAACTATAACTGCATAATTTCCATGGCTTTGTTTGAGTGAAATGTGAGCCTAACTATAACGTCCCTGTAACCTTTGATTTTTTAATACATTTCTATGGTTTTTTTATTCTTATTTACGAACTTAAATTGTACCTGTAATCCTTATTTTCTGTGAATTTCAAAGGTTTTTTAAATTCTATTTCCTAACTATAATGTCCTTGTAACCTTTGGTTTTTTTCAGTGAATATCTATGTTTTTTTAATGTTATTTCCTATCTATAACACCCCAGTGACCTTTGTTTTTTAAGTGAGATTCTAAGGTTGTTTTAATTTTATTTCCTGTCACCTGTAACCTTTGAGATTAAGTGTGTGAGTGAGTGCATTAGTGTCTGAGTGGGCCTATGAGTGGGTTTGAGAGTGTCTTACTGGGTCTGTCTGTGGGTGTGTGAGTATATGAGTGGGTCTAGGAGTGGCTACATAAGTGTCTCACTAGGTTTGTGAATGCCTGAGTGGGTCTGTGAGTGGGTCCATGAGTGCCTGAGTTGGTGTCTGAGTGGGTGTGTGAGTTTCTGAATATGTCTGTGAGTGGGTGTCAGAGTGTCTGAGAGGGTTTGAAAGTGCTTCCATGAGAGCGTGAGTCAGTCAGTCTGTGAATGAGTGCATGAGTGTCTGAGTGGGTCTGTGAGTGTGTGCATGAGTCTCTCAGTGGGTCTGTGATTGGATGCATTAGTGTCTGAATGGGTCTGTGAGAGTATCTGAGTGGCTCTGTAAGTGGGTATATGAGTGGATTTGTGTGTGGATGTGAGTGCCTGAGTGCATCTGTGAGTGGGTGCTTGAGTATCTGCTTGGGTCTATGAGTGCATGTGAGAGTGTCTGATAGGTCTGTCAGTGGGTGTGTGAGTTGGTGTGTGAGTGTCTGAGTGGGTCTGTCAGTGGGTGTATCAGTGTCTGAATGGGTATGTCAATGGGTGTGTGAGTGGGTGTCTAAGTACCTGGGTGTGTGTATCAGTAGCTGTGTGAGTGATTGGGCCACAAAGGAACCGCAACTGGGAATTAATCCATCAAGACTTCACAGTTTTGCACAAAATATCTTCCCAAGTGGAATACTTTCTACTGGTTTAATACTAAGTGGTGCCTCTTTCGGTTAATGTCCATTATGTATTCGACACTACAGCTGTGTAATAGAGCATGAGAAAATGTCACTAGAGACCTTGTGTGCATTTTGGCAATGGGACTGTTCCTTGTGCATCTTTATCCAGAAATATGTGATAATATAAATCCTCCTACAGAGAAGACAACAAGACTACAAAGAGGTAAATGTCCACAAAACAAGTCTCTTTCTTCTTAACTGTATGGAGCAAGTGTTGCTTTTGTTTGGTGGAGATGTCTTCATATTCCTCGGCATCAAGAATGCCTCACCAAAAGTATCAGGAAATGTGCTGGGGGGTGCTTGTTAAGATATCCATCATGCTGGCAAAAGGCAAGACCTTTGCATACTACTAAGGTGGTTGGGCCAAACAGCGAAGCTTTTAACTGATTTGTAAATTTGAATACTTATAACATTTAAAAGGAGAACCATGGACTCTGCTCTCACCAGGTAAGGAAGAAAAAGAACCCTCTCATCACAGCCACTGCAGATTGACTCCAATAGCTCAGTGATGCATTCACCTCCACAAAGCATTTCATATTGTCGTTCAATATGGAATTGCCAAGAAAACACACCTTTGCCTTCAGGAATCCACGAGTTAGAATAATTTGTCATTTACAGAAGTGGAGCTTCAGCTGGTACACCTGCTATATTTATATGTGTAAGGGCTTCCTGATAAGTGGGTGAGGGGATTGCACAACCCCCCTCCCTGGATGGATTTCAGCCCCAGGGACCCCATCTCCCATGTCCCAGTGATAATTCAATGTGGAGGGGGACATATGGCCCCCGCCCTTGGGCTGATTTAGCCCCCTGGGGCCTGGCCACATTTCAATGGAGGAAGGGGCCACACATCCCCTTTCCCCAGGCCGTTTTTGGCCCCGGGGACCCCATCCCTCAGGACCCAGGTAGGACTACCTGGGTGCCCTTGAGCCCACCCAGGGCACCCAGTGACCACTGTTGGGGACTACGGTGGAGCCTGAATGCCCTCGCAGTCTCAGCCAACTCACTGTCTCCTACTGGAGCTGGCATTGCTCTTGCACATAGGCAGCTGCTGGAAATGCAACTCCCTGCGTGCAAGAGCAATACTTCCATCACTTTCCCTGCCTGCTTGTTTGTGAGCAGGCAAAGTGATGAAAACTCTGCTACCAGCAAGTGGGAGCACCTTGACAGCTCCTGCTTGCTCTAAGGAGAGTGTTTGCTTTAAGTTGGCAGTTGGGGAGAGGATGTGGTCTAATGGCTAGGACAGGCGACCTCAAATCTGGGGAACAGGGTTAGAGTCTCAGCAATGACATTCAACATCCTGTGATTCTAAGCAAATCACTTAATCTTCAGTGCCTAACAAAACAAAAATTAATGTGTCCTTGTGTAACGCAACTGGTGCTCATGTGAAGTGCTCTGATACCTGATACCTTCGGGTCAAGTTGTAGCTATACAAAACTCTGGAAGAAAAAGCTGTCAAACCTCCTGCCAATCAAAAGCAAACAGCTATCTCCTAAGAGTGGGCACTTCAGGAGATAGCAAGAGTCTGCCCTGGGGGTTGGCGGTCCCCAGGGCCATGTATGGCTCCAGGAGGGGGGTCACACTGCCCCCTCCTTTAATTTTTAAGGGCCTGCCCTGGGGAGGAGGCAGTTTCCGGGGCCAAGAATGGTTGGGATGGGGGCCAAGCACCCCCCCAATTCAAATAAAAGCCCTGGAGAGGTGGTGGGCCCTGGGGCATAGGGTCCATGCAGACCCCTCTCTAATGTATATTTTAGCTCCCGGCGTGGGGTTCTGTGTAGAACCATATTATTTTTTGTATTTAACCCTAGGGAGGTGGTGGTCCACAGGCCCAGGGGAGTCAGCACTGACCACACCCAATTAATATTCCTGTTAGGCCTAGGAAGGTGGTGGTCTCTGGGGAATTATTAAGCTCTTGGAGGGGGGCCCATTGGCCCACCTCAATTTTTGAAAACTAAACTTGGCATGCCCCCAGGACTTGGCCCAACCAGGGGTTACAATTACAACAAGCGAAGGAGACCAGACTTGTTTTTTTAAATTCACGGTGCAATTCGCGAATATTCATGAAAATTGCTGCAATACTTTTTTTAAATGCTGTTTTCCCTGCCAGGGTCTCTTTGGAACCCCAGGAGCAAGGCTAAGGGGTTAGAGTATTTGTACCTTGTTCAAAATGGCTGCAAAAACTTCCTGGTTGAAGTGTTGGCAGCCATTAAGAGCTCTACAGATCTCTGCACGAGATCGTCAGTATTCGTGAAGGCTTCACATTCATAAATATGCAAATTTGAATTTCTTTTAATTTCTCACAGACTTCTGAATGGATTTACACCATATGACAAAAAGCGTAATATGCTAACCAAAAGCTACCTTTCTGCCAAATTTGGTGTAATTCTGTCCAGGGTTTCGGGCTGCAGGCTTGTCTAATGACCCTAGGGGAATTAACATGGGAAACACACTTTTTTGACCCTCCCCTTTTCTTCTTCCCCGCTTGACAGATCACCCTGAAACTTTCCATGCACAAGTAGTATTACTGGCACAAATTTATGAGAAGCTTTCGTGAAGATTCTCGAAACGACACCAAAGTTATAGGCAAGTCAAAAATACTTTTCCTGTAGAAACATGGTCCTAACTATAACTACCTACTGACTATATATATATATATATATATATATATATATATATTCGATGATCCAATTTCAAACAATATTGAAAAGGCGCTGACACCGTGGGGGATTTCGTCAAGAAAAATGTGTTTAATTCACACCAAAGCCAAACGCGTTTCGACGGACTTGCCGCCTTGGTCACTGAACACAGGTAAGACGTAATTGTCACGTTTAAATACACCAATGGCTTGACTGCCCAAAGTGGTTAATCATAAACATAGAAAACGTCACAGTTGCGAGTGCGAGTCTTGTAAGAGAAACAATATTCAAATGAGTGTAATCTCCTATCGTGAAACACTAAGTACATAATATACACATCAATGTTGTTAGTTGACTCGCTTTTTTTCTTTTTCGTAAAGAAAGCATTTAAACCCTAGTGGGTAGTGACTGCAAGTGAATCCAACATTGCAAACCACGGGAATAACCATGCCAAAAATACAATGTGCTTACCAAAGTGTCAAACCTGTGTTTTTAAAGAGTGGGCAAAAACTCAAAAAAGAAGTCTTTAAAGTAAATATTAATGCTACAGTGTTATGTGTGCTGTATTCATTGCAGATGCACACTGAGGGCCTCATCAGCATTCAATCCTCTCGGAATCTTGCTATCTAGTAACAAAATGTATCTAGATTCAAGTTTTCGTAAAGACAGTAGTCTGTTTCCTCCTCGGATGTTTTTAGGGACACTGTCTATCACGAAGTATGAGAGATCTTCACTTCTACCCCTGTGTACAGTGTTTATATGACGTGCCACGGGATATGAAGGATCATCACTGCTAATAGCACGAAGGTGCTGCAAAATTCGTATATGCACCTGATGGATGGTGCTACCTACATACAATTTATTGCAGGTACACTTTGAAACGTACACTGCAAAATCTGTCTTGCATGTAAAGTTGCTGCGGATTTCAAATGGAATATGTTTAAATGGTAAACTAAGGCTGCGGGTGTTAATCCCATGCTTGCATGCCTTACATTTGGCACATTTGAAAAATCCGTTTCGTGCTTTAAGCCATTCTGCTTTAGTATCTGATCTAGGGGAGTTGCAAACGAGCTCCTGCCGCATGGATTTTGCTCGTCTAAATGTGATTTATGGGGGTATGTTGCATATCTCTCCTATTGTTGGATCACTACGCACTGATGGCCAATGTTTGATAAGTATTTTGCGTATGTTGTTATGATAGATGTTGTAGCCAGTGATGAGTCTTGGTGGTGTGCTGGTTTGGGAATCTTGTGTCGAAGTGGAAATGGTTTTGTCTACTTTGAGTAGCTTGGCTCTTTCTATTTTGGCACATTTGTTCTCTGCCTTGTGTAAGATCTCAGGATTGTACCCTCTGTTGCTTAGTCTATCAAAGAGTCCATTCTTAGCTTGGTTGTAACTGGAAACAGAGCTGCAGTTGCGTTTCATCCTCAAGCATTCACCGTAGGGGATGCTTTCGATGAGCTTGCTTGGATGGAAACTGCTCGCGTGTAAGATAGAGTTTCCTGAGGTACTCTTTCTATAGGATCTTGACTCTATGTTACCATTGTGGATGTACAATTCTAGATCTAAGAAATGAATTTTCTCTTTACTAGTAGTACAAGTGAATTTCAAATTCAACTCATTGTTGTTGAGATCTTTGGAAAATTTTATGGCAGTTTCCTCTGTGCCTTTCCACAAGATAAAGATATCATCTATATATCTTCTGTAAAGTTTTATGTTTTCTAGCATTTCTGATGGGTAATCAGCCATGAGTACCCGCTCCTCCCACCAGCCCATATGCAAATTAGCCTAGCTGGGGGCGAAGCAAGTACCCATGGCCGTACCTTGAATTTGCTGATAGTGTAGCCTGTCAAACAGAAAAAAGTTGTTATGCAAACACCATTTTGCCATGTCTAATAGCATGGCTGTATGTTGGTAAAGTTCCAATGCCCTCTTGTTTAGAAAAAAATGTATGGCATTGAGACCATCATTATGCTTGATGCTTGTATAGAGACTCTGTACATCAAGTGTCAGAAAAACATAATTGTCATTCCATTGATGATTCTGTATTTTTCTCAAAAAGTCCCCAGTATCTCCAATATACGAGGGTAGACTCCGGACAAAGGGTTGGAGAAAGAAATCAATGTATCTACTGGTATTTTCGAAAAGACCCCCAATTGCTGAAATAATAGGTTTTCCAGGGGGACACAAAGGATCTTTATGAATCTTAGGGATAAGATACAATTGTGGTGTGACTGGGTAGTCATTCTTGAGAAAGTCCATCTCTTCTTTTGATAATAGTCCAGTTCCCTTCCATTCATATAGAGCTCTATGAAATCGTTCTTTCACCCCTGTGGAGTGTGTTGAGCTGATGCGGCAATAACAGTTAGCATCTTGAAGTTGTGCCATTGCTTCCTTGTGATACATGTCCGTTGGCCACAGGACAATGTTCCCCCCTTTATCGGACCATCTAACCATTATGTCTTTCCTTGATTTGATTTTTCTGATTAGATTATTGTATTCAAAAGATCTGTTATTATGATTGGTGGTGAAGTTCTTGTTGCTGGTGAGGGCCAATTCTTTAAGGTCTTTGATGACATTTTCTGAAAATGTATCTATGCCATCCCTCGGCATCACTGGTGAAAAGATCGATTTCGGTTTAAAGGGACTTTGTGACCGTTGAAATATGTTGATGTCAACACTCATTGCTGCGTCCGCTGGAGATATCTGGCTTACTTCCTGATCCAATTCTTGTAGGTTCTGTAGAAGAGACATATCTGCTACACGTAGGTCGCTTGTAGTGGTATTTGTATTCTCAGTTAATGACATAGCTGTTGACTTTTTATTGACATTGTAGAAGTATTTACATAGTTTTAACTTACGAATATATTGAAAAAAGTCTATTCTAGTCTGTGTGTAATCAAAATTCGTGATTGTATATATATATATATATATATATATATATATATATATAGATAGATATATAGATAGATAGATAGATAGATAGATAGATAGATAGATAGATAGATAGATAGTTAGATAGATAGATAGATAGATAGATAGATAGATAGATAGATAGATAGATAGATAGATAGATAGATAGATAGATAGATAGATAGATAGATAGATAGATAGATAGATAGATAGATAGATAGATAGATAGATAGATAGATAGATAGATAGATAGATAGATAGATAGATAGATAGATAGATAGATAGATAGATAGATAGATAGATAGATAGATAGATTGCCTCCAATTTTGCTGGATTAATTTTTGTTGGACTCATAACTCTGTGCACTTTGTCACTGCTAACCAGTGCTAAAGTGCTTTCGCTCACTCCTCTAAACATCCTTTGATTGGCATATACCTAACTAGCATATTTAATTTACTTATAAATTCCCTTGTTAAGTGGTATACCATATACCCAGAGCCCGTAAATGTTATGCTACTAGTGCATTGCAGCCTGAAGGTAGTCTAACACATTTAAAACCCCTTGCCAAGACTTAAACCCCCTTTATATTACATATATGTCACCTCAAAGGTAGGTTCAAGGTAGCCCATAGGGCAGGGTGCTGTGCAAGTAAAAGATAGAACATACACTTTTAAGTTTACATGTCCTGATAGTGAAAACTCCCTAAAATAGATTTCTACTTTTGCAAGGTCTACCGATCTCACAGGATAACATTGGGGATTCCTTATTACATTTAAAAAGCTGTATTTCCTAATTGACAAAAGTTAGTAATGTTGTGTACAGTACCTATGGAATTGTAATGATAAATCCTCTTTAATGGCAAAGTTTGATATATTGTTACAATTTTGAAAATACCACTTTTAGAAAGTTGGCATTTTCCTGCTCTTAGCCCTATATGCCTACAACCTGTCTCTGATTGCATGTCTGGGTTGGGTGCCAGATAGGATTTGTTTATTCCCTCTTGATAGATGCGGCCAAGGCATTAGATCGGTTATGTTGGGCATACTTGTGTTGTTTTTTTTATGTTTTGGGTCTCAGTCCCGGTTTCATCTCTAGGCTCCGGAAACTCTATGAAAACTCTTCAGCTAGAATTCTCCTTAATGGCTCATTGACTAGGAGTTTTAGGATTCAAAGGGGTATGAGGCGGGGTTGTCCCCTGTCACCTCTCTTGTTTGACATCTACATTGAACCATTTGTACAACAGCTTGTGAGAGACAAACAGGTTATTCTTCTTTACTCCCCTCCCTTTAACAGTAACATTGCACTGTACGCCAATGACCTGATAATTTATACATCAGACCCTGTTCAAACCATACAAGTCAGAGGTAATGTGTTGGAATATAGAAGGCTGGAGGGGTAAAGTGTGTGCAGAGATAAAATATCTAGGCATTGTCATTGTCAGCAATGTGGATGAAATACCATTATATAATTTAAAATGGGTGTCAAAGAAGGTAGATGCTCTATTGTCAAGACAGAAGACCTTGTTAAACACAATCTATGGGCGAGTTAATCTCATCAAGATGTTGATCCTTCCCAAATTGACATACCTTTTCAATTGCATCCCCCTTACATTTCCAAGATCAATTATCAATAAGATCTAGGGGGAGCAAAACAGCTTTATATGGGTTTTTCGCTCTACAAAGCTGGCATGCAAAAAGTTGAGGCGTAAGCTTGAGAAGGGAAGCTTAGCCCTCCCAGATTTAAATCTGTACTGCATAGCATTTCCGTTTAGAAACCTATGGATGCTACTGAGTAAGCCAGATAGTTCAATATGGTGAGTGCTCTTAGGAGGAATGGTCAGGGAGTTTGTAACTGCAGTTATTTGTGTAAGTTTGGTGGCCCAAAATTTTGCAAAAAGGTATGATTGTAGGTCCTAAAGACAGCATTAAACCTTTGGTGCAGGGTGGAAAAGATCCTTCGTTTTGGATATTACTCCAATTGGGCACCTATTTGTGACTCTCTTGGCACCAAGAATGTATGAAGGATGAACTGAGTCTTCCATTAAGGCAGCCAGGGATTGCTATCTGGGGGGATTTGATGACACTGTAGGGAGGGGATATTACCATGGGAAGTCTTAAGAGCTAAAATTGGAGATTGCCTAACAAGGTTCAAATATGTGCAGCTGTCATCCTGGCTCGTGGCATCGGCCCTGGCGACTGACGGGGATTGGGAATTTGAGTCCTCACTCCAGGATGTGGGATCCATAAGTAAGGAGGTAGCCATGTGGTACTGGAAACTCCTGGAAGCTGAAGACAAGAAGATGATATCACCATATATGATTTGCGGAGATACTTTCCAGGGGGTGGATTTATAACCAATATGACAAAACTCTTTGAAATTACTGTATATGGTGGTCAAGCTTTCAAATCTAAAGCAAAGTCACATCTTTACTATTAACAGGCTATATTGAACACCCCAAAAATGTGCAAAGTTTGTATCACAGCCCACCCCTAGATGTAGAACGTATGCTCTCTTAAAAGCTAAAGAAGAACACGTCTTTTTTACTTGCCTGGTGATTAAGACGTTCTGGGCAGACATTGAGACTATCCGAAAGAACATCTTGAGGGTTACCAAAACATCAAACCCTTTATTAGTCCTATTGGGAATTGACATTACCTCATGTAGTCTATTGAGCGGGGAGCAAAGTGGCTTTGTGTTTTACCTGATACTTTAGCCAGGAGGGAGATCCGTAAACGCTGGATTGAGCCATCTCCTCCAAGCGTTACAGACTGGCTTAAAGCAGTAAAATGGTCTTGTCTTCTAGATATGGAATGTATGTCTGGAAGATCAACCGTATTATGGGCTGAGTTTTCCAGGTGGGGTGAAAACAAGTGAAAATCTCTGATAGAACAAGAGGTCCTATGATATCACCAAGGCACCAATCTAGGTAATGGCCCGGTAGGCTGGGCCAGTGCAATGGGGACAAAGGAGAATGCAAAAGACTGTGAGGCGGAGAGAAAGGGTAAAAACTACCTGAGACTTGCAGACGCTATGGTGATATGAGGACAAAATATATATTTTTTAAAGTGTACAGATTCCATTTGGAATGTGGAATGAATGCACCTCTGAAATCTCTTGTGATATAAAATAATCAGGTAATATTGTCAGTGATGTTCAGTCCATCTGGACGCAATGATTTTAAAATGTTCATACAGGAGATTTCTCTTGAATCTAACAGTCATTGCTTATAGCAGAGCTCCCAATTTACGATCTGTACGAGTTGTATGTAAGTAGTATGATTTTAACTTATATTATAAAACCATAGAAATTCACTGAAAGTAAAAAGGTTAAAGTGAAGTTTCATATAGGTCTTTAAAAAAAAAAAACTAACGTTTAAAATTAGACACCACTCAAATTTGCCAGTTATATGTAACTGACTGTAAAGAAGCAACTAAGCCGATAAAGTTAAATAAACAGCCGTTTTTTAAGTGCCAATATAACAGCCCACTAGTGAGGAACTGCATATCCATACATCCAGCCACCACACGCTCCCAACCGTTCCTCACCCTACATTGCATATGACATAGCCCCCATTCTATAATATGCCATGGAATATGACATAGCCCCCATTCCACAACACACCTAGTATCCCGCACAACACTGACCTAAGCATAAGTTGCACTGCTATGATGCACTACTTAAGATCTCACATATTACACCACTGATGACATCTGGAATCTATGACAGTGCAAATTATACGTTGGTCAGTTTCTAGTGCTGGTCAGCTAGAGAACATGATAAACCTGGAATACCTACAGCATCTCACTGACAATTCGAATTGATTAGACTTGCCCTGAGGCATAGTGGAGTTGATGAGGGTTTGATTGACTTTGGTTTAAAGAGGATTTTATCCACTCAGGTGATCCAGCGGATTACCAGCTTGGGGTTACACACACACCATATACTCACCTGGGCGCATATACATTCATACAATAGCTTAGTAATACCGCCGGAGTCAATTTTGTTTTTACCTGCAAGATTCTTTACCTTTACCAAATTCTTACCAACTCGATCTCCTTGATAATAAATTTCCTATGGTCAATGAATCTAGTTGCTGATTTATATTAAGTAGAAATGACATTAAAGTTTTATTCTCCAAATAACCACAGACTCAAAGAGCTTTAAGAGTTTTATCTAATCAATAATTTTGTGAGTCAAAGATCAAATACATGTTACCATCAAATTTCATTCAGGAAGAAATCAAGTTTATTTCACTAATAAGTCTCAATATAATATTGTGATGACAGTACCGGTAAAGGGAGGAAAGAGAGAGAGCAGGTACAAAGACAGATTTCACAGAATTATATTTACCTAAGGTGATAGATGAACCCAACTCCTTGAAGATGGGTAGATGAAGTCCACCGGGACAGGTGGAAGACAGAGGATCTGGACAAGTTCAGAACTGGGAAGGTGACCTCTTCTAAGTGCAGTGCCAGCGTCGCACCCCTCTCTGACACTACTCTCCTCGGTTTCATCATGGGTCCGGGCAGGGTTTAGTGCGCGTACGCACAGATCAGGTGGAGTAGGGATTTCAGTCACCCTCCAAGGCCCAAATACGAACTAATAATAAAGTCAGTAAAAGACATGTTAGAATACAAAAATACATGAATTCACTGTATACCACTTATCACTACTCTACTCCCATTTACCTATAATAATCTTTCTCATTAGCAACTAGTAGAACTTTGCAAGGTTTAGTTTAAGCAGTAGCATGCGCATTAACACGTGAGTTTCAAGCGGCTATTTTAAATACTATTGCGTAGCTGCAAAAGATTCCCTCCAAGCATAGAACACGTCATACTACGTAGATGCCGTAGACTCATGCGCAGTGAAATTCCCGCATTTTGTCGCCCATTTTAAGACACTCGGGTTACTGGTTAGTAATACACATATGAACGCTTTCCCTGGATGTGAAATATTGTGTGTAATGCAATATTAGTATTTACAAACAGGTTGATTAAAGTGTTACGCGTTATTTGAGAGGATTACATCCGAGCAAGTTTCTTCTTTACGAAACCTCCATCACAGAGCCTGGTTCACAAAAGGTCTCTGCAGTGGTGGTGGAGGCCCCTCAGTGGTGGAGGAGTCCCCTCACTTGGGGTGGAATCTACACAAAAAGGAATTCTCATTGCTGAGATTTCACTCTGAGTGCGGAGACTCTTCCACGGCTGCGGGGCCTCCACCACGAGGGAGGCCCTTTGTGAATCATGCCCTCAGACTGTTATTCAGATTAAAAGATCACGCTTTGCCTTTATCACCTCATTGTGGGAAATAGCAAAGTTCCTATAGGAAATTCTGAATTGATTGAGGCAACTTTGATCCCACGTTCCAAAGGGAAAATTGTTTTGCTCGAGTTGGCCCAAACAGCACCAGCTAGCCGGAAAGATAACTCCAATCCGGTGCCTACGGTCCTTTGGTACCTGAAGCAATTTCTTATCCGATTGATACATCTGCAAGCAGACTCAGCACTACTGCTTAATTCTTTAAGTGATTTTGTGCTTTGAGGTACGAGTCATATTTGGGTCATGATTGATTACATTAAAATTATATTTTACCTTGTTTAAGCTGTGTGCCCTTTGACAACCAGACAGAGAAGGGTGGCACAATCAGTTTCCTGGGATTATATGATTCTAATGACTGGGGAATAGCTGGTAGATTGAGAAAGGGGCCGAGCTCGACAGAAGCCCCCGAAATAATGGTAGTTGGAAAGTGGATTGTGTACATTATAAAATTATGGAAATGTGTACATTATAGATCTACGGTCTTGGTCCAGAAAATGGAGCACAGTAATGATCATGTCTGTGAAGGAAAGGTCCACTCGGGCTTTCTAAGTGGGAGTCTTGTCATTTGGAGTTGAATATCTCTATCTGTTAGCAGCAGAGGTCTGACTGTATGAGAGTTTAGTCAGAGTCTATTGCATGTGTGAGCCCATTTAGAAACACTAAAAACCCTTCGGTGCGATTGGCTGTGGTTATCCGTCTCTGCAAGATGTGATGAGGCTGTCTATTGTGGCCCGAGTCCCCCACAGGAGTCAAGTTTATTTTAATTTTCCCATTTGGATGTTGACAGTTTCCCATTTTTACTGGAGAATGCTCCTTTGTTTTGAAATGTTTTTATTGTTGGTCTTTAATGAGGCATTCCTTAAGTACAAGTCGGTTCATCGAGTAAATGTTTTGATTATTTCAAACGTTGTTGTTCCATTTGCAAGTGCTGTGTTTACTTGACACCTGCGACTATATTTAAACCAAGGTGTTAAAATGTTGTACAATTGCCGTTCTACAAACGTTCTAATTATTCCGAGTTGTAGTGGAACGAATCTCATGGACTGTGTCTGCCTGACAGTAGCGATATATTTAGTTAAAAGTATAAATATTCTACAAGTGAACTTCCTTGATTCAGCAATTGTATCTCCATGTTTTGTTTTTGCGGCACACTTACACATTTTTAGATCAAGACGTAAATAGTCGACTAAATTTAATCTGCGAACATATTGCACTTTGTCAGTATTGTAGTCAACGTTTGTAACCCGATGGTGCTCATTTCCACTATCATGTGATTAGTTGATTTAAACATGTGTGGACTGGTTGCTATTTGGTAAAGGTTGTGATTTGAGTATTCCAATTTCCAAGTTATTTCGTGTAGATGTACCGCATGAATGGCATACATATTTACTTCATGTTTTCCTGCTATGAAGCTGCCTTTTTCTTACCCATATTTCTGTCTTGAGTGCTCATTATTGACTGTGTGTAGCATTAAAACGACAGTTATGAGCACTCAAAAGATTGATATGTTTTTGGTGGAATGTGTATTGCTATAAAATGTAGAAGTTAATTCTAGAATGTGTAATGACGTAATTGTAAGGACCTCCAGATAGCTGGAGTCGTGTTAGCTTTACTAATAAGAATGTATTTCTGCACAAACCATTTCATCAACATTAGACTGGGGGAAAAAAGCATACCGGTGTAGTCTATACCATGCAGTTTGCGTACAGCTCTTTGATGACAGTTCTTAGTTCGCTGTGCTATATGTGGATTGTAATAGAAAACATACCCTGATTCTGAGAGTTCTTGGGTGTAGCGGGCGGTAAGTTGACGGAATGTGGGGAGGAGGGAATGCCACGTTGTGCGCATACTAGAACCTTAATAATGACACACGGTGTGATCATCCCTTGGTGCTGTGATCATCCAGCCCACACGTGTTTGGCAGTTGATTAGCAGGGGGTATTTACTCAATGTCTGGTGACAGAGGGCAGAATGCTAAGGAGATTAGAGAAAACCTAAAGGGGACAGATGGCCAGATGTTCGGGATAGCCCTGATCAGAGAGGTAAACTAATTATTTTGCTCAACTACAAGTAGTCCTGGACAGTAAGGCGAGTCCCTGAGAAAATATGAGTGTTTCTTTGCATAACAGCACAAAAAATTACAACGGAGTGTAGAGATAAATGACTGAAAGGTGCACAGCAAATGTAAATTAAAAAATATAAACATTTAATAAGGCAAAATGTTTTTGAGACATTCCATAACTGGTCAGCGAAAAGGTTAAAATGCCCATAAAAGCACATGTGGCAATAGAGCAAAGTCAAAAACCACCTCAAACAGGGCATTTATGGACAATTAGCTTCTAGAAAGCAAACGGTCGTTATTCCAAGATCAAAATGCAATTAGGGGAGTCCAAAGTTGCATAATGTTTTATACTTACAAAATATGGATACGGAAATACCATGCAATGCACATGGATGTGGGAGAGGCTAGTGAGGCTTTTTTATCGCCAGCCTCAAAAGTGTCCACTCTCAAGTAAGTTGGGGAGTAAACTGAATGAAATGTGCCCTTATGAACAAAATGCAGCATGTTACCCGCAACGCAGTGTGGGTACTCAAACTGAGAGTTGATAAATGAAGTACTCGTTGTTGTGAGCTCAAAGCTGTTTGTTGGCTGGAATCTCTAAACTGCCTCAGGCGCTTGCAATTCAATTCATTCCTTGAATAAGTGTTACTGTTGTCACTGAATTGAAAGTTAAATTAGGGTTAAGAAGTTCTTTTCAAACTAAAAGCGCAGAGCTGGTTCTACCAAACGAAGGGCCTAATTTATATTTCGGTGGAGGGGTTACTCTGTCACAATGGTGACGGATGTCCCTTTCACTGAAAAATAAATCCCATGAGACATAATGGAGTTTATATTTTGGTGGACGGGATGTCCGTCACCACTGTGACAGAGTAACCCGTCAGCCAAAATATAAATCAGGTCTTAAGACTCCTTAATACTTCTCTGTCTCCAACTGTCAAGGACTGGACGCTGAGAAGGTCTGTCACGTTTCATTCTCGAATGCCCAAAGAAAGGGTGACACGTCCCAGTACCTATGGTAAAACCATGCACTTAATAGTATGTGTGAAAAAGTGTTAACGGTGTGATTAAGAAGGTCACAATGAAGAAGAAAGATCCAAAAAGACAAAAATATCTTTGGCAATCTGGCAGCTATTGATTGAAGATGAAGATTATGCAGCACTAGATGAGTAAACTGCCCCTCAAATTAGGAAAGAGGAAAGAGCAAGGTAAAGACCTCCAGTAGAATATCTCAAGAGAATTCAGGATGCAAGGAAAAAGCTCTTGGGCGCAAAAATAGTAGTGTGAGAAAGTGGTTCTGACCATCTGAGCTGCCTGGATTTTTCACTTTTTGAACACCTGATTTTTGAGCTTTTACTGTGGGGAGCCTCAAAAGCTGGGATTCAACCACAGTGAAATCATGATGAAATAGACTGCATGTGGATTTCACCGGTGTCTGCCTTGTGAGAGAAGGCCACTGCGCTGCAGTCAGGGTTAAGGGGCACCGGACTGGTTACATGTGGACACGTGAGCATACACATGTGCACCCGTGTATGGGTTGCGCATGACAGGAATCTCCCCTGCGCAGGTACAGATAGAATGGTCTGCAGGAATTATGCAGAGTTGGGTGGTGACATGGAATAGGCTTTTAATGTCGGGAGACACATGAAAGGGAAAGTCAGTGGGCTTCACTGTTTCACTATAGAACCACTCCATTACTCTCCTATGAAGGCAGAGACCACATGGGGTAGTTTCACTTCCCTAGGGCCTACAAATTCCAGATATGCACCAAAGTACACTGTAAGTTGTGTAAAAAGAAGTATTCTGCTGAGTCCAAAGCCATTTCTGTATTGCTGATGGGTCATCCAGAGTTGTCATATTCTTCTGACTCAGCTCATAACCAGAGCCTGGCCGGGTGTTACCCTGCCAGGCTGGATTAATTACCTTCCTCCCCAAGCTGTAGCATCAGAGGTCTAGCACGTCCCTGCAAGCATTCCCATGGGTAAAGGACTTCTCTCCAGGAGGGAGTGAGGGGGGTGAAGCTGCAGGTTATTCATCAGCAGCTCTCACCCGGTGCCAGGCACCAGACCTGCTCTGGGCCCGGGCCTTGAAGTCAGCAATGGGGGTAGGGGGCTTTTCAGAGACCGTGTGGCATGAGACCCCTGGATGACACCATCTTGAAGTATTCCAGAGGCCTGTGCAGGTAGGAGGAAGCAGGAACAGAGAGGTGATGTGTCACTGCAGGATAGGGTAAAAGTGCCTTCCTGCCAGTCCCCTCCAATTTCTTTTAGAGAGGAGCTCTCTCTGGGGTCTGGTCTTGCTGAGGAAGACTGGTGCTGGAGCCTGGCACCATGGGCAGTTGGAAGGAGGAACCCCCTGACTGTCCCAGGACCCTGGACTGCACCTTTGAGGGAGTCCATGCCCAGTGAGGAGAATCCTGGGCCTCTGCAAAAGCAGAAGAGAGGCTCAGAATGAGAGCCCGGTAAAAGGCTGGCGCAGGGAGCCAGCGAAGATAGCTCCTTGCAGAATCACCCTCTTGGAGGGTGGAGAAAAGTGCCCTAGGTGGCTAGGGCTGGCCATCAGGAGTGAGAAGAGACCAGAATGGAGAGCCGGCTCCTGCAGCCACACGCAAGGGTGCTGGCCAGTCGGGGAGCCAGCAGGAGCAGCTGGGGGTGGGCTCCCCATGCTGCTCCCTCACTTACCGGAAGGTGGTGGAGGCCCGAGTGGGACCTGGTCCCCCAGGAGTTGAGAAAGCGGTGTGAGGCCACAACGGAGGCCTCACAGCTCTCCCTGGAGCAGCGGGAGAGCTGCTGCCATAATATGCACCAAGGGAGAATAAACGCCCCATAATACCTTGCAGGGCAGGATAGGCCTGCGAGGAAAAGCAGTGTGTTCTTGGTGTGTAGCGGCCCCAGGAGGACAGGGTCCCCAACATGTGGTGGCAAAAGGTGCAGGTGGAGCTGCAGGAGCAATGCAGACTCCCCCAGCACAAAAGAGGAAAGGCCCTCCCTAAGTCTTTGGGTCCTTACAGGAAATAACCCCTCCAGGGTTCAGCCAGGCTTCAAAACCAACCTTTTGCTGCAACTATTGTTCTGCAGCTGGGTGTAAGTGTTTAGGACTGCACCCAGGTATGAAGGGCTGAACTTGGGATGTCTATGGAGAGATATCCTCTAGAGGTGAAGAGGGGCAATTGCACAAGTGGTGCATTCACATAATGTTGTTTCTTTTGGGGACTGGAAGTCATATGTGAAATGTTAAGTGAAATGGGATCAAGTTGCTAGGCATTTCTGCTAGGGTGCCTGGTTGTAAATGTTTAATTCTGTGATTATAACTGTGATGCCTTTGAGGGGCTTTAATTGACTTGCATTGTAACGGATATCAGATATGAAAAGTACCTGTCATTCTAAGGGATGCCTAGACATGTATTCTTGCTACTGTGTTAGTTGGAGAACAACCCGACTGTCAGCCACTGTGATTTCAGGGTTATGTGTCACTATGGCAGGTGATCCCATTATAAATGCTTGTTGAGATAATGGGGTGGACCACCACTGGAATAGTGCCAGTGGGAAGGGCCCTCTCCCCAGGGTATGATCAACCCACTGCATTTGATGATGTGCATACATGGGAGTGGTGATACTAGTACCCTCCCCTTGCGGGAGGGGTGGGAATGTTAGGCAATGTCACAAAGTATTTCCAACAGCTTATGTATATTTGTCAATTGATGCATAGTATTGAGTAGTGTGTGTGTGTTATAAAGTTACTCTTCCTTTTTATAAAGAAAAGTACAGACTGGACAATCAATTATGGAGTATTATTTCTGATTACCTGTAAATGGCAACTAGTAGCCCACACCACCTCCCTCGAGCAAGCCTTAGACTGCTCTGCAACGCTACACTCTGAAAGTCAAGCGCTACAATGGGGTGTTTGGTGACCAGTGAAGGACAAATGTAGACATATTGTTTATGCAGGCCTCACAAATAATGCCTCGTTTTCCAACATTGGTTTCTAGGGCGGGAAATATTGTATCCGATTCTGGTCCGCATTCATAGCATTTGATAAGTCCAGTTTTGCCAAACATTACCTATGCAGAATGAGCAAATGATAGAGCACAAGGCTGCATGTAACAAACCCGAGATTCAAATGAATAATTAATAAATATTTGTGTTCAACAAAAACATGTGACTGAAGCACATACCTTTCAGCAGACTGAAAATGACAAATTGTGGGGGTGACACATGCTGCTTCATAGTGTAGGAATAATGAATCTCTACACACAGGGGTAGTGGCCCTCTGCTAACACTCCTGACCTCTGAGAAGGAAGTCCATTATGTATTGAAAGTTCTCCGTGATAGCCTAGTTTTAGGAAAGCATCACCCAGGCCCAGAGCAGTGGAAGCTGCATTGACAAAACAAAAGTGCAACATTTTAAAGAACACCTCTGGGTAGACATGTGTCAGGGATCATAGCACTGTCTGCAGCCATTCTCCTGGTGTCCCTTGTAGCCCAAAGCTGCCACTGGTTTTCCAGAGCTTTCTACCACTGGCACCTGTTTGTCATCTTAATTTGATTAACGTGGGCTAAACAGATTTCAGCCTGAAAGCACAATTTAAAACAGTGCAACTTGAAACGTTGCTAGATTAACAGTATAATTAACACAATGTAGCATTCTGCTCAGAAACAGGAAAATGTAGCACTGTAAACCTTTGCATTTTGCAATGCTTTAGGGTTGCTTAGTGGTAGTAGCCGTGAAGGCTTCAAAAATGTTAATGCACATCAATGATATAATGACTCACAACAGTTTGCTATTAAAGGTAATTTTCTAAAGCTGCTACGTTTTAATGTCAAGTAGGAAGACGGCTGCATGATAAGTACAATAAATTACATGTTTCTGCTATTGACGGTCTATAAATGCAAAGTAAAAGGTTTTTTTGAAGGTCTGCAAATGTTATTGTTCTCTAACGTGCAAATTCATTGAATATGGTTGGCAGAGTTGCCTCAGAGATAGAATAGACTCGAAATATATTCAAAAATTGAAATGTTGTCAGGGTTCAGTGTAAATCAAATACCTACAGCCCAGCAGAAGCGTTTGAGTTGCTGACAGGCCCCAAAAGTGCGGCAGCACCTTCTGTGTTTCTTTGAATGTGTGAAATATAGAGTGCTCAACTGTAGGCACTGTTGGGGTGATTTAATGCTGGTGTAGCTGGAACCCCACCATAAACGTCGGGGCTCCCATCCCTGGCTTTCAGTTCCCCTGCCCTAAATAGATGCTGGGCAGCCGCCATGTTTCTTTAGGCATAGATCAGCTGATTTTGATGTCAGAAATCCTTGATGTGATGGCCCGTCAGCCACAGGGCTGCCGCCTCACAGTGCTATTGAGGGCTGGGCAACCGCCACTGACTGACCTTGCAGGGAATCAAAAAGAAGCCACAGCAAGATAGCTCAGTTTAAGTCATGGCCATTGATTTTTAGTGTTTCTCAAACTCCTGCTTCGGGATTTTGTGTGGGAAAACATAGTTTGTGCTTAGTTAAGAGCTGTTCCTACTATTCAATCCAGTGCAGCAGCAGGTGTAGTGCAGAATAGGATCAGATCTCTGTGTATCTTTTTCTATGGGAAATACCAAGAAAACATTGGATTAAAAATTGAGTTTGTCACTTGGAATACAAATGGAGTCATTTAGATCAAGTGGCGTAACGGAACTTGAGGGGGCCCCTCTGCAAAGTACATGGAGGGGGACCCCCATGCTCCGCACCAGTCAAGATCTCTCAGGCCAGTGACTCACCATACTGCAGGGGCTGCGGGGGGCTATTACTACTCCACTGGCATGAATACGGCCATTATAAGTAACCCTGGATGATGGAGTTAACAGTTAGGCTTAGTCTGCCTGCAGTCTATCATAGGTGGTGGTCCATCCATTGCAGGGTCCCTGCCATCAGTACAATGGAGAAAGTTTGCTCTATTTTAGGTGGGTTTCCTGATGCATACTCCTGTCAGGATATGCAACATCGGGCCCACTCTTCGTTCGGTTTTGCCAAAAGTGCATCCACTGCTCCTTCTCTTTCACACCTCCTTCCTCCCTCTTGCTTTCTATCTCTCCCTTTCCATTATTTCTGAGCATACTATATTTTCTTCATTCTCATCCCAGCCTGTTTCTTTCTATTCTCTATCACTTTTCTTTTCAACTTTTTCTCTCCCATCCTGTCGAAATCATTCCACTATGCTTTTTCTTTCTCCTCTGCAGTATTTCTCTCCGCTTCTCTGCTCTTTTTTTGCTATCTGCTTTTTATTCCCTTCATCCATTTTCTCATCCTCTCCATTCCCTAACTCTCTTTTCTCTTTTCCTCTTTTATACCCCAGCTGACCATGTCCCCATAGCACCTGGTGATTTCTTTCGTTCATACTTTCTCGCTGGGTCCCTTGATTAGCGCTTCCAGTGCATTCTTATCTATCACTATGCTATTCATCAATCCTGTACTGACCTTATTACCTTTCTTCTTCCTCATACTCTCCCAGAACCCCTAGCCTCAAATGTTGTATTTGTTTACTTCAGAGTCGTCACTGATGTCTCTAGAGAGGCCAGATGGTACCTGTCCCCCAGTGTTATTTGTCCTGGCTCCCGTAGTGCCCACCACCATAGCTGCTCAATGTATTGGGGGACGACACAGAAAAAACAGACACTGCACCTTGAGACACACATTAAATTGTCCAATTACCTTTCTGTAGCAAATCAGTGTTGTTTGATTACATTGTTTGAATCTCTCTCTCCATCTACATACACGGCCACACACTCACACACATACAAAAAGGCCACTGATGTAGGAGAGGATTTTTGCTGAAGTGGGGGACACATCCTTACCTCTGACCCACCGCAAGCACTTTTTGTTTTGGGACAAGTGTAATAGTCTTGTTCAAACCCCTTCACTTCCCTTATCACACATTCAGCATTCTCATTGTGTTCTGTACAGTGACATAACAATGTTGTTTTGGACTCTTATGCAAACAAAAAGAAAAGCCCCCACCAGGTCAATACCTCATACCAAGAGACATCCACATTGACAGGACTCCCAAAAAAACAGGCATATTCCAACATAGGAAAAGGTAAAAAAGAGTATAATATATGAGGTGCATAATTTAGGTCAGTACATTGGCTTAAAGAGGATTTACACTTTTCTTGTGATCAGAGTACGTGTATCAACATTTTCCATCAGCTGTGACATTAGTAAACCTGGTCTTGGAATCTGTCCCTTCTGCCTTTTAATTTTGCTAATTCATTGGTGTTCACACTCTGATAATAAATTGTAAAGACCAGGCAGGGCTAAGACTTTTAACACATGCAACTGTCTGTTTCCATTCTTGGACAGATGTATTTAAACAGTCCATTGTTGTATTTCCTGGATGCTAACAACTTGCTCTTGCTGCTTTTTCAACTTCCACGCCACTACCTCACAAAGCCACTTACTGATAAGCCCCCCTAAAGACCAAGGACAAAATCACCTCAAAAAATAAACTGTGTTCCAACCCCACACCACCTTCCCAATAACTCACTTTAAAATACTCCACGGGGGGCTTATCCATTTAATGTTTGACAACAGCCCTTGAAACAGACTTCCAGTAGAACATCACAACCCATCCAGCCTAATACTGTTCAGAGAACAACTCAAGGATCTCCTGCCAACACCCAACCTACCAACATGTGATATGTCTACTCAAGACTCACTAGTTTCCCCAACTTATTGATCATCAGCCCAAAGGTAAGACCTACCTCTTTCTTCAACCTACTGTCCTGCAGAAACAATCCAAGGTGTCTTCCACAAAATTTCTCTAAATCGATAAAGACAAAGACAACTAGTCACAAACATAACCTTTCACACTGTTCAGCTTTCTATTCCAGGGTGTCTGAGAGACTGACAGACAGACTCACGTTCACTGTAGAGTGAGCCTCAGCAATTCTCTTGCAAATTGACAGAGACAAGGCATTTGATCAAGTGCACTGGCCTTTTTCTATGGGAAATACTGGATGAGGTAAGTCTGGGTCCATGATTCAAAACATGAGAATTGTGCAACTATTCTAGCTCTGCAGCTCAGAAGCTGAGCTGGACTTTCACTTCATCCTAAAGAAATGGACTGACATCCTCCCCAAAATGTACACCTTCTCATTCTGTGCCTCAGTAAAAGAAGCAATGCTTAAGGTGACACACTATCGGTACTACACCCCAGCCAAAAGGTGAAATGGAAACTCAACAGTCCAAATGGCTGTAAATGCAACTTCGGACACCCAGACAGACTGACTCATCTCCTCTGGTTCTGTCCCAAACTCAAACGCTACTGGTAGGCCGTCTTAAAGATATCAATGAAATGTTTGCAACAGATATACCCTGTCTTTCTAGCTACATCCTACTGAGCCTCCCCAATGCCCCAACACACTGCCTACACTCTAACAAAGGGAAGGCAATAATAATGGATTTTGGCTTTGTGTGGGGCTAAACATGTCATCAAAACCAAATGGGGCACAGATACGTTGCCATCTCACTTTGACTGGCTGCATAAACTGTGGGACCTCACAGGGATGGAAAAGCTTACTGCTTCCCTGTAGAACAAGTTGCTACACTTTGACAAAATGAGGGGCCCATGCATCCAGTCTCTGGCACAGGACTTTTGGGAACTTACTAGTCCTCTTTACTTATGAGTACGCCAGCTCACAGGGCGAGGGGGCACGCCTGATCAGCAATACAAAGACTGACCGCAGTGGGTATGATGCACTAAACGACCCAGCATGCTGACACTGAATACATTGCGAAAGAGCTAATTCTGGTGAGAGAGGCTATGCTCCCTGGGTGACAACCACTGATATTTTATACCTCCCCTGCCGCCTTTCCCAGTGCCCCCTGGTATCCTCCCTTCCTCACCTTCTATCTCCTTCTTCTGTTCTCCCACTGTTCTACCTCGTCGGCCTTTGGATTTAGGTAAGAGTATTTGTTGCTGGATAAATGATTAAAAAGTTCTGAACCATAAAAGATCAACGGCTCGGCAAAATATTTACATTTTACCATTATTAATATAATATTCCATCAACACAAGTAAAATTCTAAGTGGTGTACGTCAATAAGAAGCACTATTTACAAGGAGAATAAAGCAATTAAAAATATTTTAGGGAAAAAGCCAAGACCTAATTATATCAAGCAGAATAGGATATGCCACCAAATACTTAAATATTTTATAAATAAAGATATTTTAACTGCACCAAGATTGAAGAAAAGTACATTCAGGTTTATCAGTGTGATGGTAAATGTGAGCCTTAAATGTCAAATAATCAATGTATTAAGAGTTATCAGCTTGGGAAGTTAAATCCCTGACACAGAAGTGGATTTTAATTATGGAATATGCAGAAGTGGTCCATGAGCCTTAATGAATGAACCTCGATCCCGCTGAGCTGTCTGAGAAGGTAGCACTGTCGGGGATACAGTAGTGGCTGATCACACATGTACTGAACACTGGAAAACCAACTCATGTAAAGGGAATACTGTTCTCCTCTCCCTTCGGTGATCCTTTATCTAATTTTCATCCTTTACCCATTGTATCTCGAAATTTCTCTTTCTGCATTATTTCTCTCTTTTGAAAAGTATTTTCAGAAGCATTCTCCCCTTTCCCTTTGTCTTTCAATGGCTCTCTCTTTTATTTTTTCACTGTCTTTATAGGTTTCCAGTCACCTCCAACCCTTTTCCTATTTGTGATCTTTTTACCCTTTCTTTCTTTATCTTTTTCAACATTTTTTATCACCTCTCTCATCCATCTTCGGCCCATCTCTCGATCTATTTGAAGGGATTTCTTTCACTCTCTCCTAGGTTGTCTAACATTACCTTTCTCTCTGTGCTCATCCTCTCTTTATCTATCCCCTGGCATCGGTCCACACAACACAATCTACCATCTCTGGCTTCTTTAAATTTCTCTGCACAACATATTTTGATGAGGTTCAACAGAAATAGAACAAATTGTTTTTCAGCGATCCTTACAAAACTCAAAATTCATATGCTCTCTCTCGTGGCTTAGCTGAGTGTCTCACTCATTCTCAGCGGTGCCTTGTTTGCTCTTGTGGGTCTCTTTCATTCTTTATGTGGCTCTCTGGGTTTCCCAGGCTCTTTTTATACTTTCTCTTTGGAGCTTTCTTTCACCTTTTGATCTTGTATTCTTTCATACGCCAGAGTGTTTGTTTCCTAAGTGCAAATTAGTACTTTTCCCATAGCTCTAATCCTGTTTTCTTTCTCACATGCACTCATTTGTGCACTTTAAACATTACTTTTTTCTTCTCTGTTTATTAAGGTTTCCCAGATTTGTGGTCTTATATTTTCGCTGTTACTCTCAAACACTGTAAACTTATTTCACTCTCCTTTGGTCTGCGGAACTCTCAGATAACCCACTTCACCTCAAGGCAACGCTTATGATAAAGTGTTTCTTTTTTCTGTATTTCTACAGTCTCAAAGGCATTACTGTACAAATGTACCAACCTCAAAAAGATTAAACTATGACTTGGACTAGTTGAGATTTAAATTCATGAACAACAGATAACAAAACATGTCTTCTCCTTTGATCTCACTGTATCTTCTCTCTCACTTTCTCCCTCTTGTTGCAGGTATTCTGCTCATGCACATAACTGTGTGCAGGAAACCAGGACCTCAGTGAATTGTGGTGTACCAAAAACTCACCTCAGTACCCAGAACCCTATCCAACTAGCATCAGTGTCTCATTCGTTCTCCATATCATCTCGAAACTACCATTTATTAGACAACCCAGAACAAGCGACTTAGAGTACTCTCAGGAATCAGAAACGCCTTTTTGTTATTATTCTCATATCAGTCCACAACAAGAGTAATCAGAGTCACGGTAAAGTTTAAAATGTTTATTTTTAACTACGTGTTCTAAGGTGCAGTACTTTGGCTAACATAAGCAGACAAATGATTAAAAACAAAACCATCAGCATTGTTACAATACCATAGAAAATAAAGGGAGAAATCATATTACAAATGATAGTGGAAAACAACCACCCTCCCTTCAATAGTAAGCTAGTATTATGAAACTAATAGAAGGTCTCTAGGCTTGAATTGGGAACCCCATACCGTAAATATCAGCTTAGGTGAATCACATCACAGGATAAGCTCTGCTCTGTGTCTGGAAAAGGTTTTCTCCAAGTATCTGAATCATGCATGCAAATGCAATATTAAAGGCACCCGAGTTTCAGATATTTGCAGCTGTGTGCGTGTTATGACTAGAGCGTGGGCCGATCAACCTGAATTCAAAAGCATACATTGTTATTTGACATTGACGGCATCTGCACCCAGTGTTCAGACTAAGGTTGCGGAGCACGTCTAGAGATGTAAACAACAGACTGTTCTCATGTGAAGAAAAAGCAAGCAAGCAATTTTCTTGTAATAACAGCTACTTGCAGTGTCGTGTGCAAAAGCAGCAAAGTGGCAAGATGGCGTTTTACATCTAAAGCGCTTATGCTAACATAGCAATGTGTGCACATAGAACGCCGTCTCCACTACACCCTTCCTTGATCAAACCACAAACAAAATAGGGAAGCAAAGTAGGAACACAGAGTTCAAGTTCGATTGAGACAGAACCAAGTTTATGTATTGCCAATCCATACAATTGGTAGTGACAGTTCGAAAAACTTGTTCGAAAAAGTTAAAAATTAAAACGTCCCGCAGGGGTGTGACAGAGTTTAATGTGGAGTAAAAAAGAAAACATTAAAAAATCCGGGTTCGGAGTGGCGGAAGATGGACAACTTCCAAGTTAATCCATCAACGTGTAGGCACAAAAAGTAGCAACTGCCTCTAAGAGAAAGTCATTATAATGTTCTGTAAAAGATTCAGCCATCCAGTCAAGTAAGGTAAATGAATATACATGTTCTTCGCTAATCGGAGCCTCTAGCACAATCAGAGGACAACTTGTGTGTTCGTCAAGATAACTCCTCTCTAAGAAGTCATATGCTGCCGCATATATATCCCAATTCCCTAGGACTCCATGTGCCGCTCCACAGGCCATAATCCCGAGGCCAGAACAGTCCAACTCATGAGCCACTAAGGGACTCATTAGTCGATCATAATCTGGGGCAAGAGACACCGTGTTCGAGAGGCGCAAATCCAGAGGCCATTCGAATGGACAATCTAGGCAATGGAAAACAGGTTGCACACAAGTAAAGTAAGAGTACCGGAAAGATAATCCATAGGCCTCGCGTAAAGTGGCCAGCGGTAATGCTCCATAGTATTCAAGCATCCGGTTGCACAACTGAAACAGCCACGGCGGGTTGTCGTGTGATACAGATCATGCAGCCATTGGGGAGCAAACAAACCAACAGGAGCACACCAGCAGTCAGGGCGAGAATCAATGGTAGCCGGCCTAAGACGCTGGAAAAAACAGAATGAAAAAATGCTGGTAACACACCAAATATTGTTTGGAAGAAGGTCACGAGGCCGGAGCCCACAACTTTGAAAAAATGCACCAAGCCAGTTGTTGACGAAGCATTAAATATAGTATGAATCAGCGCACCGAAATGATGAGGGAGATCAGTATTTAAAAGTGCATGCACCTCGGTGCGGGTGTTTGCCACGTGAAGGACGAAGGTTTCACGGGAGGAAGTCAGAGCGACTTCTTTTTGAGACAATAGAGCCCTTATTCTGCTCATCCTGTTGAACTCTGCTTTCAAGGTTGGGATGGAAGGCCAGATGGATACATCCAGTCTCCCATGCGGGGGTGGGAAAAGGACATTTTTACATCAGACTATGCGTTGCGAGACAGTTACAATGTACAGAATACCCACTAGCATCCCGCAGCATGCCTCATTATTTAAAAGCAAATAGCTACCGTTAGCTAATAATGTAAAAGTGGGTGTAATTGCTGGCACAGTATTTCCCTTCAGAATGCAAGCTAAATTCGGTGCCTGAACGTTGCAGGCGCCATGCAATTGTATGTTCCTACAGACTACTGAGCGATCAAGTGTGGAAGTGCATTCTTCTCCTTTTAAATAAACTTCTTTACCCTCTCTCCTGCTCCTGTACATAAATGGGAGCAACCAAACTTCATGCAGGAAAGCAGTACCCAATGGTTCATATCTGCCTTGGGCATAATGTTTCCTACATGAACTCAACTTAAACAATGGAAACGGCAAGGTGATTAAACCGTGGATAAGCCACACAGCTGAGTTTGATTCAGCCACAGAGAAAGGTAAAGGTTCCAACTTTTCAATATGCAATAATGAGTATGTAGCATCTTTCATTGACATGAACTGTTGTTTTGCAGTCAGATTAAACGGCAGGAATAAAGATGATGTATTCATGTAGTCCCAGGGAACTTTCCCAGCCTTCAATGTTTGTAAAGTCCAAGCAAACTGCATTATAGAACGCAATTGATTTTGACCATGGTATAAAACAGACATATCATCCTGTACAATATCGACAACAGATGAAACAATATTATCTAATGTGTAAATTCTGGAAGAAAGGGTGTTAATGCTATTATCGATGACAGCTAGCGCTTTTTCCAAATTTGCTTGATCAATAGCCCTTATTCAGGATGCAGCTTCAATTTGAGATAATTTCCAAACTTTGTTATAAACAGCATACAGCCATCTTTTGGACCTGCCACCTTCAAGATCCTTAGCAAAATCATCCAAATCTACTTTGTCATTCAATTTTGATAAATGTAGTTTAACAGATGCCAAGGTGGAATGTTGCAGCCAGTTCTTACATAACTTCCCTACAGAATAGGTAGTAACAGAATGGGAAGATTCAAATCGGGGGTCCACTATAACCTGTGTATAGCCAGGGTATAGACCCAGGAAACGATGTTGGTAGGATTCTGAGCTCCTCTGCCATATCAACCACCCCTCAGGGTCTTGGTTGGAAATGTTGAAGGATGTATTAGTAATGAATGACTGCAACGCAACAAGGGACAGATCTGTGTGATTATTCCATTTTGGATAAGCGCCCAGATCAGGTATAGAGGGGGAATTCATTTTTTTTAAGTAGCCAATCCAAAGCAGGTGGTTTGAAAAATGGTAGAATTCAAAAACAACATGTGGTTTGGGATAAGGCAAGCACGATGCAGAGATTCTGTACCTTGTACCTGCCATGCTTTAGAACCCCAAACAGATTTAAGATCAATGGTATCTTTCCACAGCTCATAGCCCCCTATAGCCAATTCATCCATAAAGGACTTGGAATACAATAATATAGTGTGGGTCAATCTAACTTTGGAAGCTGACTTAGCAGCCACTTTAAAATGAAAGACTTCAGGTTCAGATACACTGAAATCAGTAAAATATATAAATTTGTTCAGTAGAGTTTTGGAGCTGCCTTCAATAGGTGCTGGACAATGTTCCCATTGCGTATAATTGACAACATTTCTAAATGTATTTGCTTTATGCAGGAAGTGATTGCCATAGTGTTGGTAGCAAAACAACTCCCCATAATTTGCTGTGTCTAAATATAAATCTTCAGCATCAAAAGCAGCATAATATTTCAAATTAGAAAAAAGAGCCTCTACGGCTTGGACATCCCAATCATCAGAGCGGATGTTTTGTTTAACAACGTCCCCCATAGAAATACGAAGTACATTGAGGACATTAATAATCTCTGTGGGACCATGTATTTGAAATTTAACAGCATCCCATACAATCCCTTCTCACACAGGCCAAGCAGTAATATTCACAAAAGTCTGGTCCCTCTTCATGATGTGTGATGAGGAGTGGGGTGCCAAAGTTCCATCAATTAATCTAATTGTAGATCTTTCGGTGTCCATTTACTAGACAAAAAAACACAACAACTAATTTAATGGACATAAACAAAAAAATAGTTATGAGCACCAGCCAAATGTAAGTCCAAGGGGGAATTAAAAAATGTCTTTTAAACCAAGCAGCAAAAAAAGAAATTTTCGATGGGGCATTGGAAGTAACAGAGTTAGTGTCAAATGAAAAATGAAACCGGTCAACTGCACTTGAATGTAAACCAGGCAACGACACATCTGTGGGATAAGTATACTCAGTATCTTCAGTTGGACCACCAGCCGGTGGAGGCAATAAAGGATTAGTAACTGTATGCATCTCGATGGCAATGTCAGGCCTGTTGGTAGTTGCCTGAGCCAAAACAGAATTTCTCAGCATTGCTGGACAAGAGACCGCTGGAGTCATACTAAGAAGAATTGGCCACTCGTTGTAGTTTGACATTGTCAATGGAGATGTACCTGTTATCCTTGCGACGAGGAAGAGGAGGTAAAATGACTGTTATTGTACCCTGCATGCCAAGCCCTGGTCCCGGACCACGATAAGCGGGGCCAAACTCCTTCTTGTTCTCCACCTTCTCACGGATCAGGTCACCAACTCGAGGTAGCCAGCCAACTACCGGAATCTGAAGTGCAGCATCCATCAGTTGTGGAGGGCAAGTGTTCCTGTGCAAGACTGTCTCTGGTCTCTTGTAGATTCTGTAATACAGCACAGTGATCATCTACGTCAAAGGGTGCGGCTGATGCCGCCATGTCTAGACCATCACGGTCCGGGACAAACATCTTTATGCCAAAGAGCATTTCGTATGGGGTCCGCCCACCCAGAAACCTTCTAATGAGATTTTTAAGTGCACGTTGAATGCTATACAGATGGACCAACCAGTTCCTGCCAGTACCTAAAACCCTAGCTGTCAGGGATTGTTTTAAGTCACGGTTCATTTGCTCTACAACACTATTGCCCTCAGGCCGGTATGGAGATGAAAATTTGACTTGGACCCCCAAAGATCTCATGGCTTCTTTGTACGCCTTAGAGGCAAACGCAGGACCTTGGTCAGAATGAAGGGTACCACATGCAAAAATTCCCACAAAGACACGCAAATCCCTGATGACAGTTCGGGCATCAGCACTCCGTTGTGGCCAGACCCATGGTAAACGTGTGCACAAATCCACTGCAACTAAGATATACTTATACGCAGTATCAGAGGAGAAAGGACCGCAGTGATCTAAATAAACGCATCCAAGTGATTTATTAGATATGTACAACTATGTTTGAGGTGGGTGCGCAGCAGTTGAAGGTTTTATCTGCTGGCAAATGTCACAATTTAGAACATAAGCACGTGTCTGTTTAGACGATCCACGCCACCAGTAACGTTGTTGTAAGAGAGTAGCAGTCGCCGAAACGCCGGCATGGGCAGAAGCCATACCTTCATGAGCTGCTATTATCAAGGAAAGTCTGCAGTCTGCGTTGGGAATCAATCTGTCACCAACGCCGTTAATTCTCACATAGGGAACTTTATCAGGACTTAAATGATAAGAGTATTTAGAAGGGAAACCTCTAGGGTAATCGCTTTCCTTCTCTGTTGCAGCAATAGCTGCCAAGATGTCATCATCAATCATACTTTTGGATCTTGTAACTGCTGCTACTAGATATGTTGCCACTGCTGTTTTCGCTGCTTCATCAGCTAAGCTGTTTCCGACAGCGTGGACACCTACTCGCTGGTGCCCAAGAGTATGATTGTGCTAAAAGAATAAATTGTCGTTGAAAGACTGAACACAGTAAAAAGAGTCACTCACTATAAGAGTAGTAACTCGAGGATCAGCAAATTCCAGTGCAAGTACAGAGCACGTAGCTCTGCCAACTGGGCAGTACAATCACCCACTGTCTGCGTGTGCACGACATCAGATTTGAATTAACCATTTATGAAAGTACCAGCCACTATAACGCAGGCCGCTGAATAAGCATGCTTAGAACACCGTCGCTGGTTGTGCCGAACCGTCTGTGTTAATGTCACAATAGTAATCCTCAAGCGGGCGCAAGGACAGAGGAGCTGGATGAACAAATTCATACTGCAAATACTCCAGAGTCTGCAATGAGGCATCAAAGATGTAAGTGACATCCGGCGATGTCAAAGAAGTGGTCCATCATATCCAACGTGGATGCAAAGCTTTAGAATTTGGTGCACTGGCTTTCGTTACTGCCTCTAGGGCAGGATACGGTGTGACAGCCAACATGCGTTTCCCCTGCGACAGCGCTCTCTCTTTCAGAATCACCATCTGCACTGCAGTCAAAGCTTTTTCGACAGTGAAAAAGCACATTTCAGCCGAAGTGTACAAGTGTGATTTGTAAGCAATGGGGACTGTGTCGCCCTTATTGAACGTTAAGTACGTGAATCCCAATGCGCCAAGCACAATTCTTATTACCCGGTTAGTGTGGTTATCACGCGTCAGTAAGTATTTCGAAGCAAGAAGATCAGCCTGCAAATATTGCAGAATAGCTGAATGTTCTGGCAGCCAGTTCGATTTGGAAAAAGTAGGCTGTACTAAGGCATATTTTGGCTTGATAAGCTGGGCAAAATTGGGAATGTAGGTACGCCTGAAATAAAAAAAAAAACAGCAAAGATTGTAATTTCTTCAGTGTTGTCGGAGCACGCAAACATGCGCACTTCTCCAGGAATTGAGGTGCTAAACCTCATCCTTCGTTGTTGAGTTCATAGCCCAAAAACAACACTGTGTGCTCTGCAATGTGCGACTTTGCAAAGTTAAATTTGTAACCGAAGTCCGCAAACATGACAATGATGCGGTCAACGCCACACAGATGCGGCCATAATTCGTCATCCGTGAGATAGATATCATCAACATACGAGTACGCATCAGGGTCAATGCTCTCTAACAGAGAGACTACACGTGCGGCAAAGAAGCCTGGACTGTTTTTATAGCCCATGGCTAATCTTTTAAACTGCTTTTGTTTGATGCCAGAAGTAAAGGCTGTCCATTGAATACTAATCGAGGACAGATTATGGCTATGAAAGCCATTGGAGATGTCAAGTGTGGATTTAAACCTTTTTCTCATGAGACTATCAACGAGGGCAGAACTGTGGGTATTCTGTACCGTGCATGTCCGACAATGAGAGTTCAAATGCCGGTAATCCAAAACTAGGCGGTACGACCCATCAGGTTTGGTTACAGTGAATAAAGGATTATTCATGGGTGACTCACATGTTTCAATACCACCTTGATATTCCAATTGTTCAAGGATTTCTGCGACGTGAGATCTAGCTTCGTGGCGCATGGGATATTGGGGTTGGGGCTGGGGCACAGATCGTAATGGAATCTCATGGCTTGGCAACAACTTATCCCACCCAACCTGAGTACGGTACAATGTCGGAGCAAGTACCTGAGCCCACTCTTCTGCAAAGTTCTGAGCCTGATCCTTCAGCACAGTGTGCACAAAAGATGGGAGGATTACCTCCTCCCCTCTAGGCGCTGCCAAAACGAAAGCTGGGTGCCAGTCTGCCTCTGCTAACAGAATGTCATATGTAGAGGTCAGATTTTCCCAAAAAATCCCTTTTATGGTACGTTGTATGTCACCTTCTATTAAAAGGAATATGTCATATAGTCTATCAGGGGGAGTCACTCTAGTTTCATTAGTTTCTACAGTAATGAATGTGTCAGTTGCTTTCGCCTTCAGATATGGACGCAGTGCTTGCCGCACTACTGTAACCACCGCTGCGCTGTCTAGCAGAGCTAGTGCCCATGTCAGGTTCAGAAGCTGCGTTCTCACTATCACAGCAACTTTCTTCTTTTGAATTGGGGGTCGTTGTCGTGCAAATTCATCCTGCTTGCCTTTACCATCAGTCTGGTGGGGCTGTTCACATCCTTGTTGGGCAACCCGACCTTTGCCACGTTCTCCTCCACTGGACTGTGAGACCGATGTTTCCTGTGAAGAACTAGGAGAACATTGTTCAGGAACCTGAAATCTATCAGGAGACCTAATCCTAGTGCGATCGCGCAAATCATATATGCGGGCCGAGACCCCTGCTTCTGTTGCTGCTTCCCCTGTTTTTTAGCTATCCAATTTGTTTAGGAAAAGCTGGACAGTCATCTTTAGAAGACGTCCCGGTCTTAGTTTGCGGTTGCGTAGTTGTTGTTTGAACAAAAGGCTTAACCCCCAAACTATTGCGGCCAACGGTCTTATAAGCCTCCACAATAATTTTTGGTAACTGCCGGGGCTTATCGACGTCGGCGACGAGGCGCAGCTCATTCGACACTTGAAAGTTAGCCGCATCTCCCTTGACGTTAGCAAGGATGAGCGTGGCAACTACGTCGAACACGCTGACAAACCTCATCCCTAACTCGACCGCCGCCTCCGGACTGTGTTGATCCTGAACACGCTTGATCACGGAGGGCAGTACAGCCATAGACGGGGTGCCGAAGCACTTCAAATAGAACACTTTACCCCATTTATCACAATCAGCTACCTCTAGGACTAAGTCTTTCTGAAAACTAATGGTGAGGATCCTGTATTTTTCCACTGGAGTAGAATTCGGAAAAACTGCTTCCAGCTGGTCAAATATTTCAGCAAGCCAATAAGGCATATTGTCCTTATTCTGGGGGCGCTTGCCCATTACTGAATTAACCATGATGGGACTAATAGTAATCCCGGCTGGGCCAGCTGGTTGTGCCACAACCCCAGGTGCCCCCACCTGGACATTGCATGAAACATATTGCACTAAAGCCCTATGTACCAAAATTAGGGCGGTATGGAGTTGACGTAACTCATCCACCGGGGCTTGTAAATAACATGGATGTGGTGTAAACCCGGCCAAGACTGGCCAACTGGCCCCTGGAATAGACAAGGGACCTAAACAAACCGGTGTAACCGTGTGGAGGAGGGCGCCATTGAACCAAATACGATGCTGCCAAGCAGAAATTGGAATTTCCTGCGTCCTATATGGCGTGTAATTAGCCGGGACTGCCGTAGGAGTATATGAGTGAAACGTATTATCATCCGCATTCACTGCCAGCAAAGTATCCCATGAGTAAAACAGCTCATAGGGATGCGATGCATCGACACTCACTACAAAGATAATAGACATCCCATCGTCAGGAACCCCGAACTGCGTCAAATGACGCCGGAGAGGTGCGCGACTATGCGCTGCAATAGCGACTTCAGCCATAAGGACACAGAGAAGAAAAACAATCTATATAAACTGTTGCACAAAAAGGGTATAAGATAAAACAAAACCTTTTTATTTGTCAAGCTTGAGAGAACCTATATATTAACTATTTAGGTAGGTTTAAACCGTCACTCCCATTTCTGTTTGACCCTGCACTTTGTTGTCCAGCCCTCAGCTCAACGCACAGAAGCACTTTATCCAGAGCCCCTGGAGGGGCTTGAAAGGCAGCGCGGCGGTCAGGCGACGCGGGAGGCGCGGTCTAGGCACGGGCGAAGACCGGGCCAAGACGGGCCCGTCTTAGCCCGTCATAGACCGACAGAGGCCGGGCCGGGCCACAGCTCTATCATCCTTATCCTCGTAGCAAGGTACTGTGACTTAGTGACATTTTTGCTAGTAACACGGCATATGGAAAAGAACTTTGTAGTCATTTCCTATTGACTTTGAATTAAGCAGAATTCTTGCTCTGATGTTATTTACTCTTAAGGGAGCTTTCGAAGGGCATTAAGTCTTCCGAAAAGTACTGACTACAGCTACTTCTATCTTCCATTTTTGCTTCTGTAAAAGTTATTATTAGTTGATATTAGTGATCTGTTTGTGATACATTTAACATGGGGAAGAGAAAAATAATGAGTACTCAGAATAAGAAGCTAGCTAAATCAGGAGAGCATTGCCGCCAGTCTCTACTTAACTATCTCACTGGAGATGTAGGTGCCACAGAATGGCAGATTACCACGGTTGAAGAGGCTTTAAAACCCGGGGCGGATGAGAGCGCTACGGTGATAGATAGTTCTAATTTACATGAGGTTCAGAGAAGTACTCTGGGTACAAATGGCTGTGTGGTGAATATTTCTGACCACTCGTCAGGCAGTGAGCAGGAGTATGATGCACAGCCGAATAAGCGAGCTAGGAATCCGGATAATTGCCCTAGTACCCCCGAGGTCTCGGGCCCTTCAACTGAAAGGCTCTCTCCTAAGACTCACAAAAGGGCCCCCAAAAGGGTAAAGTCCACTCCAGCTACTAAATCTGAAAACTGGGAAAAATCAGTAATTAGCTCAAATATGCACACTCAGAGTGAGGTAGGGAAGTTAAAAGTAAAGCTGGATGCTCTGGATACATTGATCAGAGAAAGTTTATGTAGTCTGACAACTAGAATAGGCACTATGGAGGCAACCTTAGTCAAATGTTTGGATATAATTCAGTCATCACTACCTGACAGAATGTGTTTGCCTGGTTACATTATTAATCATGACCACTATAATAATACTCTCAAGTCAAATGACATTGGTTGTGTTATAGCTACACATAACGCCCCTAAATATGTGCCCCCTACCATTACTCAACAAACCCCTCCTGCTAATACTGAGGTACACCTATCCGCTATTTCACCAGTTGTGATCAAGCCTACACTTATTCCACCTTTAGTAAATACAAATTGTGCGACCATGACTTAGGAGACGCAACACATCACATACCTAGATTTACCGCCAGCTGTTACACCGTATGTAGTGGTGTTAGTTAACGTAACCACATTAGCAGATGAGACGGTAGAATCTTGGGAGAATTTAAGGATAAGCCCTTACAGTGGCTCGGCACCAGGACAGGTTTAACGGAGAATTTATTTGATGAGTTTAAGACGGCAAGGAGGGTGGGATGGCTGGGAAGATAGCCCAAAAAACTTTGAGGGGACTGTGTTGTATTGTCATTTAAAACTCCAAGTCTAGTGAGACTGATACTGAGTAGAATTGGAGATAATTTTATGGGAGGCTCACATATGAGTGCTGTTCCTCTAGGATACTTTTACCAATTCCTACACAGGAATAATCCTAGGTCTAACTGGGAAAATCTCCCACACAGGAATAATCCTAGGTCTAACTGGGAAAATCTCACCCCGCTCTATAGGAGACAGTTTAACATTCCTACCCAAAACCGTTTGGATAGACTGAACCAGTTCGAAGAAGTGGATTGCCTGAGTCTAGAGGACTCTATTCAAGGTGTAACAACTAGAGGCTTGGAGGATTGCTGCATCAAGGGCCCTTTAATAACGAGTCCCAGTGTCACAAAAGTAGAACAACCACTCCAAGTGACATTGGTAAACATAGAAGCAGCTGACGCCATTAACATAGAGAAGGTGGATGCTTTGGAACATACTCCCATGCCCCATAATGAATTTATACCATCGCTTGTTGAGGGAATTGGGGAGAGACTGGTAGCAAAGGGAGGAATGTTAAATGCCAGATTATGTTTTGGAATGTGGCTGGTTTGAAAACAAATGTGACCAATAAAGTATGGGTGGCTTATGTGAACAATTATGACATATTAAGTATGCAGGAAATCTGGGTGGAAGAGCCAATCCATACGTGTGGCTTTAAAACGTTTCATACCCCAGCAATCAGGTCTATTTAAGGTAGAGCAAAAGGGGGACTCTGTACCTACATTTCCAACCATCTAAATACAAGGAAAGTTGAACTAGTTGTAAGTAATAGATACTATCAAATTGTTAGTATGCAAGTAGATCAGTCATCCTGTGTGATAATATAGAATTTTTATAACAACTCCTCCTCGGAAACGCTCGAGGAAACATTTAGAAGTTTGAGTAGAGATGTGATCAACCTGCAAACACAGATAACCAAAGATGTTTTTGTTGTTTGGGATGGGGATTTTAATTGCTTTCGATGTCAAAATGGTGATAAGGGTGTCTGTGGGATAACATATGGAAAAGACATTAGTTTTTCGCACTTCTCCCATACAGCACATGGAGACCTCCTGCAGTGAGGGCTGCAATTTAGATACATACATTGCTATGTTGGCATAAGCGCGTTAGATGTTAGAAAGCCATCTTGCCCCTTTTGCTGCCTTTGCACACGACACTGCAGATACATGTTATTATTTGAAAACTGCTTGCTCGCCTTTTTCTTCACATGAGAACTGTCTGTTGTTCACATCCCTAGACATGCGCTGCGACCTTGGCCTGAACATTGTGTAAAGAAACAGTCTGGGTCACCAGACAATGCATGTTTTTGAGTTCAGGTTGATCGGCACACTATTTAGCCATAACACGCACGTAGCTGCAACTACCTGAAAGTTAATATTGCAGACTGCATGCTTTACACACATTCGGAAGAAGAGCTTTCCCAGGAGCAGAGTACACCTGATCCTGTGATGTGATTCCACTAAGCTGATCTTTATGGTATGGGGTTCCCCATTCAAGCCTAGAGACCTTCTATTAGTCTAATAATATTAGTTTACTAGCGAAAGGAAGGTGGCTGTATTCCACTGTCATTTATACTATGATTTCTCCTTTCATTTTCTATGGTATTGTAACAATGCTGATGGTTTTGATTTTAATCATTTGTCTGCTTATGTTAGCCAAAGTACTGCATCTTAGGACACGTAGTTTATAAAATAAACCTTTTAAACTTTACCGTGTCTCTGATTTCTTTTGTTGTGGACTGATATGAGAATAATTACGAACAGGTATTTCTGATTCCCACCATTCCTGAGAGTACTCTAAGTCGCTTGTTCTGGGTTGTCTATACATTGGGACCTCCGTGATAATACGGATAATGAATGGGACACTGATGCTGGTCAGATAGAGGTTCTGGGTTCTGAGGTGAGTGTTTGGTACACCACAATTCACGGAGGTCCTGGTTTCCTGCGCATAGTTCTGTGCATGAGCAGAATCCCTGCAACATGGCGCACCTAACGTTTGGTCTTTTGATTTGAAACACCTTAGTAGTGCTTATATTAGTCCACGACTCCCTCACTCTTGTTTCCGGATAACGGGAGTGACAAATTTTACCTACCTATTGGTAGCCTATAGGTTCTTTCAAACTTGTTAATTAAAAAGGTATCTTATCTTTCTGAACCCTTGTGCTACTGTAAAATCAGTTGCCGTTTTTCTCTGTGTCCTTATGGCAGTCGAAATTGCAGCATATAGCCGTGCACCTCTGCGACGTCATTTGACGCAGTATGGGGTGCCGGACGATGGGATGGCCGTTATTTTTGTGGTGAGTGCTGATGGCTCCCACCCTTATGAATTGTTTTACTCTTGGGTGACGCTGCCAGCAGTGAATGCGGATGATAAAACGTTTCACTCGTTTACTCACACGTGGGTCCCAGCAAATTATACGCCATACAGGACGCTAGAGATTCCCCTTTCAGCCTGGCAGCATAGCATTTGGTTTAATGGCGCCCTTCCCCATGCGGTTGCGCTGGCTAGACTCGGCCTTTTGTCAATTCCAGGGGCCACGTGGCCGGTGCTGGACGTATTTAGGCCTCACCCCCGATATTTGACTCTTGCGGTGGATGAGTTGCGTACGCTCCATGCAACCCTCATTTCAGTATATAGGTCTTTAGTGCAATACGTCTCACGCAACATGCAGGTGGGGGCACCTGCTGTTGTGGGACTACCAGCTGGTCATCCTGCGGTTGTTATTAGCCCCGTCATAGTTAATTCAGTGATGGGCAAGCGCCCCCAGAATAAGGTTGATTTACCTTATTGGCTTGCCGAGAAATTTGACCAACTGGAGGCTCTTTTTTCCACACACTACCGCTGTGGAGAAACACAGAATCCTCACCATTAGTTTACCGAAAGACTTAGTCCCAGAAGTGTCCGATTGTGACAACTGGGGTAAGGTTTTTGCCGCGGTCTATTCGAAGTGCTTCGGCACTCCGTCTATGGCTGTGCTTCCCTCCGTCATTAAACGTGTTCAAGATAACCACGGTCCGGAGGCGGCTGTAGAGTTGGGAATGCGGCTTGTCGGAGTGTTCGACGTAGTTGCCTCTCTCGTCCTTGGTAATCTCAAGGGAGATGCAGTACAATTTCAAGTGGCTAATGGCTTAGCCCGCGTCGACGAACTCGATAAGCCCAAAGAGTTGCCTAAAATTATTGCAGAGGCTTATAGAACTATAGGCCGCAGTAGTTTAGGGGTTAAACCGACTATTATCATTCGTGACTTGATACAACAAACTAAGGTGAGCTCGTCTGTCAAAGACGATCGTCCAAATTTTCCAAAACAAAATTGGCAACAAAAGAAACAGGGAAAGCAGCAACAGAAACAGGGGTCTCGTCCTGCGTCTCCCACGCAGCCGACTAGTGAGCGCACATACGATTTGCGCGATCGCTCCAGTATTAAGTCGCCTGATAGATTTCAGGTTACTGAACGCTCTCCTCGTTCTTCTCAGGAGTCATCGTCCTCACAGTCCGGTGGAGGAGAAAGTGGCACAGGTCGGGGTGCCCAACAAGGACGTGAGCAGCCCCGTCAGGCTGACGGTAAAAGCAGGCAAGACGAGTTTGCATGTCAACGTCCCCCGTTTCAGAAGAAGAAAGTTGCTGCTTTAACAGTGAGGTATGCCACAGATAGTGCGTACGCAGCTTCGGAACCTGACATGGGTGCTAACGCTGCTCCACAGCGCAGCGGAGGTTACAGTAGCGCGGCAAGCACTGCGACCATATCTGGAGGTGACAGCAACTTACACGTTCATTACTGAAGAAACTGCTGACACTAGAGAGGCTCCTTCTGACAGACTATATAATATAGTCCTCTTAATTGAAGGTGACATACAATACAACGTACTATTCAAGGGATTTTGTGGGATAATCTGACCTCTTCCTATGACATTCTTTTGGCGGAGGCAGACTGGCCCCCGGCTTTCATTTTAGATGCTCTGAGAGGGGATGGGGTAATCCTCCAAGTTTGCCGAGGAGTGGGCACAGGTGCTTGCTCCGGCTCTGTATCGCAATCAGGTAGGTTGGGATAAATTGTCCCCCAGCCATGAGATTCCATTACGATCTATGCCCCAGCCACAGCTCCAATATCCCATGCATCGTGAAGCTAGACCCCACGTCGCGGAAATCCTTGATCAATTGTAATATCAGGGTGGTATTGAAACATGTGTGTCACCGATGAATGATCCTTTATTCACTGTAACGAAGTCTGATGGGTCGTACCGCCTAGTTTTGGATTACCGGCAACTGAACTCTCATTGACGGACATGCGCGGTAGTCAGTGGACAGCATTTACATCTGGCGGCAAGCAAAAACAATTTAAAAGATTGGCCATGGGCTATAAAAACAGCCCTGGCGTCTTTGTCGCATGTGTAGTCTCTCTGTTAGAGAGCATAGACCCCGATGCGTACTGGTATGTTGATGATATCTATCTCACAGACGACGAGTTGTGGCCGCATCTGTGTTGCGTTGATCGCATTATTGTAATGTTTGCAGACTTCGGTTACAAATTCAACTTTGCGAAGTCTCTCATTGCAGAGTATACAGTGTTGTTTTTGGGCTACAAGCTCAACAATGAAGGTTGAGGACTGGCTCCTCACTTTCTGGAAAAGTGCGCATGTTTGCGTGCTCCAACAACATTGAAAAAATTACAGTCTTTGCTGGCCTGTCTGAATTTTGGTCGTACGTACATTCCTGATTATGCCCAGCGTATCAAGCCGCTTTATGCCTTGGTACACCTACTTTTTCCAAATCGAGCTGGCTGCCAGAGCATTCCGCAATTTTGCAATCTTTGCAAGCTGATCTTCTTGCTTCAAAATACTTACTGACACGTGATAACCACACTAACCTGGTAATAGGAATTGTACCAGGCGCCGTGGGTTTCACGTACTTGACGTTCAATGAGGGCGACACTGTCCCCATTGCATACAAATCACACCTGTACACTTCGGCTGAACTGCGCTTTTCCTCTGTCGAGAAAGTTTTGACGGCGGTACAGATTGCAATTCTGAAAGAAGGAGTGCTGTCGCAAGGAAAACGCATGTTGGTGGTGACACCATATACTGCCCTGGAGGCAGTGATGAAAGCAAGTGTACCTAATTCTAAAGCTTTTCATCCACGTTAGATACAATGGGCCACTTCCTTGACATCGCCCGATGTCACCTATCTCTTTGAGGCCTCATTACAGACTCAGGAGTATTTACAGTATGAGTGTGTTCATCCCGCTCCTCTGTCTTTGCGCCCGCTCGAAGATTACCATTGTGTCATTTACACTGACGGTACGACGCAACAGGAGACTGAACCGAAGCATGCCTATTCGGCGGCCTGCGCGATTGTGGCAGGTACTTTCGTAAATGGTGAATTCCAATCTGATGTCGTGCATACGCAGTCATTGGGCGATTGTACCGCACAGTTAGCAGAGCTATGCTCTCTGGTGCTTGCACTGGAATTTGCTGATCCTTGAGTCACTACTCTTATAGTAAGTGACTCGTTTTACTGTGTTCAGTTCTTCAACGACAATCTATTCTTTTGGTCTCAAAATGAATACCGTGATTCCAAAGGTAGCACAATTAAGCATAAAATGCTTTGGGTTTGAGTGGCAGAACTTAAAGAACATCTGCCTCTCGTGAATGTAATTCACACTCTTGGACACCAACGTGTTGGTGTCCACGCTTTAGGCAACAGCTTAGCTGACGAAGCAGCATAAACAGCAGTGGCGACATATCTAGTAGCAGCAGTTACAAGATCCAAAAGTAAGAGCGATCTTGACATCTTGGCAGCTATCGCTGCTACAGAGAAGGGAAGTAATTACCCGAGAGGTTTCCCTTCTCGATACCATTATCACTTAAGTCCTGATAACGTCCCATTAGTGAGAATTAACGACGTTGGTGACAGGTTGATTCCCAACGTGGACTGCAGACCATCTTTGATATCGGCGGCTCACAAGGGTATGGCGACTGCCCATGCCGGCGTTGCAGCCACTGTTAATCTGTTACAACAACGTTACTGGTGGCGCGGGTTATATAAACAGGCTCGCACTTATGTCCTTGATTGTGACATTTGCCAGCAGATTAAACCTTCAACTGCTGCACAACCACCACAAACTCAGTTGTACATATCCAATAAACCACTTGGGTGTGTTTATTTGGATCACTGCGGTCCTTTCACCTCTGATACTGCGTACAAGTATATCTTAGTTGCAGTGGATTCGTGCACACGTGCTGATGCCCGTACTGTCATCCGGGATTTGCGTGTCTTTGTGGGAAGCTTTGCGTGTGGTACCTTTCATTCTGATCAGGGCCCTGCGATCGCCTCTAAGGCGTACAAAGAAGCCATGAAAAATGTGGGGGTCCAAGTCAAATTTTCGTCTCCCTACCGACCTGAGGGTAATAGTGTGGTGGAGTGAATGAACCGTGACTTAAAGAAATCCTAGACAGCTAGGGTTTTAGGCACTGGCCGGAACTGGTTAGCCCATTTGTATGACGTCCAACGTGCACTTAATAATCTCCCTAGAAGGTCTCTGGGTGGGCGGACCCCATACATGATGCTCTTTGGTATAAAAATGTTTGTCCCGGACCTTGATGGTCTAGACATGGCGGCGCCTGCCGCACCCTTTGACATAGATGAACACTGCGCTGTATTGCAGACTCTACAAGAAGCCAGAGACAGTCTCGCGAAGGAACATACACCCTCCACATCTGATGCTGCGCTTCAGATTCCGGTAGTCGGCTGGCGAGTTGGTGACCTGGTCCGTGAGAAGGTGGAGAACAAGAAGGAGTTCGGCCCCTCTTATCGTGCACCGGTTCCAGTGGTCGGAGTGCAGGGTACAAGAACAGTCATTTTACCTCCACTTCCTGGTCGCAAGGATAACAGGTACATCTCCATTGACAATGTCAAACTACAGCGAGTGGTCAATTCTTCTTAGTATGACTCCAGCGGTCTCTTGCCCTGCGATGCTGAGAAATTCTGTTTTGGCTCCGGCATCCACCACCTTGTCTGATATTGCCATCGAGATGCATACGGTTGCTGATCCTTTGTTACTACCACCAGTTGGTGGTTCGCCTGAAGACACTGAGTATGCTTATCCTGCAGATGTAACATTGCCCGTTTTACAATCAACCACAGTTACCCAGTCCCGTTTCTCCTTTGACACTAACTCAATGACTTCCAATGCCCCGTCCAAGGTTTCCATTTTTGCTGTTTAGTTCAAACGACATTTTTTAATTCCCCCTTGGACTTACATTTGGCTGATGCTCATATGTGTTTTTCTGTTCATGTCCATTGGATTTGTTGTGGTATTTTTTCGTCTTGTGGATGGACGCTACCTTAAAGAAAGATCTACAATTAGACTTTGGCCCCCCACTTCTCATCACACATCATGAAAAGGGACCAGACTTTTGTGAATATTACTGCCTGGCCAGTGTTAGATGGGATTGCGTGGGATGCTGTTAAATTTCAGATTCATGGTCCAACTGAGGTTATCAATGTACCAAATGTATTTCGTGTTTCAATGGGTGATGTAGTTAAACAAAACATCCGTTCTGATGATTGGGACGTTCAGGCCATAGAAGCACTGTTTGATGATTTGAAATATTATGCCGCATTTGATGCTGAGGATTTGTATTTAGAAACTGCTAATTATGGTGAGCAGTTTTACTATCAACTTTATGGCAATCATTTCCTACATAAAGCCAATTCGTTTTGAAATTTTGTAAATTATACCCAGTGGGAACATTGTCCAAAGCCACTTCTAGGTAGCTCCACCACGTTGGTGGAGAAATTCACATATTTTTCAGATTTTAGTGTTTCGAATCCTGCCTCTTTTTATTTTAAAGTGGCGCCTGAGCCTGCCTCGAAAGTCAGGCTCACACACACTAAATTATTATATTCCAAGTCCTTTATGGATGATTTGTCAGTCAGCGGTTATGATCTGTGGAAGGCTACTATTGATCTTGAATCGGTTTGGGGTTCCAAACCGTGGCAGGTACAAGGAACAGAATCTTTGCATCGTGCCTGCCTCATCCCGAACCACATGTTGTTCTTAAACTCAACAATCTTCCAGACCACCTGCTTTGGATTGGCTACTTCGAAAAAACTAAATTCTCCCTCTACTCCGGATCTGGGTGCTTATCCAAATTGGGATAATCATACAGATCTGTCCCTTGATGCGTTGGAGTCATACATTACTAATACATCCTTCAATATTTCCAAGTTGCATTCTGAGGGATGGTTGACTTGGCAGACAAGTTCTGATTCCTGTCAACTTTGTTTTCTAGGTTTGAAACCAGGGTATACGCAGGTTCGCGTGGACCCTCGTTTTGAATCTTCTCATACTGTAACTACCTACTCTGTAGGGAAGTTATGCCAATCTTGGCTGCAACATTCCACCTTAGCATCAGTGAAACTTCATTTATCTAAATTACATGACAAAATAGATTTTAATGATTTTGTTAAGGGCCCTATAGGTGATAGGTCCAAAAGATGGGTGTATGCTATTTATAACGAAGTTTGGAAGTTATCACAGATTGAAGCTGCTTTCAGATTGAGAGCAAATGATCAAGCCAATATGGAAAAAGTACTAGCTGTTATAGATAATAGCATTAACACCCGTTCTTCCAGAATTTACACTTTAGACAATATTGTTTCTTCTGTTGTTGATATAGTGCAGAATGATATGTCTGTTTTGTATCATGGTCAAAATCAGTTACGTTCCATAATGCAATTTGCATGGACATTGCAGATGTTAAAGGCTGGGAAAGTTCCCTGGGACTACATGAATACATCATCTTTGTTTCTTCCCCTTAATCTCACTGCAAAACAGCAATTCATGTCCATGAAAGATGCGACGTATTCCTTACTGCATATTGAAAAGTTAGAACCTTTACCTTTCTCTGTGGCTGAATTGAATTCCGCTGTGTGGCTTATCCACGGGTTAATCACATTGCCGTTTCCTTTCTTTAAATTCAGTTCATGCATGAAACATTATGCCTTAGGTAGATATGAACACCTGGGTACTGCTTTCCTGCATGAAATATGGTCACTCCCAATTACATACAGGTGCATGAGAGACGGTAAAGAGGTCTATTTGAAAGGTGAGGAATGCACTTCCATGCCTGATCACTCTGTAGTGTGTAGGCACATTCAATTGCATGGTGCATGTAATGTGCACGCTCCTAATTTAGCTAGCGTCCTGAAAGGGATTCTAGTACCAGCTATTATACCCTCTTTCACGCTGCTAGCTAACGGTAGTTATTTACTTTTAAATAATGAGGCTTGCTGCGGGATGCTAGTGGGAATTCCCTACATAGTGACTGTATCACAGAGAGTAGTCTGTTGTAAAAATGTCCTTTTCCCACCCCCGCATGGGCGGCTAGATGTATCCATCTGGCCTTCCATTCCAACCTCGAAAGCAGAGTTCAACAAGATGAGCAGAATAAGGTCTCTATTGTCTCAAAAAGAAGTCGCACTGACTTCTTCCCGGGAAACATTTGTCCTTCACATAGCAAATACGCGCACCGAGGTGCAAGCGCTTTTGAATACTGACCTCCCACTTCATTTTGGTGCCCTGATTCAAACTATCTTTAATACCTTGTCAACAACGGGCTTGGCACATTTTTTCAAAATTGTGGGCTCTGGCCTCATGACCTCCTTCTAAACTATTTTTGGTATGATACCGGCATTTTTTCATTCTAGTTTTTTCCAGCGTCTTTGGCGGTCTCCCGTTGATTCTCGCCCTTGTGGCTGGGGTGCTGTTGTTGGTCTGCTTACTATGCAATGGCTGCACAGTTTGTATCACACGACAGCCTGGCCAGGCTGCTCCATCTTCGTAACCGGATGCTTGAATACTATGGAACATTGCCACTGGCAACCTTAAGCATAGCCTATGGATTGTCCTTCCAGTTTTCCTACTTTACATGCGTACAACCTGTTTTTCATTGCCTAGATTGTCCATTCGAATGGGCTATGGATTTGTGCTTGTCAAACTCGGTGTCTCCTGCCCCGGATTATGATCGACTAATGAGTCCCTTAGTGGCTCATGAGTTGGACTGTTCTGGCGTCAGGATTATGGCCTGTGGAGCGGCACATGGAGTCCTGGGGAACTGGGACATCGGTACGGCTGCATATGACTTCCTGGCACGAAGTTATCTTGAAGAACACGCCAGTTGCCCTCTGATTGTACTAGAGGCCCCAGTTGTTTAAGATCATGTATGTTCATTTGCTTTACTAAACTGGATGGCGGACACTTTTACAGGACACTCCAATGACTCCCTCTTGGAAGCTGTTGCTACTTACTGTGCCTATACCTTGATGGATTAACTTGGATGTCGTCCAACTTTCCTTAGCACAAACTTTTTTGTTTTTTTATTTAACATTCGGGCTCTCCGAGCCTTGCCGTTAATTTTTCCATTCAAATTTTTTTTCCCTTTTTTCATTTATTTTTCTCTTCGAACCTTCACTGCCTTTTATATGGATTCCCAATTCATGCCCTTAGTCCTGTTCTATCGAACTTGAACTCTGCGTCCCTTATTATATCCCTATTTTGCTAGTGGTCAGATCAAGGGGGGTGTAGTGAGGGCTGCAATTTAGATACATACATTGCTATGTTGGCATAAGCGTGTTAGATGTTAGAAAGCCATCTTGCCCCTTTCGCTGCCTTTGCACACAACACTGCAGATACATGTTATTATTTGAAAGCTGCTTGCTCGCCTTTTTCTTCACATGAGAACTGTCTGTTGTTCACATCCCTAGACGTGCGCTGCGACCTTGGTCTGAACATTGTGTAAAGAAACTGTCTGGGTCGCCAGACAATGCATGTTTTTGAGTTCAGGTTGATCGGCCCACTATTTAGCCATAACACGCACGCAGCTGCAAATACCTGAAAGTCGAGTGCTTTTAATATTGCAGACTGCATACTTTACACACATTCGGAAGAAGAGCTTTCCCAGGAGCAGAGTACACCTGATCCTGTGATGTGATTCCACTAAGCTGATCTTTACGGTATGGGGTTCCCCATTCAAGCCTAGAGACCTTCTATTAGTCTAATAATATTAGTTTACTAGCGAAAGGAAGGTGGCTGTATTCCACTGTCATTTATACTATGATTTCTCCTTTCATTTTCTATGGTATTGTAACAATGCTGATGGTTTTGATATTAATCATTTGTCTGCTTATGTTAGCCAAAGTACTGCATCTTAGGACACGTAGTTTATAAAGTAGACCTTTTAAACTTTACCGTGTCTCTGATTACTCTTGTTGTGGACTGATATGAGAATAATTACGAACAGGTATTTCTGATTCCCACCATTCCTGAGAGTACTCTAAGTCGCTTGTTCTGGGTTGTCTATACATTGGGACCTCCGTGATAATACGGATAACGAATGGGACACTGATGTTGGTCGGATAGGGGTTCTGGGTTCTGAGGTGAGTTTTTGGTACACCACAATTCACTGAGGTCCTGGTTTCCTGCGCATAGTTCTGTGCATAAGCAGAATCCCTGCAACACTCCTGAATGACATCGTATTTTCTTCTGATATGGGGTTTGCTAATAACCTATGTTTACCTGAGCTCCCATTTAGTCCAACTTTTAATGGACGAGTTGTCTTCTCAATAATAGACTACATTTTGATATCTAGCAGACATTCCCCCTGTGTTAAGAATTTAATTACTCACACTTTAAGCGATCATTTTCCATTAAGTATTGATATTAAGTATTGATATTATGTTGTTTAATCAAGATTTTAATACAAATGGCAGATCCACGCAGCTCTTGAAGAATATTACTTTGAATAGGCAAAATGGGTACGCACTGAAGTGGATGAAAGTGAACCTAGAGGAATTTGTTACCAAATTATTGAAGAGGTGTAAAAATATGTTCCATGCCTGTCTCAATGAAAACTCCTCTTACCCAGAAATTATAGAGAATTTTTGGGTAATTTCAATCCAAATTAAAGAAATTCTCTGGGTAAACGCTAAAAGGAATGATAACCACCGTGAAGGGTGGTTTGCCTTCATTTGCACTAAGGCCTACACTAAACTTAAATATGCATTAAAGGCCAGAGTGAAGTATCAGGACCTTATTAGGGAAGCTAGAAGAAATTACAAGAGGGTACTAACTGTAAGGAAGAATCAGCTAAAAGTGGAAGCTTGAAATGCCTTGCATGAGGCCTCGACTGACCGCGACTCTGCTGCATTTTGGAAGTCGGTTAACGCGCCTTTTTTTGCAGACAAATCTATAGCCACCATAGAGATTGCCATCTCTGAGTCAGGTTGGGTTTCCCATTAGTCTAAGCTCTATACCAACCAAATATTAGACGATCAGGGAACTTTGGTGTATGAGGCCGCTCCAGAGTTTTCACATATTTTCTAAAACTCTTGATTGGATCTTACTTTGAGTGAGGTGAACCTGGCCATAACAGCTAGCATGGGTGGTAAGGCGCCGGGCACGGATGGTATTCCGGTCGACCTCTTTAAAAACAATATGGAATTATGGGGACCACTCTTAACGCAACTTTTTCATGCCTGTTGTTCCAGGGGGTTTTTATCGTCTTGGTATGAATCCATTATCGTTCCTATTTTTAAAAAGGGCGATAGGGCGAATCCAGCTTGTTATCGCCCAATTTCATTATTGGATTCTACAGTCAAGATAATAGGGCGTGTGGTTTTAGATAGACTACAATTGTGGGTGGAGGAGCACTCAATTTTAAGCAACTTGCAATATGGCTTTCGTAAGGGCCTTGGGACAATTGATCAAGGTCTAAACCTACATATTCTTTTAGACAAATATACCAAAGCCAAAAGGGAAATGCTGTTTTTAACTTTTGTTGATTTAACATCAGCATTCGATTGCGTAGTCCACGAAAAGCTTTGGCTAATCTTGGAAGGGCTGGGGGTGGGCAACTCTATAATTTCTTTTCTAAGGCAGCTATATTCAGGGGCAAAGGCGAGGGTCCGTTTTGGACGGGGGGAGATTGCACTAAGCACTTTAGAGTTTCGCGAGGAGTGCGGCAAGGCAGTGTCCTTGCCCCATTCCTATTTACATTATATATAAATGATCTAGAAAGTACTTTAATCAAGGAGTGCAGGGATTTGCCATTGGTAGCTACACGCCCCATCCCTGCACTTCTTTATGCAGATGATGTGGTCCTGATGGCCTGTACGCCCATTGGTCTTCAAAGGGTAGTAACTTCCTTTACAAAATTGATGACAAATTTGGGCATCACAATTAACTGTTCAAAAACGTTCTCTATGAAATGTGGCATTGGGGCAAATAAAAAGAAAAACACTATTTTTATTAATAACAAGGCATTAGAGAATACTAATACTTTTTCTTACCTAGGGATCCTATTTGATCAGTAAGGCTCTTGGAGCAGGGCTATCAAGGCAAGAAGACTGCTATTCAGTAAATCACTGATGGCTTTAACAAATTTTAGCAAGAAAATGGGTAGACGCTCTCCAGGGGAACTCATACGCATATATAGAGCAACATGTGTAGCGATTGCCACTTATGGAGCAGGTATCTGGGGATACCCTAACGTTATCTCACTCCAAGTGGCAGCAAACATCTTCCTCAGGTAGATTTTGGCAGTACCAGAGAGTCCGTCTAAATGTATCTGTCATACAGAATTGGGCCTGCCATACCTTGAGGATGTGATTAAGATACAGCCTGTCCTCCTGTGGCATAGGGTTTGGACTATTGAAGAGTCTGTTTTTAACCACCATATTCTAAAGGACACACTGGGAATTGATGGGGCCAAACATATAAGATGGCTAAAATATGTTAAAACTTGTTTGACTCAAATAGGCCATATTGAATATTATAATGACCCCTCTACTATGTGCAGGGTATCGAGAAAGGACCTTAAAAATATATGCATGTCACACATGAGCGAATCTAGAATAACGAGTGTAATGGCCAAGACCACGGTGGTAGCTCACCACCTCACTTTGATCTCTGTAAATATACAACCATATATTTTGCTAACTTTTAGGGATTATGATAGGTTTTTGCTAACGTGCCTCAGACTGGACATCCTGCATAGATCTTTGAGCTTTCCTGAGGTAAACGACTGGCCAAGAACACTCTGTAACTGCCCATGTGATGATGTGTCAGCCCAGTCATCTATACATATATTGTTTTTTTGCATATTTTATTCCACACCTAGAAAAAGATGGATTGTTCCTGTGTTAAAAAGATTGGAACTGAGACGATGTCGCCCCACATTCCTGGCGTTGCAGAGTTTGGATAATGTATTCACTATTGCCTCTGTTACTGTTTTTTTTTAAAAATGTTTTTAAATTCCGTAAATCAATTGTGATATGATTATTATATGTTTTTAGCACCATCTATCGATTTTATTTTAAATTGTGGAATTTTAGTGTGATTTTTACATTGTGCTTTTATGGTTATTTTTCTATAATAACCGAATAAAGTTCTTTGACTGACCGTCACTCCCGTGAACCGAAAACAAGAGTGAGGGTATTGTGGACTAATATAAGCACTACTAAGGCGTCTTAATCATAAGACCAAACGTTAGGTGCGCCATGTTGCAGGGATTCTGCTCATGCACAGAACTATGCACAGGAAACCAGGACCTCAGTGAATTGTGGTGTACCAAAAACTCACCTCAGTACCCAGAACCCCTATCCGACTAGCATCAGTGTCTCATTCATTCTCCGTATCATCTCGAAGCTACCAATGATTAGACAACCAAGAACAAGCGACTTAGAGTACTCTCAGGAATGGTGGGAATCAGAAACACCTTTTCGTTATTATTCTCATATCAGTCCACAACAAGAGTAATCAGAGACACTGTAAAGTTTAAAATGTTTATTTTTAACTACGTGCTCTAAGGTGCAGTACTTTGGCTAACATAAGCAGACAAATGATTACAAACAAAACCATCAGCATTGTTACAATACCATAGAAAATGAAGGGAGAAATCATATTACAAATGATAGTGGAAAACAACCACCCTCCCTTTGCTAGTAAGCTAGTATTATGAAACTAATAGAATGTCTCTAGGCATACCGTAAAAATCAGCTTAGGTGAATCACATCACAGGATCAGCTCTGCTCTGTGTCTGGAAAAGGTTTTCTCCAAGTGTCTGAATCATGCATGCAAATGCAATATTAAAGGCACCCGAGTTTGAGTTTTTAGCAGCTGTGTGCGTGTTATGACTAGAGCATGGGCCGATCAACCTGAATTCAAAAGCATACATTGTTATTTGACCTTGACAGCTTCTGCACACAGTGTTCAGACTAAGGTCGTGGTGCACGTCTAGGGATGTGAACAACAGACCGTTCTCATGTGAAGAAAAAGCAATCAAGCAGTTTTTCATATAATAACAGCTACCTGTAGTGTCGTGTGCAAAAGCAGCAAAGTGACAAGATGACGTTTTACATCTAAAGCGCTTATGCTAACAAGCAATGTGTGCACATAGAACCCCGTCTCCACTACACTCTCTCAAAGTCTTTTTCTCTTACTAGTTCTCTCACCCTTCATTTCTCTCTCTCTCTTCCTCACTTACTCTCCTTCTTTCCATTTATCTCCTTCTCATTATCTTGCTCTTCCTCTGTTTTACATTCTGTTTTTCCTCCTTCTCTCGTTCTTCACCCCTTATGCTCTGCTTCTTCTGTCACCTAATTTTTTCTTTGACTTCTCATATTTGTTTCCCCACATATTGTTACACTTCTCAATCACGTTTCCTTTTTTTTTTTGCTGTGACGGACGAGCTATCAGCTTTAATTTCATCTTCCACTATATCCCTTATATTTCACTCTGAGACTTATTCAGACTTATTTATGTGTAGACGTCTCACTTTGCACTTGAGAATGAAACTATAAAATAAGGTTAGAATCCCATACCGGAGTGATATGTTAAATAACTGCAAGGGCTGCATCACCTCATGGATAGGCAGCATTCTAATATAACACTCATATAGGTTTTAACAAGGTGATGCCATATAAAAAATACAAATTGGAGCATTTTTGCCCCTACTTTCAAATATGCACTGGCCGGCTCTTTGTGTTCTTGGGTCCTCTAAAGTGTCTACTATGGAGCTCAGGTCAAGGAACCTTTCTCCAGCACAAGTGCTGCACCCAAATGGACTGCTGTGAATCAAAGCACATTTATAACATTACGTTAATGAGCTCTGGCATCCCACAAAAAATGGAAAAGACTTTGCACCCCAGGAGGGACTATATGTACAGACAACAAACTTTAGTTTAATGCCAAGTAAGTGTCTAAGTTTCTAGAACAAGAACAGAAACACTCACCTTCCCTCACAATCTGGAAAATCACTTTGTCTTCCTTAGATGTGTTTATTTCAACTTTCCACTACTGGTTCATTTTTATAAGTTCCTCTAGCTTTTAGGGGAAAATATGCATATAGCAATTGAGCTTGGGAGTGGTGAGCTTGGCCAGCTTTAGGGCAGTGCGAGTGGTGTGACCGCACTAGGCGCTGACCTGGAGAGGGGCACTGTACTCAGGGGGGCGCAGTGCTTAGCAGCTTCTTACAATTTAAAAACACCTGCTGCAGAGTTCCTTGTGCATCCAGCTTTTGGGCAGCAATACAAATGTCAAGATAACTCTTTTAATGAATGTTCCTGCTAGAGCAAAAGATCAGAGTTGTGTCTAGTGGCAGTTTTAACTTGCCATAAAGTGGCACAGAGGGTTAATATGCCAGCTGCAAAGAACAGATTAGTATTTTATTAGGTGAGTGGAATAGTTAAACCAGCCTTCAACAGTGCTTTAAAACAAATGAAATGTATGTGAGAGAGGGGCTATGGAGAGATGAGGGGGACTTTTGCCAGATGGTGGTGAGGGAATCGGAGGAGGAGGTCATTGGAGGAGGGGCACCAAAAAAGACTGTAGCATCGGGCACCACCACTAAAGCCGGCCCTGGTAGTGAGTAATGAACTGAAAGCACTACATGTGCCGAAACTGCTTACCCTGCCTTCTCAGCACCTCCTCTAAAGTGTCTTTATTATGAACTGCTCTGTCATTGAATTGCAGACGCTGCGCCACTCACTTATAAAGGATCAAAATTCCTGACAAGCAGACAGAGCACCATCGCGATACAGCCTCTCAGAAATAATCTACAAATTAAACCACTGCTCATCTCTGATGCCTACCTGCGGCAGATCTGTTTTTTTTCTACCTGCCCTTTCAGTTTCTTTCCCTCCAGTGAGTGGAAACAGAGAGGTTGGTGCAGGGCAGATACGAGGAAAAACACTGATCTGAGAAGCCAACGAGTAAAGTAAATGCAGTCTCCCCAGGCAAGCTAACTGGGCACCACTGCAGCGGCTACACCACTGATAGCCATGCCCCTGATTTTTAGGTCGAGCCTATACAGTGTTTGCACTGTTAGGCGATCTGTTGTAGGTACTTTGTGGAGGTCTGACTCTTCCCATGCTTTGGATAGGCTTTTGCAAATGTCCTTAAAAAATCGTAGCCTGCCAATGGCTACTGGTGGGTGCATGTCCCACCTTTCTTCAAAAGTTCACTTCCACTGAGTATTGCCGCAGGAGTGAGCAGGGGTGCGCAGGGTAGCAGCTGCTGCGGTGGCACGCACGCTTTTTAATGGCAGCTCTCCTCTCCCATAGTATGTATTTCTGTGGGTGGAACACCAGCGCTTGTTTAGGACTTGCTTTGCAAAGGTTATGTTTATGGCAGATAATTGGCAAAGCGCACAAGGGCTCCACCTCCTGTGTTCCTCGTGGTTGGCCATGCACACAACAGGAATAGTATGTCAGTGAAGTGATCGGGTAGGTGTATTTTACAAACTACACCTTATGCGGGCTACTTGCATCTGTGCTTTCATCACTGCCTTACATCGGAGGGGGGCGCGTACACTAGAGTCTGAGCTGCTCAACCTTAATTAAAGCTGAAAAGCACACGGATTCCCTGGTCTGAAAGGACTTTATTCTCCTTTGATGGACGCCTATTTGGGGGTTTAATGTGGCAGTGCAGGGTGAGTTGCTGCAGACTTGAGCGCTGCAGAAGCTGGTATTGGAATGGCTGTTCCTACTGCAAGTAAACCCCACATTGAGAAAGGCAGGTAGTTCCTGCATAATAAACACACATCACATGTAGTTTGCGGGCACCTGGATACCTGTCTACCATTAATTTAACCTCTGGTGCCGTAGTTTGATACGTCCATCTAATCAGTTGATGCCGAGGGTTATGTCCGTATATTGCATAACAATTACGAGCAGTGCAACAAACATCGCACCAACTTGGGTCTGGTGCTCTAAATAAGTGGGTGAATAAACCTGCTGTGGTGATTGTGTGTAACATGTAGTACACTGTCTGCAGTCCACCGTTGTGTCTTTATTGCCCTTCAACCTTCCGAGATCGATAAACTGAGCACCGCTAAAGTGAGATTATTATAGCACTTGGATAAACTGAGTGCCGTAAAATGTGATTATAATGGCACTTGAATAAACAAAGTGCCGCTAAAGTGGGATTATAATGGCACTTGAAAAAACAGATTTCAGATGAAAGGTATTTTAATGGACTTAAATAAATGGAATGTCTCTACAGTGGAATTACATGGACATTTATAATTTACAGCGCTTGAAACCTGCACGCCTTCCACAGTAAGCGTTACAATGTAGAAAAGAAACAGTTATCATTTCTCTAATTCAACCGGCTTTGATACTGTTTAACACAACTGTAGCTAATAATTGTCAGCCCTCTTGATGTGGCGGTGCTAATTCGCAGCTGGTATCACCTCTGTCTTTCAGAACTACGTGCCTGCTGTTTTTGAGAACTACACCTTGAGCTTTGAGATTAGGTAGCAGTGGATAGAGCTGAAAATGTGGGACACCTCAGGTAAGAGAGCGTTGGACACCTGTCATGACGGCAGCCCCACAGTGTCATGGACACTGTGTGCTTCCAGCAAGGTGACAATAACGACCGGTGTCTGTGTGTACCCAGAGGGACCCAAAAGGGATGCCTGTCTGAACCAGTACTCCATTTATTATTCCATTATGACTGTCTGGGAGACACCCCCTTTTCTAAAAACTATTTTGTTTCCTTCCATACCTCTCCAACCGTACACCACTAGGATAGAAGGGGTTAAACTGAGTCTCTGATGTCAACATATCAATGCATTGAACATAACAGGAGGCTCCTGGTTTTACACAGAGTAGAAAGAAGCCTTCAAGCCACCTATGTGCACATGCATGTGACTGGGACCCAGGAGGATGAACACAGACACTGGAACATTGAAAAACAGCTGCCGTCATCCCTAGTTTACACAGGTTCATCTGTGGCCCTAGGAGTTGTCCCCAAAAGCAATGAATGCAGAAGACGTATGTACACTTGCACACAGGGCGCTGAGACTTGTACACATAGAACTGTCAAATAGGTCACATTCAACCCAAGACTACACATGCAGTTGTTAGCCTGCATGTTTAACACAAAGTCGGGAAGGGAAAAGGGGCAACTATCCCTCGTGTGTACACATACTTGTGGATATACAGAGGCCAGCAGGAAAAGGACCTTTGGGGCCTATCTCAGCCTTCTCCCCACTCTCCTCCTCACATTTACCTATATTAACAGGACGTGTTTTTCGAGGAAGACATATGGGTGGTGTATCTCTTGTACCCTGAAGAGATAGTAGGAAGCTATGGCCATAGCAGCTATAAAGTTTACAAAAGACCCCTTCAGGCATCACTTTGGGTGTTGGGTCCTTAGGTCTGCACTCAGCTGAAAGCTCATCCTGTCTGCCTATGTCAAGCTTTACTTTTCCATATTGGCATCTCCAATAACTCATGTTTGACACCCAGCATCCACATTGTACTCTGAGGGGCAGAGGTTGTGCTCCTCTCACCCCCCTCCTCCCTAGGCCCTGCTATACTAAGTGTTCAGCTGTCAGCATGTCACTGACTTTCAGGCTGCCCCGATTTTTCCAACATCATCCATGCATGCTGGATGAAAAGTCTGACTCTGAAATTTTAACCTGGTTTCCTAGACCCAAAGTAGCAGCATATCTCTGCTTCTTTGGTCAAGCTTAGAGTCAGACTGCTAGTAACTCGCTCTCTACTGTGACAGTCAGAAATGCTGGCCTCCTTTTGGTGGACGGCTTTCCAAAGTCCAATCCCTGGGTGTTTGGTTGATGCCCAGGTGATTTCACTAAGAGAACAATGTTGTTGGCCATAATAGTACTTTCATGCTTCCTCCTATTACAGCGTGTAATAGTCACTCCTCCTATCTGCATTGCGTCTTGCTAAAGCCCCACCTCCCCTGCTCCTCCCGCTGCTCGTGCGATGGAATTTCATCACCCTAGTTTTAAAAAGGTTAATACTTTGCTCTATGTTTATGGCAGATTATGCACAGATAAATACCGAAGCCATCTCTTTAAAAACAAAAAGTGCTAGATATCAGGAGGACAGTCAAAGTTTTTTTATGTAGCTTGACACACAATCCCACTCCAAATACTTCCAGGACACTTAATACCATATAATTACTATCCACATAATTCCACAGCACCTATGCCACATAATTCCAATACACAAATTCACTCCACACTACACAATTTCAAGCCACACAATTACACAACTAACTAATTCAATCCAACCCACATGATTTCACAACAAACCACATGCATACACTCTGTAACAAATAAGTAAAAAACATTGTCATTTACAATGCCAGTAGCTCCAACTCAAACAAATGTGTGAACTATTTCATTTCCAATGCTTGTTTACCTTTCAATGTGTCCCAGCAGACTCCTGTTCCTGGAGCTGCAAACCTTCTCCTGCCCTGTCAGCTCCGTTCAGTTTCGTCCCTTCTCAGAGGAGCATTGCCCTGTGGGGAATGCTCACTCTGAGGGCCCCCATCCCCACCCTTGTGAGGGGCCTGGCGGGCTCTGACTGAAGAGAAACAATGTAAGATGTTGCTTTGTTTCTCTTCAGTCCTGGGTCACCGCGAGGAGCTCAGAGCAGGTTGCACACTGCAGCTGCTTTAGAGCAAACCTCTCACAGCTCTCTACAGATGAGCTGAGGAGGCCCCCTTTATGTACTGGACACTGAGGGCCCCCCCCCACACCACGGGGACTTCGGGGGTGCTTGTTACGCCCCTCTTTAGATCCCTTGCAGGTGATCCACTGGCTCGCCAAGTCAATTGAAGCCATAATCTCTGCTAGCCTGATGGAAAACTACATGCAAATTTAGAGATCCCTCCTTCTCAGGCTGGAATGCCTATGCCTTCCGTGGAGGAACCAGTGCAGCATCTTCACAGAAAGTAATAAACTATTTTGAGGTGATGCATGTCAGTTGCATCTGCTCGTCAAACATCTTTTGTATTCAAGAAACAAACTTTCAAAGTTGTGTCTTGTGGGCCAGTGTTGGGAACTCTAGTCATGGTCACAGTGTTCTTAGTAGGGTGCGGTAACAGTTAATGTGACCTTACAACCCTTTGGCAGACAGGCTGCCAGGTTAGACTTTTCTGATAGGGAAACCAGGTGATACTCCACAGTCAGAATGTCTTTGAGTCCCCAGCTCTAGATGATAGCGGGGAACCACACGTTTGTTGGAATGAAGCATATGGTTACATACGGGTAAATGCTAGTGATATACATGCAGACCTAGTTGCATCAGTAAGTTCAGACAAATAAAAAAAGCTGAAAATTCATGGTAATCATGCTTTCATAAAGTGATTTCTTAAAGATGAATAAGCGGTGAAGATCGATTAGTGCTCTCCAGAGAGCTATACAAAATTCTAACATGCTACTCTAGCTGTTTGGTTAATTGTTGCCGTCAATAGACTATTAAGACATTCCATTTATGACATTTCTCTATCCTTGACCCAAATTTTCTGACTTCCAGACCAGGCTTTTACTTATATTACATTTTATTTGTTGAAATTTTGTAAACATGGCTTTGTGATGACATAGTTCAGAAGTACAATGTTAGAAACAATGTGGCAGTTCATAAAAGTGCAATAGTTTCAATTTGCCTGAGTGCCTGATACCCTTTTTAAGAGTGATAGAGATGGCCTTCGAGTAGGCATTACCAAACTTTTGACGGCGGTACAGATTGCAATTCTGAAAGAAGGAGTGCTGTCGCAAGGAAAACGCATGTTGGTGGTGACACCATATACTGCCCTGGAGGCAGTGATGAAAGCAAGTGTACCTAATTCTAAAGCTTTTCATCCACGTTGGATACAATGGGCCACTTCCTTGACATCGCCCGATGTCACCTATCTCTTTGAGGCCTCATTACAGACTCAGGAGTATTTACAGTATGAGTGTGTTCATCCTGCTCCTCTGTCTTTGCGCCCGCTCGAAGATTACCATTGTGTCATTTACACTGACGGTACGACGCAACAGGAGACTGAACCAAAGCATGCCTATTCGGCGGCCTGCGCGATTGTGGCAGGTACTTTCGTAAATGGTGAATTCCAATCTGATGTCGTGCATACGCAGTCATTGGGCGATTGTACCGCACAGTTAGCAGAGCTATGCGCTCTGGTGCTTGCACTGGAATTTGCTGATCCTCGAGTCACTACTCTTATAGTAAGTGACTCGTTTTACTGTGTTCAGTTCTTCAACGACAATCTATTCTTTTGGTCTCAAAATGAATACCGTGATTCCAAAGGTAGCACAATTAAGCATAAAATGCTTTGGGTTTGAGTGGCAGAACTTAAAGAACATCTGCCTCTCGTGAATGTAATTCACACTCTTGGACACCAACGCATTGGTGTCCACGCTTTAGGCAACAGCTTAGCTGACGAAGCAGCATAAACAGCAGTGGCGACATATCTAGTAGCAGCAGTTACAAGATCCAAAAGTAAGAGCGATCTTGACATCTTGGCAGCTATCACTGCTACAGAGAAGGGAAGTAATTACCCGAGAGGTTTCCCTTCTCGATACCATTATCACTTAAGTCCTGATAACGTCCCATTAGTGAGAATTAACGACGTTGGTGACAGGTTGATTCCCAACGTGGACTGCAGAGCATCTTTGATATTGGCGGCTCACGAGGGTATGGCGACTGCCCATGCTGGCGTTGCAGCCACTGTTAATCTGTTACAACAACGTTACTGGTGGCGCGGGTTATATAAACAGGCTCGCACTTATGTCCTTGATTGTGACATTTGCCAGCAGATTAAACCTTCAACTGCTGCGCAACCACCACAAACTCAGTTGTACATATCCAATAAACCACTTGGGTGTGTTTATTTGGATCACTGCGGTCCTTTCACCTCTGATACTGCGTACAAGTATATCTTAGTTGCAGTGGATTCGTGCACACGTTTTCTGTGGGTATGGCCACAAAGGAGTGCTGATGCCCGTACTGTCATCCGGGATTTGCGTGTCTTTGTGGGAAGCTTTGCGTGTGGTACCTTTCATTCTGATCAGGGCCCTGCGTTCGCCTCTAAGGCGTACAAAGAAGCCATGAAAAATTTGGGGGTCCAAGTCAAATTTTCGTCTCCCTACCGACCTGAGGGTAATAGTGTGGTGGAGTGAATGAACCGTGACTTAAAGAAATCCTAGACAGCTAGGGTTTTAGGCACTGGCCGGAACTGGTTAGCCCATTTGTATGACGTCCAACGTGCACTTAATAATCTCCCTAGAAGGTCTCTGGGTGGGCGGACCCCATACATGATGCTCTTTGGTATAAAAATGTTTGGCCCGGACCTTGATGGTCTAGACATGGCGGCGCCTGCCGCACCCTTTGACATAGATGAACACTGCGCTGTATTGCAGACTCTACAAAAAGCCAGAGACAGTCTCGCGAAGGAACATACACCCTCCACATCTGATGCTGCGCTTCAGATTCCGGTAGTCGGCTGGCGAGTTGGTGACCTGGTCCGTGAGAAGGTGGAGAACAAGAAGGAGTTCGGCCCCTCTTATCGTGCACCGGTTCCAGTGCTCGGAGTGCAGGGTACAAGAACAGTCATTTTACCTCCACTTCCTGGTCGCAAGGATAACAGGTACATCTCCATTGACAATGTCAAACTACAGCGAGTGGCCAATTCTTCTTAGTATGACTCCAGCGGTCTCTTGCCCTGCGATGCTGAGAAATTCTGTTTTGGCTCCGGCATCCACCACCTTGTCTGATATTGCCATCGAGATGCATACGGTTGCTGATCCTTTGTTACTACCACCAGTTGGTGGTTCGCCTGAAGACACTGAGTATGCTTATCCTGCAGATGTAACATTGCCCGTTTTACAATCAACCACAGTTACCCAGTCCCGTTTCTCCTTTGACACTAACTCAATGACTTCCAATGCCCCGTCCAAGGTTTCCATTTTTGCTGTTTAGTTCAAACGACATTTTTTAATTCCCCCTTGGACTTACATTTGGCTGATGCTCATATGTGTTTTTCTGTTCATGTCCATTGGATTTGTTGTGGTATTTTTTCGTCTTGTGGATGGACGCTACCTTAAAGAAAGATCTACAATTAGACTTTGGCCCCCCACTCCTCATCACACATCATGAAAAGGGACCAGACTTTTGTGAATATTACTGCCTGGCCAGTGTTAGATGGGATTGCGTGGGATGCTGTTAAATTTCAGATTCATGGTCCAACTGAGGTTATCAATGTACCAAATGTATTTCGTGTTTCAATGGGTGATGTAGTTAAACAAAACATCCGTTCTGATGATTGGGACGTTCAGGCCATAGAAGCACTGTTTGATGATTTGAAATATTATGCCGCATTTGATGCTGAGGATTTGTATTTAGAAACTGCTAATTATGGTGAGCAGTTTTACTATCAACTTTATGGCAATCATTTCCTACATAAAGCCAATTCGTTTTTAAATTTTGTAAATTATACCCAGTGGGAACTTTGTCCAAAGCCACTTCTAGGTAGCTCCACCACGTTGGTGGAGAAATTCACATATTTTTCAGATTTTAGTGTTTCGAATCCTGCCTCTTTTTATTTTAAAGTGGCGCCTGAGCCTGCCTCGAAAGTCAGGCTCACACACACTAAATTATTATATTCCAAGTCCTTTATGGATGATTTGTCAGTCAGCGGTTATGATCTGTGGAAGGCTACTATTGATCTTGAATCGGTTTGGGGTTCCAAACCGTGGCAGGTACAAGGAACAGAATCTTTGCATCGTGCCTGCCTCATCCCGAACCACATGTTGTTCTTAAACTCAACAATCTTCCAGACCACCTGCTTTGGATTGGCTACTTCGAAAAAACTAAATTCTCCCTCTACTCCGGATCTGGGTGCTTATCCAAATTGGGATAATCATACAGATCTGTCCCTTGATGCGTTGGAGTCATACATTACTAATACATCCTTCAATATTTCCAAGTTGCATTCTGAGGGATGGTTGACTTGGCAGACAAGTTCTGATTCCTGTCAACTTTGTTTTCTAGGTTTGAAACCAGGGTATACGCAGGTTCGCGTGGACCCTCGTTTTGAATCTTCTCATACTGTAACTACCTACTCTGTAGGGAAGTTATGCCAATCTTGGCTGCAACATTCCACCTTAGCATCAGTGAAACTTCATTTATCTAAATTACATGACAAAATAGATTTTAATGATTTTGTTAAGGGCCCTATAGGTGATAGGTCCAAAAGATGGGTGTATGCTATTTATAACGAAGTTTGGAAGTTATCACAGATTGAAGCTGCTTTCAGATTGAGAGCAAATGATCAAGCCAATATGGAAAAAGTACTAGCTGTTATAGATAATAGCATTAACACCCGTTCTTCCAGAATTTACACTTTAGACAATATTGTTTCTTCTGTTGTTGATATAGTGCAGAATGATATGTCTGTTTTGTATCATGGTCAAAATCAGTTACGTTCCATAATGCAATTTGCATGGACATTGCAGATGTTAAAGGCTGGGAAAGTTCCCTGGGACTACATGAATACATCATCTTTGTTTCTTCCCCTTAATCTCACTGCAAAACAGCAATTCATGTCCATGAAAGATGCAACGTATTCCTTACTGTATATTGAAAAGTTAAAACCTTTACCTTTCTCTGTGGCTGAATTGAATTCCGCTGTGTGGCTTATCCACGGGTTAATCACATTGCCGTTTCCTTTCTTTAAATTCAGTTCATGCATGAAACATTATGCCTTAGGTAGATATGAACACCTGGGTACTGCTTTCCTGCATGAAATATGGTCACTCCCATTTACATACAGTGCATGAGAGACGGTAAAGAGGTCTATTTGAAAGGTGAGGAATGCACTTCCATGCCTGATCACTCTGTAGTGTGTAGGCACATTCAATTGCATGGTGCATGTAATGTGCACGCTCCTAATTTAGCTAGCGTCCTGAAAGGGATTCTAGTACCAGCTATTATACCCTCTTTCACGCTGCTAGCTAACGGTAGTTATTTACTTTTAAATAATGAGGCTTGCTGCGGGATGCTAGTGGGAATTCCCTACATAGTGACTGTATCACAGAGAGTAGTCTGTTGTAAAAATGTCCTTTTCCCACCCCCGCATGGGCGGCTAGATGTATCCATCTGGCCTTCCATTCCAACCTCGAAAGCAGAGTTCAACAAGATGAGCAGAATAAGGTCTCTATTGTCTCAAAAAGAAGTCGCACTGACTTCTTCCCGGGAAACATTTGTCCTTCACATAGCAAATACGTGCACCGAGGTGCAAGCGCTTTTGAATACTGACCTCCCACTTCATTTTGGTGCCCTGATTCAAACTATCTTTAATACCTCGTCAACAACGGGCTTGGCACATTTTTTCAAAATTGTGGGCTCTGGCCTCGTGACCTCCTTCTAAACTATTTTTGGTATGATACCGGCATTTTTTCATTCTAGTTTTTTCCAGCGTCTTTGGCGGTCTCCCGTTGATTCTCGCCCTTGTGGCTGGGGTGCTGTTGTTGGTCTGCTTACTATGCAATGGCTGCACAGTTTGTATCACACGACAGCCTGGCCAGGCTGCTCCATCTTCGTAACCGGATGCTTGAATACTATGGAACATTGCCACTGGCAACCTTAAGCATAGCCTATGGATTGTCCTTCCAGTTTTCCTACTTTACATGCGTACAACCTGTTTTTCATTGCCTAGATTGCCCATTCGAATGGGCTCTGGATTTGTGCTTGTCAAACTCGGTGTCTCCTGCCCCAGATTATGATCGACTAATGAGTCCCTAAGTGGCTCATGAGTTGGACTGTTCTGGCGTCAGGATTATGGCCTGTGGAGCGGCACATGGAGTCCTGGGGAACTGGGACATCGGTACGGCTGCATATGACTTCCTGGCACGAAGTTATCTTGAAGAACACGCCAGTTGCCCTCTGATTGTACTAGAGGCCCCAGTTGTTTAAGATCATGTATGTTCATTTGCTTTACTAAACTGGATGGCGGACACTTTTACAGGACACTCCAATGACTCCCTCTTGGAAGCTGTTGCTACTTACTGTGCCTATACCTTGATGGATTAACTTGGATGTCGTCCAACTTTCCTTAGCACAAACTTTTTTGTTTTTTTATTTAACATTCGGGCTCTCCGAGCCTTGCCGTTAATTTTTCCATTCACATTTTTTTTCCCTTTTTTCATTTTTTTTTCTCTTCGAACCTTCACTGCCTTTTATATGGATTCCCAATTCATGCCCTTAGTCCTGTTCTATCGAACTTGAACTCTGCGTCCCTTATTATATCCCTATTTTGCTAGTGGTCCGATCAAGGGGGGGTGTAGTGAGGGCTGCAATTTAGATACATACATTGCTATGTTGGCATAAGCGTGTTAGATGTTAGAAAGCCATCTTGCCCCTTTCGCTGCCTTTGCACACAACACTGCAGATACATGTTATTATTTGAAAGCTGCTTGCTCGCCCTTTTCTTCACATGAGAACTGTCTGTTGTTCACATCCCTTGACATGCGCTGCGACCTTGGTCTGAACATTGTGTAAAGAAACTGTCTGGGTCGCCAGACAATGCATGTTTTTGAGTTCAGGTTGATCGGCCCACTATTTAGCCATAACACGCACGCAGCTGCAAATACCTGAAAGTCGAGTGCTTTTAATATTGCAGACTGCATGCTTTACACACATTCGGAAGAAGAGCTTTCCCAGGAGCAGAGTACACCTGATCCTGTGATGTGATTCCACTAAGCTGATCTTTACGGTATGGGGTTCCCCATTCAAGCCTAGAGACCTTCTATTAGTCTAATAATATTAGTTTACTAGCGAAAGGAAGGTGGCTGTATTCCACTGTCATTTATACTATGATTTCTCCTTTCATTTTCTATGGTATTGTAACAATGCTGATGGTTTTGATATTAATCATTTGTCTGCTTATGTTAGCCAAAGTACTGCATCTTAGGACACGTAGTTTATAAAGTAGACCTTTTAAACTTTACCGTGTCTCTGATTACTCTTGTTGTGGACTGATATGAGAATAATTACGAACAGGTATTTCTGATTCCCACCATTCCTGAGAGTACTCTAAGTCGCTTGTTCTGGGTTGTCTATACATTGGGACCTCCGTGATAATACGGATAACGAATGGGACACTGATGTTGGTCGGATAGGGGTTCTGGGTTCTGAGGTGAGTTTTTGGTACACCACAATTCACTGAGGTCCTGGTTTCCTGCGCATAGTTCTGTGCATGAGCAGAATCCCTGCCACACTCCTGAATGACATCGTATTTTCTTCTGATATGGGGTTTGCTAATAACCTATGTTTACCTGAGCTCCCATTTAGTACAACTTTTAATGGACGAGTTGTCTTCTCAATAATAGACTACATTTTGATATCTAGCAGACATTCCCCCTGTGTTAACAATTTAATTACTCACACTTTAAGCGATCATTTTCCATTAAGTATTGATATTAAGTATTGATATTATGTTGTTTAATCAAGATTTTAATACAAATGGCAGATCCACGCAGCTCTTGAAGAATATTACTTTGAATAGGCAAAATGGGTACGCACTGAAGTGGATGAAAGTGAACCTAGAGGAATTTGTTACCAAATTATTGAAGAGGTGTAAAAATATGTTCCATGCCTGTCTCAATGAAAACTCCTCTTACCCAGAAATTATAGAGAATTTTTGGGTAATTTCAATCCAAATTAAAGAAATTCTCTGGGTAAACGCTAAAAGGAATGATAACCACCGTGAAGGGTGGTTTGCCTTCATTTGCACTAAGGCCTACACTAAACTTAAATATGCATTAAAGGCCAGAGTGAAGGATCAGGACCTTATTAGGGAAGCTAGAAGAAATTACAAGAGGGTACTAACTGTAAGGAAGAATCAGCTAAAAGTGGAAGCTTGAAATGCCTTGCATGAGGCCTCGACTGACCGCGACTCTGCTGCATTTTGGAAGTCGGTTAACGCGCCTTTTTTTGCAGACAAATCTAAAGCCACCATAGAGATTGCCATCTCTGAGTCAGATTGGGTTTCCCATTAGTCTAAGCTCTATACCAACCAAATATTAGACGATCAGGGAACTTTGGTGTATGAGGCCGCTCCAGAGTTTTCACATATTTTCTAAAACTCTTGATTGGATCTTACTTTGAGTGAGGTGAACCTGGCCATAACAGCTAGCATGGGTGGTAAGGCGCCGGGCACGGATGGTATTCCGGTCGACCTCTTTAAAAACAATATGGAATTATGGGGACCACTCTTAACGCAACTTTTTCATGCCTGTTGTTCCAGGGGGTTTTTATCGTCTTGGTATGAATTCATCATCGTTCCTATTTTTAAAAAGGGCGATAGGGCGAATCCAGCTTGTTATCGCCCAATTTCATTATTGGATTCTACAGTCAAGATAATAGGGCGTGTGGTTTTAGATAGACTACGATTGTGGGTGGAGGAGCACTCAATTTTAAGCAACTTGCAATACGGCTTTCGTAAGGGCCTTGGGACAATTGATCAAGGTCTAAACCTACATATTCTTTTAGACAAATATACCAAAGCCAAAAGGGAAATGCTGTTTTTAACTTTTGTTGATTTAACATCAGCATTCGATTGCGTAGTCCACGAAAAGCTTTGGCTAATCTTGGAAGGGCTGGGGGTGGGCAACTCTATAATTTCTTTTCTAAGGCAGCTATATTCAGGGGCAAAGGCGAGGGTCCGTTTTGGACGGGGGGAGATTGCACTAAGCACTTTAGAGTTTCGCGAGGAGTGCGGCAAGGCAGTGTCCTTGCCCCATTCCTATTTACATTATATATAAATGATCTAGAAAGTACTTTAATCAAGGAGTGCAGGGATTTGCCATTGGTAGCTACACGCCCCATCCCTGCACTTCTTTATGCAGATGATGTGGTCCTGATGGCCTGTACGCCCATTGGTCTTCAAAGGGTAGTAACTTCCTTTACAAAATTGATGACAAATTTGGGCATCACAATTAACTGTTCAAAAACGTTCTCTATGAAATGTGGCATTGGGGCAAATAAAAAGAAAAACACTATTTTTATTAATAACAAGGCATTAGAGAATACTAATACTTTTTCTTACCTAGGGATCCTATTTGATCAGTAAGGCTCTTGGAGCAGGGCTATCAAGGCAAGAAGACTGCTATTCAGTAAATCACTGATGGCTTTAACAAATTTTAGCAAGAAAATGGGTAGACGCTCTCCAGGGGAACTCATACGCATATATAGAGCAACATGTGTAGCGATTGCCACTTATGGAGCAGGTATCTGGGGATACCCTAACGTTATCTCACTCCAAGTGGCAGCAAACATCTTCCTCAGGTAGATTTTGGCAGTACCAGAGAGTCCGTCTAAATGTATCTGTCATACAGAATTGGGCCTGCCATACCTTGAGGATGTGATTAAGATACAGCCTGTCCTCCTGTGGCATAGGGTTTGGACTATTGAAGAGTCTGTTTTTAATCACCATATTCTAAAGGACACACTGGGAATTGATGGGGCCAAACATATAAGATGGCTAAAATATGTTAAAACTTGTTTGACTCAAATAGGCCATATTGAATATTATAATGACCCCTCTACTATGTGCAGGGTATCGAGAAAGGACCTTAAAAATATATGCATGTCACACATGAGCGAATCTAGAATAACGAGTGTAATGGCCAAGACCACGGTGGTAGCTCACCACCTCACTTTGATCTCTGTAAATATACAACCATATATTTTGCTAACTTTTAGGGATTATGATAGGTTTTTGCTAACGTGCCTCAGACTGGACATCCTGCATAGATCTTTGAGCTTTCCTGAGGTAAACGACTGGCCAAGAACACTCTGTAACTGCCCATGTGATGATGTGTCAGCCCAGTCATCTATACATATATTGTTTTTTTGCATATTTTATTCCACACCTAGAAAAAGATGGATTGTTCCTGTGTTAAAAAGATTGGAACTGAGACGATGTCGCCCCACATTCCTGGCGTTGCAGAGTTTGGATAATGTATTCACTATTGCCTCTGTTACTGTTTTTTTAAAAAATGTTTTTAAATTCCGTAAATCAATTGTGATATGATTATTATATGTTTTTAGCACCATCTATCGATTTTATTTTAAATTGTGGAATTTTAGTGTGATTTTTACATTGTGCTTTTATGGTTATTTTTCTATAATAACCGAATAAAGTTCTTTGACTGACCGTCACTCCCGTGAACCGAAAACAAGAGTGAGGGTATTGTGGACTAATATAAGCACTACTAAGGCGTCTTAATCATAAGACCAAACGTTAGGTGCGCCATGTTGCAGGGATTCTGCTCATGCACAGAACTATGCACAGGAAACCAGGACCTCAGTGAATTGTGGTGTACCAAAAACTCACCTCAGTACCCAGAACCCCTATCCGACTAGCATCAGTGTCTCATTCATTCTCCGTATCATCTCGAAGCTACCAATGATTAGACAACCAAGAACAAGCGACTTAGAGTACTCTCAGGAATGGTGGGAATCAGAAACACCTTTTCGTTATTATTCTCATATCAGTCCACAACAAGAGTAATCAGAGACACTGTAAAGTTTAAAATGTTTATTTTTAACTACGTGCTCTAAGGTGCAGTACTTTGGATAACATAAGCAGACAAATGATTACAAACCATCAGCATTGTTACAATACCATAGAAAATGAAGGGAGAAATCATATTACAAATGATAGTGGAAAACAACCACCCTCCCTTTGCTAGTAAGCTAGTATTATGAAACTAATAGAATGTCTCTAGGCATACCGTAAAAATCAGCTTAGGTGAATCACATCACAGGATCAGCTCTGCTCTGTGTCTGGAAAAGGTTTTCTCCAAGTGTCTGAATCATGCATGCAAATGCAATATTAAAGGCACCCGAGTTTGAGTTTTTAGCAGCTGTGTGCGTGTTATGACTAGAGCGTGGGCCGATCAACCTGAATTCAAAAGCATACATTGTTATTTGACCTTGACAGCTTCTGCACACAGTGTTCAGACTAAGGTCGCGGTGCACGTCTACGGATGTGAACAACAGACCGTTCTCATGTGAAGAAAAGGCAAGCAAGCAGTTTTTCATATAATAACAGCTACCTGTAGTGTCGTGTGCAAAAGCAGCAAAGTGACAAGATGACGTTTTACATCTAAAGCGCTTATGCTAACATAGCAATGTGTGCACATAGAACCCCGTCTCCACTACACTCTCTCAAAGTCTTTTTCTCTTCCTAGTTCTCTCACCCTTCATTTCTCTCTCTCTCTTCCTCACTTACTCTCCTTCTTTCCATTTATCTCCTTCTCATTATCTTGCTCTTCCTCTGTTTTACATTCTGTTTTTCCTCCTTCTCTCGTTCTTCACCCCTTATGCTCTGCTTCTTCTGTCACCTAATTTTTTCTTTGACTTCTCATATTTGTTTCCCCACATATTGTTACACTTCTCAATCACGTTTCCTTTTTTTTTTTGCTGTGACGGACGAGCTATCAGCTTTAATTTCATCTTCCACTATATCCCTTATATTTCACTCTGAGACTTATTCAGACTTATTTATGTGTAGACGTCTCACTTTGCACTTGAGAATGAAACTATAAAATAAGGTTAGAATCCCATACCGGAGTGATATGTTAAATAACTGCAAGGGCTGCATCACCTCATGGATAGGCAGCATTCTAATATAACACTCATATAGGTTTTAACAAGGTGATGCCATATAAAAAATACAAATTGGAGCATTTTTGCCCCTACTTTCAAATATGCACTGGCCGGCTCTTTGTGTTCTTGGGTCCTCTAAAGCAGGGGTCTCCAACGAGTAGCTCGGGAGCTACTGGTAGCTCGCAGGTACCTTCAAAGTAGCTCTCTGAGGTGAAGTAAAGCCAGTATCAAATTCAGAGAGTAGGTTCCTATTAAAGAAGGCAGCACTGCTCATCTCAAGACCCTTGGAGTGACAGCCAGCCACATTTATGGCAGTAACTAATGCTAACACTCAAACACACACTGTGTCTGACTATAGGGCCTGCTACATGACCGTCTGTATTCAATCTCAATATAATTAAGCCACAAGGAGATTGACCATTGTTATAGTCCCTCCTTTATCAGTCGCAACAGTGCACCATCAAAGAAATATGGCAGCAGTAGCCTGAGCAGTAATCAGTGATGACCCACCAAATTGTGGGAATGCAGGAGTCAGAGTGAAAACGTGTCAGTTAGATGCATGACCAGCCCATGACCTGAGAAGAGGGTATGATCCAGACCAGAGAAAATTAAGAGATTCATCAACATTTATGTGTGTGTCCATAATAAACACAATTACTTCCTGAAACTATGCCTGGTACCAAGAACCGCCAAATGTATATGCTAGCCCCTATCATAAGAGTGTCATCTCTGGCATAATTGTGTCCATTCCAGGCATAATAGTGCAGATGTCATAATAATGGTCATCCTTGACTATTTTAGTATTGTGGGTCTAGTCATGGTGTACTGGCAGCCATCATTGACATACTAAGCGCATGACTGGCCCATATGTACCTATTCCCAACATATTAATGGTCATGACTGATATATGGTCTCATCCCTGATCCTTATGGTTAACAGCCCTGGCACAACTGTGGCCCCAGTATAATGGTGGGTATTACTGGCATAATACAGGCATCCGTGGTGCTATGGTGAGTATCCATGGCATATGAATGTAATATCTGGGAATTCAAAGTAGTCTGTCCATATGAGGTATTTGTACATGGGAGTACATGATGAAAAGGACAAGCTGATGTTTTGGGATTGCGCATTTCTCATAAACTGAAAACGAATATTTTAAAGGCAGTTTTAGTTTTCAAAAATGGGTTTTCTTCTGGAAATTTGAGTTTGTTTGCCCACAGTGCAAAATAGTATTAAATAGAAAATATGCATTTTCAGAAACTGGGGAATGATAATTCAGGCGGAGCTGGGGAGACGTACTGCTGTGCTTATATCCTTTGTGCCAAAGGGCACGTCAAGATTTGAATGTAACTTCATAAGTCACAGGGAGGCATTTAATATTGATTAACTTTTTCCCAGCATTTCTGCTGGTAACCGCACTTGATATACTTGGGTGGTAACTACTGAAAATCCTGCTTTGGATGGTCATAGTGTAGTCACTATTTTACAGTTATAAAATTTGCTAGTAGCTCAGGAAGACTTTTCTTGAGCAGAACTAGCTCTCACTACAGAAAAGGTTGGAGACCCCTGCTCTAAAGTGTCTACTATGGAGCTCAGGTCAAGGAACCTTTCTCCAGCACAAGTGCTGCACCCAAATGGACTGCTGTGAATCAAAGCACATTTATAACATTACGTTAATGAGCTCTGGCATCCCACAAAAAATGGAAAAGACTTTGCACCCCAGGAGGGACTATATGTACAGACAACAAACTTTAGTTTAATGCCAAGTAAGTGTCTAAGTTTCTAGAACAAGAACAGAAACACTCACCTTCCCTCACAATCTGGAAAATCACTTTGTCTTCCTTAGATGTGTTTATTTCAACTTTCCACTACTGGTTCATTTTTATAAGTTCCTCTAGCTTTTAGGGGAAAATATGCATATAGCAATTGAGCTTGGGAGTGGTGAGCTTGGCCAGCTTTAGGGCAGTGCGAGTGGTGTGACCGCACTAGGCGCTGACCTGGAGAGGGGCACTGTACTCAGGGGGGCGCAGTGCTTAGCAGCTTCTTACAATTTAAAAACACCTGCTGCAGAGTTCCTTGTGCATCCAGCTTTTGGGCAGCAATACAAATGTCAAGATAACTCTTTTAATGAATGTTCCTGCTAGAGAAATAGATCAGAGTTGTGTCTAGTGGCAGTTTTAACTTGCCATAAAGTGGCACAGAGGGTTAATATGCCAGCTGCAAAGAACAGATTAGTATTTTATTAGGTGAGTGGAATAGTTAAACCAGCCTTCAACAGTGCTTTAAAACAAATGAAATGTATGTGAGAGAGGGGCTATGGAGAGATGAGGGGGACTTTTGCCAGATGGTGGTGAGGGAATCGGAGGAGGAGGTCATTGGAGGAGGGGCACCAAAAAAGACTGTAGCATCGGGCACCACCACTAAAGCCGGCCCTGGTAGTGAGTAATGAACTGAAAGCACTACATGTGCCGAAACTGCTTACCCTGCCTTCTCAGCACCTCCTCTAAAGTGTCTTTATTATGAACTGCTCTGTCATTGAATTGCAGACGCTGCGCCACTCACTTATAAAGGATCACAATTCCTGACAAGCAGACAGAGCACCATCGCGATACAGCCTCTCAGAAATAATCTACAAATTAAACCACTGCTCATCTCTGATGCCTACCTGCGGCAGATCTGTTTTTTTTCTACCTGCCCTTTCAGTTTCTTTCCCTCCAGTGAGTGGAAACAGAGAGGTTGGTGCAGGGCAGATACGAGGAAAAACACTGATCTGAGAAGCCAACGAGTAAAGTAAATGCAGTCTCTCCAGGCAAGCTAACTGGGCACCACTGCAGCGGCTACACCACTGATAGCCATGCCCCTGATTTTTAGGTCGAGCCTATACAGTGTTTGCACTGTTAGGCGATCTGTTGTAGGTACTTTGTGGAGGTCTGACTCTTCCCATGCTTTGGATAGGCTTTTGCAAATGTCCTTAAAAAATCGTAGCCTGCCAATGGCTACTGGTGGGTGCATGTCCCACCTTTCTTCAAAAGTTCACTTCCACTGAGTATTGCCGCAGGGGTGAGCAGGGGTGCGCAGGGTAGCAGCTGCTGCGGTGGCACGCACGCTTTTTAATGGCAGCTCTCCTCTCCCATAGTATGCATTTCTGTGGGTGGAACACCAGCGCTCGTTTAGGACTTGCTTTGCAAAGGTTATGTTTATGGCAGATAATTGGCAAAGCGCACAAGGGCTCCACCTCCTGTGTTCCTCGTGGTTGGCCATGCACACAACAGGAATAGTATGTCAGTGAAGTGATCGGGTAGGTGTATTTTACAAACTACACCTTATGCGGGCTACTTGCATCTGTGCTTTCATCACTGCCTTACATCGGAGGGGGGCGCGTACACTAGAGTCTGAGCTGCTCAACCTTAATTAAAGCTGAAAAGCACACGGATTCCCTGGTCTGAAAGGACTTTATTCTCCTTTGATGGACGCCTATTTGGGGGTTTAATGTGGCAGTGCAGGGTGAGTTGCTGCAGACTTGAGCGCTGCAGAAGCTGGTATTGGAATGGCTGTTCCTACTGCAAGTAAACCCCACATTGAGGAAGGAAGGTAGTTCCTGCATAATAAACACACATCACATGTAGTTTGCGGGCACCTGGATACCTGTCTACCATTAATTTAACCTCTGGTGCCGTAGTTTGATACGTCCATCTAATCAGTTGATGCCGAGGGTTATGTCCGTATATTGCATAACAATTACGAGCAGTGCATAAACATCGCACCAACTTGGGTCTGGTGCTCTAAATAAGTGGGTGAATAAACCTGCTGTGGTGATTGTGTGTAACATGTAGTACACTGTCTGCAGTCCACCGTTGTGTCTTTATTGCCCTTCAACCTTCCGAGATCGATAAACTGAGCACCGCTAAAGTGAGATTATTATAGCACTTGGATAAACTGAGTGCCGTAAAGTGTGATTATAATGGCACTTGAATAAACAAAGTGCCGCTAAAGTGGGATTATAATGGCACTTGAAAAAACAGATTTCAGATGAAAGGTATTTTATTGGACTTAAATAAATGGAATGTCTCTACAGTGGAATTACATGGACATTTATAATTTACAGCGCTTGAAACCTGCACGCCTTCCACAGTAAGCTTTACAATGTAGAAAAGAAACAGTTATCATTTCTCTAATTCAACCGGCTTTGATACAGTTTAACACAACTGTAGCTAATAATTGTCAGCCCTCTTGATGTGGCGGTGCTAATTCGCAGCTGCTATCAACCCTGTCTTTCAGAACTACGTGCATGCTGTTTTTGAGAACTACACCTTGAGCTTTGAGATTAGGTAGCAGTGGATAGAGCTGAAAATGTGGGACACCTCAGGTAAGAGAGCGTTGGACACCTGTCATGACGGCAGCCCCACAGTGTCATGGACACTGTGTGCTTCCAGCAAGGTGACAATAACGACCGGTGTCTGTGTGTACCCAGAGGGACCCAAAAGGGATGCCTGTCTGAACCAGTACTCCATTTATTATTCCATTATGACTGTCTGGGAGACACCCCCTTTTCTAAAAACTATTTTGTTTCCTTCCATACCTCTCCAACCGTACACCACTAGGATAGAAGGGGTTAAACTGAGTCTCTGATGTCAACATATCAATGCATTGAACATAACAGGAGGCTCCTGGTTTTACACAGAGTAGAAAGAAGCCTTCAAGCCACCTATGTGCACATGCATGTGACTGGGACCCAGGAGGATGAACACAGACACTGGAACATTGAAAAACAGCTGCCGTCATCCCTAGTTTACACAGGTTCATCTGTGGCCCTAGGAGTTGTCCCCAAAAGCAATGAATGCAGAAGACGTATGTACACTTGCACACAGGGCGCTGAGACTTGTACACATAGAACTGTCAAATAGGTCACATTCAACCCAAGACTACACATGCAGTTGTTAGCCTGCATGTTTAACACAAAGTCGGGAAGGGAAAAGGGGCAACTATCCCTCGTGTGTACACATACTTGTGGATATACAGAGGTCAGCAGGAAAAGGACCTTTGGGGCCTATCTCAGCCTTCTCCCCACTCTCCTCCTCACATTTACCTATATTAACAGGACGTGTTTTTCGAGTAAGACATATGGGTGGTGTATCTCTTGTACCCTGAAGAGATAGTAGGAAGCTATGGCCATAGCAGCTATAAAGTTTACAAAAGACCCCTTCAGGCATCACTTTGGGTGTTGGGACCTTAGGTCTGCACTCAGCTGAAAGCTCACCCTGTCTGCCTATGTCAAGCTTTACTTTTCCATATTGGCATCTCCAATAACTCATGTTTGACACCCAGCATCCACATTGTACTCTGAGGGGCAGAGGTCGTGCTCCTCTCACCCCCCTCCTCCCTAGGCCCTGCTATACTAAGTGTTCAGCTGTCAGCATGTCACTGACTTTCAGGCTGCCCCGATTTTTCCAACATCATCCATGCATGCTGGATGAAAAGTCTGACTCTGAAATTTTAACCTGGTTTCCTAGACCCAAAGTAGCAGCATATCTCTGCTTCTTTGGTCAAGCTTAGAGTCAGACTGCTAGTAACTCGCTCTCTACTGTGACAGTCAGAAATGCTGGCCTCCTTTTGGTGGACGGCTTTCCAAAGTCCAATCCCTGGGTGTTTGGTTGATGCCCAGGTGATTTCACTAAGAGAACAATGTTGTTGGCCATAATAGTACTTTCATGCTTCCTCCTATTACAGCGTGTAATAGTCACTCCTCCTATCTGCATTGCGTCTTGCTAAAGCCCCACCTCCCCTGCTCCTCCCGCTGCTCGTGCGATGGAATTTCATCACCCTAGTTTTAAAAAGGTTAATACTTTGCTCTATGTTTATGGCAGATTATGCACAGATAAATACCGAAGCCATCTCTTTAAAAACAAAAAGTGCTAGATATCAGGAGGACAGTCAAAGTTTTTTTATGTAGCTTGACACACAATCCCACTCCAAATACTTCCAGGACACTTAATACCATATAATTACTATCCACATAATTCCACAGCACCTATGCCACATAATTCCAATACACAAATTCACTCCACACTACACAATTTCAAGCCACACAATTACACAACTAACTAATTCAATCCAACCCACATGATTTCACAACAAACCACATGCATACACTCTGTAACAAATAAGTAAAAAACATTGTCATTTACAATGCCAGTAGCTCCAACTCAAACAAATGTGTGAACTATTTCATTTCCTATGCTTGTTTACCTTTCAATGTGTCCCAGCAGAGTCCTGTTCCTGGAGCTGCAAACCTTCTCCTGCCCTGTCAGCTCCGTTCAGCTTCGTCCCTTCTCAGAGGAGCATTGCCATGTGGGGAATGCTCACTCTGAGGGCCCCCATCCCCACCCTTGTGAGGGGCCTGGCGGGCTCTGACTGAAGAGAAACAATGTAAGATGTTACTTTGTTTCTCTTCAGTCCTGGGTCACCGCGAGGACCTCAGAGCAGGTTGCACACTGCAGCTGCTTTAGAGCAAACCTCTCACAGCTCTCTACAGATGAGCTGAGGAGGCCCCCTTTATGTACTGGACACTGAGGGCCCCCCCCCCACCACGGGGACTTCGGGGATGCTTGTTACGCCCCTCTTTAGATCCCTTGCAGGTGATCCACTGGCTCGCCAAGTCAATTGAAGCCATGATCTCTGCTAGCCTGATGGAAAACTACATGAAAATTTAGAGATCCCTCCTTCTCAGGCTGGAATGCCTATGCCTTCCGTGGAGGAACCAGTGCAGCATCTTCACAGAAAGTAATAAACTATTTTGAGGTGATGCATGTCAGTTGCATCTGCTCGTCAAACATCTTTTGTATTCAAGAAACAAACTTTCAAAGTTGTGTCTTGTGGGCCAGTGTTGGGAACTCTAGTCATGGTCACAGTGTTCTTAGTAGGGTGCGGTAACAGTTAATGTGACCTTACAACCCTTTGGCAGACAGGCTGCTAGGTTAGACTTTTCTGATAGGGAAACCAGGTGATACTCCACAGTCAGAATGTCTTTGAGTCCCCAGCTCTAGATGATAGCGGGGAACCACACGTTTGTTGGAATGAAGCATATGGTTACATACGGGTAAATGCTAGTGATATACATGCAGACCTAGTTGCATCAGTAAGTTCAGACAAATAAAAAAAGCTGAAAATTCATGGTAATCATGCTTTCATAAAGTGATTTCTTAAAGATGAATAAGCGGTGAAGATCGATTAGTGCTCTCCAGAGAGCTATACAAAATTCTAACATGCTACTCTAGCTGTTTGGTTAATTGTTGCCGTCAATAGACTATTAAGACATTCCATTTATGACATTTCTCTATCCTTGACCCAAATTTTCTGACTTCCAGACCAGGCTTTTACTTATATTACATTTTATTTGTTGAAATTTTGTAAACATGGCTTTGTGATGACATAGTTCAGAAGTACAATGTTAGAAACAATGTGGCAGTTCATAAAAGTGCAATAGTTTCAATTTGCCTGAGTGCCTGATACCCTTTTTAAGAGTGATAGAGATGGCCTTCGAGTAGGCATTACCAAACTTTACGGGTTTTTTAAATTCCGATTCTAATGGAAAGTACTGGTATAGACTACTGTGCTGGCACAGCTATTGACAACTGTATTCATAAACTAAAAATGGGTCTATATTAGCCTCTGTTTTGAGGTGGTTGAGTTCAGTTGTAGCAGGTCAATGAAGCAGTATTCTTGAGAAACTACCATTCTTTATTAAAGAAGAGCACAACACGCCAGACCACCAGTCTGCGTGAGCTGCCTTTTTAGTTTTTAAATCACACCAGCATACTGATCTGATGAGCTCTAAATATACACTGGCCTTTCACTTTTGTCAATGACCCATCACATATCAATGGCCCTGACATAGGCGGTTGTAGGTCTACTTCAATTACATTCTTGTCCCTGAGGTTGTACTTCCCTACCTTTACTTCGCCCTACCCTACTATTCGTCACCCACATATCAATAATTATAAAACGACGTTTACCCCAACATCGCCCATGTTATCCTACCTCCATTTACACCCTATCTCATAAGCTAAACTTTACAATAACGCCACAAATTTCCTTAGTATTAGGTACGTTTATTTTATTGCAGTACACTTCACAAATACTTACCTTTGCCCCAACCTTAAAAATCCTATATTAAAAATATTAACTTTCATTATTTTATCATTAACCCTAACACAACTCTTAATTACATTAAGTTAATAAAGATTATGTTTGAATATGATAAATGTATAGTTACTCTAACATTACTGGTATTATTATCTACTCAAAAAACAATAATAACCTTATTGTGTTCCTAACTCTGACCCCAACCAGATAATTAATTTAATTTGAACACAAACTCACATTGAATTAGTTAGCTTCATAGACTAACTCTAAGTGAAATTACATGTAATTATGAACCGTGTTTTGACTCTATAATTACATTAACCTTTTACATTATAAAATGTGTGTATTTTTAATTTTCAGTTACAGTTTATTCAATTATTTTAATACTAACACTGATTGCAAATGTTATCATTTTAAATTAAACATAAATATACTAATATATAATAATATTTTAAAACTAACCTTAACCCTAACCCTTAATGCATTTATTTTCAGTGATTATGTGTGATATTACCCCTAGCCGAAATTAAAGAATAATGCTCTAAGGTAAACTATTTACAAATAATGAAGCATGTTTTCACTTACCTATCAAGTTGTGCCTTTGAAGTAGGGTGAAGCTTCTAGACGTAGGCTTTTGTAGTGCACAGCTGCCCTCCCTTCCTGGCGCTGGCTCCAGACTAACTACAGGGGGTTGCAGCCCTTTGTGTGACAGATCAGAGCATATTCAAGTGTAAGTGGGGCTGTGCCCAGTTCTTCTCACCCATCCTGCCTGTGATGGTCCATCACAGGCAGGATGTGTGTCTAGATACTAGACATCAGACATCACAACTTCAGTATACTTCTGGACCTAAGGATAATCTTCCAGGAAAAAGAGCTGCTGTGCTGTTTAACCAACTGACATTCTACTGGACTGATACTCTGAAGGAGCAAGTGCCTTGCTGTGCTGACCTGATGCCTGCTGCCATCTTGCCTTCGGTGGACCCAAGAGTGACTCCAAGGGCTAGTCTATTGGTCTCTTGGTCTGAACTTCAGGGACATAAAAGACTCCCTAAACAGCTCCTGGACCCAGCTGCAGTGGGGTCTTGACCCCCCAAGTGGTGCCCTTAATGTTATGGAACCTTGGTGTGGCTCACAGGCTCTTAATTCAAGCTTTTGGTCTCTTCAAGACCATGAACAGGCCTGTTCTCACCGAGACCCTGACGCTCAAACTGAAAATCAGCACGAGCCACTGTCAGCCCATCTCTTTACACTGCAGCATTGACTTCTCACGGTGGCCCGCCAACACGAAGCACCAGGCCGCAGGTCCGCAATGCCCGGCCTGCAACTTGAGCCATGCCGACAGCCTCCCATGACGCTCTACTTTCTCCTTGCAACCCTCTCCAACATGGAATGGACTCTTTGCACAAAGTTTGGGACTGTAAAATGTCAGAGGCACTAATTTGGGAGAGCATCCGACCCGTGCTCCATTGTGGTTAGGCTGAACTTTTGACTTTGACCTGATCCAGCGCGATCAGATAGCCGCTGTCAAAGCTTTATGCTTTTAGGCACTATTATACACTTTATTCTTTAAAAATTCATAATTCTGGTTCTAGGTTCTACTGATTTGATGACACAGAAGCTCCCCATTGTGTCTGGCTGTCTAGAAAGAATACACAAAACCCACTTGTCAGTTACACCCAGTCACAAGACCAGCAGACAGGCTACATGCACCAAATGGCTAAGGCAAGAAAATGCCAACTTCCTAAAAATAACACAGACAACAAAATGCTCCTAATAGCAGAGATGCAATGTGTATAAAATATTCATTAACATATCATAAGCAAAACAAATTGATTCATGTAGGAAGGAGAGTGTGAGTGAAAATAATCCAACGCAGGATGCTGAATTGTTTTCAAAATAAGTCCAAAAATGTATTAACATTAAGTAATATATACACTTATGTTTCATATAATGGTTGCTTCATTACGTGCAAGAAGAGTGCTTATAGAAGTGCTCATGTGCAAAGTGACAAGAAATGAAGAAGAATTGAGTACAAAACAGAATGCAAATAAAAACTCAGCAGCATTGAAAAGCTACTGCATACCGAAGTTGTATGCTGCTTCTCCAGGTCATTATGTTTCAGAGGTTCATTCAGTTGTGCTGGTGTCCCCAATGAGTTCTCCATTCTCTCGACTACCAGTCATTTAGAACGGGTCTTGCATGGGTTCATCACCCATGAATCAGCGGATTCAGCACAGATCTTTCATCTCCTTGAACCTGCCCAAAAAGTGTGCATTACCGCTGTGAAGCACTTTTACTCCAGCCAGGAATAATATTTATCAGGCTCAACCTTTGCTGAACTTCTGTAAAGGGATTGCACTGTTGCTAGACCTTGAGTCTGTAGTCCAGGAAGATGATAACTTTGGAGAAATTATGATAGAACTCAAACTTCTACAGAGCAAATGTTGCCTCTGGTTCCACGTGGCTGAGTCAAGGTGATCAGTAGTTGGCCTGTGGTGATGAGTTCCAGCAGAGGGTTGCAAGACAAAATATCAGTAAGCTCTCCCCTCAATAAAACAGGTGACCTGTGCTGTTCTGGAAACAAGATCAGAGCCCTGAAGTATACATTGATCTGGGTGGAGGCCCCTCAGCATCGTCTGCAAATTGTATGATCCTGATATTATTGATTCTCAACCTACAACCTAATTTGCATTTTTTGATTTATTCTTGAATTGCATTTTGACTTTTAGTAGGTGAGTTAACTTTCCCTGTGGGGCCTTGATCATGTCATTAACGCTAAAATCATGTACTTCTCCTTCTGCTTCAGTTACTGGGTCAACAATCAGCTCTTGATGTGGGATGGAGACTTCCTGGCTAATTTCACCTTGTTTAGCCTTCTCTGTTTAAAGTTAGTCTGGGCAGTGAACTCAGCTCCGCTCACGGAGTTTGCAGAGTTTGCAGAGTTTTCCGCACTCCATATTACGCGGAGCTCACGGAATTCTGAAAAACTCTGCTTTGCATTGCGGAGCAGAGTTTTTTTTACCTCGCACGCGTTTGTCAATGTCAAGTTGGCGAGCGCGAGTGAAAAAAATCCACCTCTCGTGAGATTTTTCCTCATTCACGATCGTCAACATCAAGTTAGCGAGCGCGAGCGTCAAAAATCAACCTCCCGGCGAGGTTTCTCAATGCGGACAATCAGATTTCTCATTGCGAGTGGTCCCGTATGCTCGCGACCGCTCACGTTGAGAAACCACCCGCTCGCGTTGAGAAAGCTGCCGCTCGAGTAAAAATCTACTCGAGCGGCAGAAAAGAAGCAGCGCCCACTTGTGCATGATACTGTTCATGATGATTGCACAGTGCGGACAAGCACCTGGCACTGACAATCACCACAAACTGCATTTATCGAAAGAAACTCCGCCGCTCGCGGAACTCAGCGAACTCCGCCCGGGGTTAGTTTAAGGTAAAAAATCTGTCCAACCATTTTCAGCCCATGATTGTACCATAATTTAGCTACAGGTTTGTGGAAAATATGTGGAAAATTAGGATATCCCCACAGCAGTCTGTATAGATGTATTGAACATACAGAATATTTTGGCACAAGTTTCCCGCCAAATTTGAGTGATATCTTTAATGGTCATGAACCAGATCCATTTTGAAGTAATTAGCAACAAAGCGCCTACTGAGAAAAAAACCTAACATCAGGCTCCAATGCCATTTGATATCCCAGTACGAATGTATCTGGATCCTTGTCGAACAATATGTTTCTGATATGAGCACTGAAAGAGCTCAGAAGTAGAGCTTAAAATCAGGTAATTGGAATCCCCTTATGATAATAGAGTTTCAGAAGATACACAGCTTGCTTGACGTTCTTATAGCCCCAGATAACGCAACTGATTATGCTGATCGGAAGATGATTACATGATCACATCTTAGCTATAACTGACTGCAGTAAAGGCTCATAGTTCAGCTGTAAGATGCAATCGACCCTGGCATACAGCTTGACTCCTAAAAAGGTAGCAGCTGAGACAGTCCCAGGAATTGGGCTCTCTGCTTGAACATTTAGTAGAACATAGTTTTTGTTAGGTGCAGTTTATATCCAGAGACAGCCCAAACCTCGCAGCCTCATTTGACACTTGGTCAACAGCTAGCATTAGGTCCAAAGAATAAATCGCAACATCATTGGTAAAGGCACTAATTTTAATCTCAGCCCCATTAAATACAACCGACCAAATCTGTTCATTAATGTTAAGGAGCCTAAAGTATATTTTAATGTAAAGGGCAAATAGCAGGGGTGACAGCGGCCAGCCCTGAAGGGCACCCCTGTAGATTTTAAATAATGGGTTACTGTGCCCATCTAGGACCTGCCTAGCCATAAGGTTTATTTAATCAATCAAGCAATCATGATTTGTAGAGCGCACTTATCACCCGTGAGGGAATCAAGGTGCTGGGATCAGCTGCATGAGGCTTCAGTCGAAGAGACAGGTCTTAAGTCCCCTTCTGAATTTCTGGAGGGAGGGGGTGTCCCGAGGTGAATGGGAAGGCTGTTCTAGGATTTTGAGGCGAGGCAGGAGAAGGAGCGCCCTCCACTGTTGCTGTGGTGGATGCAGGGGTGTGAGAGAGGGAGAGAGAGGCAGAGCATAGGGGTCTGGCAGGATGGTGGAAGCTCAGGCAGTGGTTGCGGTATGCAGGTCTTTGGTTGTGAAGGGCTTTATATGCGTGCATAAATGCTTGAATTTGCACAGTTTGTGTACGGGGAGCCAGTGGAGGGTCCTCAGGTGGGGGATGATGTGGGTCCATTTTGGGAGGCTCAGGATAAGCCTGGCTTCTGAGTTCTGTACGATTGGAAGTCTTTTCATGAGGTGTGCTGTGAGTCTGTAAAGGCTCTGAATGCAGGATACAAAACTACCACCAACGCCAAGGGCACCTATAGTTTTGCATGAAAAAACCCACGAGACCAGGAGGAAGGTCTTCTCAGTGGCTAATAGTATCATACTGACCCTGTAACCCATTATGTTTGCAACATCAAAAATGGAAATGCTGAGTTTGTGTGCCTACTGGTATCTCTGCCCGGTACCAAACCTTGTTGTTTCAGTAAAATCAGATACTGGATCATGTGGGCCAGCCGTGAAGCTAATACTTTGGCAAAAATGTTCGCATCAGAGTTGATCATAGAGATAGGCCAATATAACTATTTCTCCTCTGGAGATTTCTTTTTCTTTAAAAATACCACTATATTATTACAACTCCAGTAAGTGGGTATCTCTCTGCCATCATCAATATTCTCTACCAGCTTTATGAATCCCGGGAGACGTATCTCACTAAATGTTTTATAAAATTCCAAAGGGATAGTTTCTTCTCCCGCTGCTTTCCCTGTCGGCAAAGATCTGATTGACACCTTGACTTACAGGATAGTAATATCCACCTCTAATGCTAGAGCCTGGTGTGGATCAAGGTGGGGTAAACTTGCCCTCTGTAAGTATTCATCAAATGTCAGACTATCTGGTTGGCTGAGCTTGGCCAAAAATGTCCTTATATAAGTCACTAAACTGCTTCGCTATAGCATGAGTGCCATAATGAAGAGTGCTGCCTTTGTCCATAATACATTATACTGAATTGATGTGTTTTTTTGCAATTTGATGAGCTAACACCATACCATGTGTTCTCCCAGTATTCATGTGGGAGCAGCCTATTCCTATGATACTTGACTGCTATCTTTTCTCTGAACCTCTGATCCAATATACAGTGATATTTTACTGACTCTAAATAAATTAATAGCTCCTCCAGGCATTTATCCACAACTGCTTCAGCTTGCTGATACTCTAACTCCTGTTTTTACAGGTGCAACTTAGATGCCTCATCTTTCTCTCCCTTATTTGATTCCAGGATAAACTGCAGTATAGCCCCCCCATTTGTATGCCTTCATTGTATCACCTATATTACGAGGCAAGGCTGAGCCAGAATTCAGAGTTATAAACTCCCTCAACAGACCAGATAAGCGAGTTCTCTAAGCAGAACTGGAGAGGGTTGAGCGGGGAAATCAGAAACTACGCCCCTCCTTACCAGTATGAGGTATCACCAATGTCAACAAGACTGGGTTATGGTCTCAAGTTATCTTGGGACAAGCCTCGATATTGGCGAATTGAATTAATCTTTGTTCAAAGAAGGCCATATCAAATCTGTGAGGCAAGGAGTAAAAAGTATAGCCAGGTTTCGCAGGATTCAGCACCCTCCATAGATCATCTAAGCCATGCACCCAAGCTATCTTGAGGATAGATGCTCATGCAAGGATGGCCTGTTCGATTGGTAGTATCAACTGCAATATTCATGATCCAGTTAAAGGCACCAACAAGTAATTGATTATTGTTTCCCCGGCCACTCGAACAGTTTTAAACTCAGCCAGTCGAATAGCCCTGGGTCATCGATGTTTGGGCCATACACAGTACAAATAGTAAACTTCCTGTGAGAAATTATTATTTGAGCAAACGTCCACCTACCCTTGGATTTGGAGGCAGTTTAAATGACTTTGTAATTGAAATGTCTGGAGCAAAATATGACAACCCCATCCCCCCCAATAGAGGTCAATTGACTGATGTAAATAGGATTGTTGTAGTCCAGCTGTCTCAAAAGAGACCGGTCTTTAAACGCAGGATGGATCTCTGTTAAGCACCGCACCTGAGGTCTGTAGATAGATATTTCCTCTTTTTTGCTGTTGTAAATATAATTTATTGCTTTTCAAACAATGTAAACACATTATCCAGTGACAGTGAGAGTTACATTGTACTGACAACATTTTAGCGTGATAACAAGTCAATGACAATTATGTCTCAGATTACAATCAAGAAACGTTATTATTGTTACTTTCATCTCAGGTCTGCACACTGTATAGGAAAGAATTGAAGAAAAACTTTCAAACATTGTCTATTTATTTAGCTGAATATCCCACTCTACCAATCAAGCCATGGTTGCCATGCAGTATATTTAATATTACCTCTGTTGCGTAGTGGTGGGTTAGTATGTATAGATTATTCTCTGTTTTACTGTATGCTGGAGGCAAGGGTGGTTCCAACAACAGTGTACACTCGCATTACCCCATAGAGCAGGCAAGGCTGTACCAGAGGTTAATCCTACCCTGAGCCATCTTGAAACACCATACTGGCTCCGGCATCAGTTGCCAGCAGCTTGATTATTGGGCACCCAATCTGGGAGATGGAGCACCTCTTTATCGCAATCGGGAACTGGAAGCAGCCGCTCATGAAGTCTCAGCAGTAGCGAGAGACAAGTCCCCCACCCTCCATGGGACGTGTTCAACTAAGATGACCCATATCTGTCCAGAGATCTGCCGGGGGTTGGTGAGGCAGCCAAAGGACGCCATAGGAGAGGGCAGCCTCATTGGCCACAAACTCCAAAAGTGCCTCTCTCTTACTGCAAGAATTGCATGGGTAAGTGCTCAGCGACAAGCAGTAGGTGACAGTGGGTAGCGGCTAGCAAGCGCAAAAGCACAGGGGAGAGCACACTCACGGTGAGATCAGCCCGCCACCATCTTTCTTTCCACCACTCGCCTGCTCATTCACCTTTTTCCAATCTTCTCAATAACTATATAAGAGATGCTGGGCCTCTGAACTAAAGCTGTCCTGGACCAAGTTCCCTCTTATATTACTGATGGGGTTAAGACCAATGGCCCTTCAACAAAATTTCTTTCCAGTAATGAAAATTTCTTGTTTATCAAACTTCAATTGTCCACTAATAATTTCTTGCTCGTAAAGCTAATACTATTGTTAGTGCATTTAATGCCTACCTGCAACACAAATGAAATACGCAAGAAGTAGACTGTTTTGTGTGAGAAAACATTCTGATCAGAAACCTCACATTCCTTGTTCCACAAATTGTAAACAATCATTAGGATAATGCTTTATCACATCCAATTTAAGTCGCTTAAACATACTATCACAGGCATGTACACATGTGCGCAGAATATTTGCGCCTCTTCTCTGCTTCCAATGTTTATGTCCCATTCTTCGCCCAAGCTTGCAAAGTTGCGCAGTTAGAGAAAAAATAGCTCCACCAAAAGAACTGTTAGTGAAGTCAAATTTGCAATACACATAAAAAGCTTAGCTCAACAAGACATCCTTAAATAACAATATGTATATTAACAAAATAAATACTGGGGGCCTGATTCACAAAAGTAATCTGAGACAAAATCCTAACTTTATGACTTTCGGTATTCACAAAGTGCATTAAGAAGTAGTAAAGTTAGGATTCCTAAATGCCCTTGTTTAATACCGGAAGTTTCAAAGTTAGGAATTTGTCTCAGATTACTTTTGTGAATCGGGCGCTATATCTTTAGATTTGTAACCAGTAATGTCAATGGTAAGGCGATATGCAATGCCATCAGTCAGTGATTAATATAATTTGCAATGGCATCAGTCATATCATATGTAAGGTCAGGAAAAGTACATCTTTGGGTGTCTTATGTTTTAATGACAGTCACTGGAGTTATGGTTTGTGTAGCAGATCATACCTTGCTGGAAAATGTGATGGCTTTTCATATTTTGACATTCAACCATGACATAATTTTAAATGTCATTGCTTCACTGGATTCATTATGTTTTTTTCCCATGTGCATAGTTCTGACTATCTGGATCATAACTTTTTCAGCTGTGTTTTTTTAGTGAATGTCTGCCTTGATACCAGTCATCTCTGAAACAAACAGAGTAGTGGGGCAGGGGGACAATGACAAGAAGAAAAAAATGAAAACAAAACCACTTACCTTGCACTCACCGCATCACCGACTCGGTGCTCTTCTGAGGCACTGCACAGATTCCCAGACTCCCCTGAAGCCAATCCTGATGCTGCTCTCATGCATGAGAGAAGCATCAGGATTGGCCAGAGGGCCCTCGATTTGAGCTCCCAGAGAGACTGAAATCCTGTGCCTGCAAGGTAGCTCGGGTTGGAAACATGCAGTGAGCATGTTGGTTTGGCCGCCCTCAGACGAACGGCCAAACCAACAAGTACTGAAACACTCTCCCTCCAGCCTTTCATCCTCTGGCCCGCCCCCCAGGATAAAGCGACAATAAACCTGTGCTAATATCATTTTACTTTTTGAATTTTGCAGCTTCTGGAGGGGTAGACGTTCCTCCCCCCATAGTGGAGGAGCTGCTGCTGGTTTCTTCAACACCAAAATTAGTGGTTTAAGGCAGGGCCATCAACCAAACATCTTGCCCGTACAACAAATGCCCTTTGATTCTGGTGGATGGATGCAGATTTTGGGCACATGTTCTATCCTGAATCCACAGCTTGTAGCAACCTGTCTTTGCAGCCTACCATGTGCTTCACTTCACAACGATTTAAAAAACAATATTTGTGAATCACATGAAACTTGCGATTTACGTTAATTCATAAATTTTCTGAAACTAACACATTTGGAAAAACTGTGCCCATTGCTAAATGCAAAATGTCCTGCTGATGAATTTCGGAAAATGTGTAAATCTACTGTACCCAAAAGCCACTTTTGACTATTGTTCTTACAAATCTATGTCAGGATCAGAGGCGAGGATATTGCATTACCTGGCACTGACAATCACCACAAACTGCATTTATGGAAAGAAACTCTGCCGCTCGCAGAACTCAGCGAACTCCGCCCGGGGTTAGTTTAAGGTCAAAAATCTGTCCAACCATTTTCAGCCCATGATTGTACCATAATTTGGCTACAGGTTTGTGGAAAATATGTGGAAAATTAGGATATCCCCACAGCAGTCTGTATAGATGTATTGAACATACAGAATATTTTGGCACAAGTTTCCCGCCAAATTTGAGTGATATCTTTAATGGTCATGAACCAGATCCATTTGAAGTAATTAGCAACAAAGCGCCTACTGAGAAAAAAACCTAACATCAGGCTCCAATGCCATTTGATATCCCAGTACGAATGTATCTGGGTCTGTGGAAATGTGGATTTTCCTGATCAGTTATGTCCCCTATCTTGGACCCCAACGGTTCTATATACATGTTACAAGTACATGTATGTTCCCTCCAGTTCCAGTTTCTAAGACGCAAACATATGTGTGTCTACCGTCAACATGTTCTCTGTCAGATCCGCCATCAATGGGCTGGATATTCGATTCCTAGGTGTGACAGGCCACCGACTTTATATGGCTAAGTTATTCCATTTTTACAGTTCAGGCGAGTAGGCCCGATTCTGTCCTCAAAGCCTTTCCCTGCTCTCTGTCTCTGACAGCTTCAGCTTGAGCTCGCATCTGTATCCATGAACTTTGTCCTTCTCCCTGTGCAGCTAACGGTGCCTGCCTCGGCCAGTTTTCGCCTGTCTGCCAAGAAGCTGTATTTCACCTTCGAATTATCTATTTTGCTCTCCAGCCGATGCATTCCTGTCCAGTGATTTAGGTAAACATTTCCTTTAGCTCACAAGCAAGGGACTCAGCCTTTCCGTCCTCCTGCAAATGATTCATAGCCCTGTTGCCATGGAAAGTTTTCTATCCCTCGCATCTCATATAGACACTTAGACGCTTGTACACGTACACAGTCAGTATAGAATAGATTCTGTCCGAGAGTCTCTTCCTTGTGGATAACATAGTTCTTTAAACATAGGATGTTAGATATGATTTGGGATTAGGTTGACTTGACCCCCAGACTTCTCGTCTCCACATGTAGAGCTAAATGTCAAGTCCCCTTCACCCCCTAGTTGCACGTCAATTACACGTCATGCTGCCGCGCGCGCATCTATGCCAAGTATTATCTTATAGATCCACCTATGTCTGATAATTCTAACCAATCATGTTTCTTTTATTCCTTATTACGCCTAGTTTCGATTATGTCACTGTTTTGTCACTTTTCTTATCAAATGTTACGCCTTCTACATTCGTTTCATTGTAATGTACTTATTATAAAAATACATGTCTGTTAATAAATTATTGTACTTCACTTCCTGAACCCTCGTGGTGACGGAACCTGAAGGCCGCGACTCGAGTCGGCCATTTTGAATGGAATAAAGCCCATTAGAAAACCTCTTATACCACGGATTCTGCCTCTTGTTATTTTGAGCTATTTACTTTATTTTAAGATTCCGTATGAAATTCAGTCCGGTATTTTTATTTACCACATAATGGCGCCCGAACAGGGACACTTTCTCATCTCACGCGCCGGCGGTGCGTTGCAGGCCCGGTCTCCTGCCACAGCTGGACGGACCATAAACGCGTACCAGCAGGATTTCCTGTAAGCTCCCTCCGGTCAAGCGGGGGCGACTGAGGCTGCGATCAACCCAGACGAGGCGGTGAGAAGTGCGAAGTATCCCGACCAGAGCCTAGCTGAGAGAGCAAGATCCGAGGTATACAGAGGCCCACCAGGTTTTCCGAAATCCCGACGTCCAGAGGGTCCGATGTCCGCAGTTATCGAGTCCTGTCCATTCTCTGAGGCCTTCCGTTTCAAGGAGCTACTCGGTGAGTACCATCGCCGGGGAGGCGTGTTGACGCGCACATAGGTTGTGCCGGTCAAGACGGATTTGGGTACACAAATCCGGTCTGCACTGTTTAGCAGTGTATATGTACTGTTTAGCAGTATATCAAGTATTCCGAAGTATTCAGTTATTGTCAAGAATTCAGCGTGGTGATTAGTTAGGCAGACTGTCATCATTGTCGATCATTGTTATAATGTTTAATGTTTAATGTTTAAAGTATTCAGAAATGTCTTGCATATTGTGGTATGAATGACTGTTCATTGTTCACTGTTCATTTATGGTGTTTTTCGTATTAAGAAAATTCAAGAGTAAGTATCAGATCAGTTGTCAATATGCCGCTCTTCTCGAAGTTAAGACAGATTACTACCAGAAAAGGGGTGCTTGAAGAAGCAGTTCCTATTCCTCCTAGGGACACCCCAGGGCATTTCATGTACCATAAACATGGCTTAGATGCCATATTGTTTCTTGATCTATGGGTAGATTATACCAAAGGATTACCGGAAAGTCAAAGGTGGCCCATAGCGGGAACCTGGGATGCAGAGTGCATCATGAAAGTGGAGGAAGAGTTATGGAAAAGAAAGGTCAGACAGTCACAGAAAGACGCTGTTGAGTTATGGCGTAAAGAATCTCATAGACGAACAGAAAAAGCACGTAGACAAGAAGAGAGGAGTAAAGAAAGTTCAAATAAAGTTCAAGAAAATCTATTAATTGAGGAAGGTATCCGAGTGAAATCAGAACAAGTGAATAGACAAAGAAATGCTCTTATGAATGGTATGTATCCCCTTCTAGCCGAAGGACTACCTAAGGCTGTTACAGAGATGCCAAAAGACTTGCCACCCCCATTATTTCCAATTACGGTACATCCAAAGGGGCATCCCAGAACCGCAGAAGATGTTTTTCTTTCCTCATATCTAGATGACGCAGCTCCCGAGTATGCTAACGCCGCACCACATAGACCGTCTGGCGGAGGGGTTCAACGTCAGGATCAGGTATCTGTCCCCGTGCAACAGCAAGTCCCGATACAAGCTTCGGCAAGCACATCTGTTTCCGCATCTGTCTCCGCAGTCGATTCTACAGAGGTATCAACACCCATAGTTGCTGTGTCACGTTCGACGAACCCTTTCACACCCGACGCCCCAGATGGGGCCACGGGAGGTGCTAGCAGTACTTTTACACCACCTAGAATAAATAAACTTGTCTTTCAAGAGTCAGCGCATTCACGTACACCTAAATTCGTAAGTGAACGTACGCTTAAGGAACTCCTTGTAAATTGTAGATATGACCCAGTGGTTGGTAAAGAGGACGAAATGGTCCTGGCATCATTACGTATCAGACGAGCCGCAGAGTATTTAGCAAGGTTACCAGGAATGACTACGCATCTAGATAACATATATCATTTTGTTCAAACAGGACGAGATCCAGGATGTATTAACAGAGCTATGGAATTCCAGAAAGTAGAGATACAGGGGGAACTGTTACGTTTCCTCATAAACTGTGTAATCAGAAATCAAGATCGTCCGGGGGTAGACCCGAATGCAATGCTTATTCTTACAAGATGGAGTCAGAATATATCAGAAGGGAGACACGATAAGCAAAATTGTATAATAGCCATGTGCCGAAAAATCCGTAAAGAAATAGAGCGTATTCATGAAGAAAGATTGGGAACAGACGAGTTTGAGCAAGATGAAGTGTCCGAATCAGGGAACTCTGCAAGACAGTCAGAGACCATAGCCTATGTAGGCAGAGGAAGATCTTGTGAAAATACTAGATGTTTTTCTGATCCCATACACTCTGTATGTCCAAATAATAGTAGAACGTATCCGACGCCTGTAATAAATCTGAAGTCTCCTGAACATTCGTTTCAAGCCGCAGATAAAATACTACGAGAACGAAGAGGTTACCACCTCCTCGATTCCATGGATGAGCAAGAATTAGCCAGATCAGCCGTTCACTGGATTGACAGTCCTGAAAAATACGGTGATGAGACCGTAGCACACACGTTTTTTAACCTCAGTACAGATGAACAACGTTTAGCTGGAATATATATGATTCAGCAACTCCTCATATTATATAAGAGCCAACATGCTGACCCTGGTCCTTTACCTGATATATTAACGGAACTACTCACGAACAGATGGAGAGGTTCTAGTAACAAGCTAATTAAAGAGATATTAGTGTCACGTAAGCAGTATGTCCTTTTTGTAAGTCCGGATTCTCTCTCCTTGCCCCCCAGAGAAAGAGCACCGTACTACATGGATAGACAAAATCCTTTACGGGAAGTGCACCCAATAAAAGGCGAAGACAATGAGTTTCACCGTGTATTTGTTTACACACCCATATCAAAAATGGAATTATTAGAAATGAAAAAAGTAGTACCTAGTCATGACAAAGACCCAGCGGGTTTCCACCGAGAAATTAAAGACATGTTACTGATGGGAGAGTACACCTTTCCTGATATTATGACGATATTAAAGGTGCTTTTGCCTGCTGGCATATATGAAAAACTGAAAGAAAAAGAGTGGGAAGTGGGAGACCAAAAGATAGACTGGACAGCATTAGCAGAGGAAGAAAGGGGCCGAGCTGCAGGTTCGGGGCTCGGGGATAAAGTTAAACTATTACCAGGTTTACTAGTACAGGTACTGCCACGTTTATTAACTACAAAAAAGGAAGATTGGGGTGCAATCACAGCCTGTAAACAAAAGCAAGATGAAGACACAAGCGATTATTATGCTCGATTTGAAAAATGTTTTGGTATAAATAGTGGTATAAAAGCAAGTAGTGATTCATATCCACATTTATTTGTGACAAAATTAGTGGAAAATGCATTGCCCCCAGTGAAGAATAGAGTATTGAAATTCGAGAGTACCTGGCAAAGTAACACTCCGTCGCAAATGCTACAAATGTTACAGTATCATCACAATAGAATTAGGGATGAACAAGAACACGAGCATAGACGCATGAAGGATACAAAAATGAAAATGCTAGTTTCTCAGACAGTACCAGCAGATGGTCACAAAAAGGGTGTGACACATTCTGGTGATTCTGCAGTTCCTGTAAAAGGAACCTGCAATTACTGTAAACAACTAGGCCATTATGTACATGATTGTCAAGTCCTGAAACGTAATATAGCTACAGGTATTGCAAAAGAGAGACCACGATTAGTTAGACAAGATCAGAATGAACAAGGAGCTATGCAGCACGGACAGTCCATGCCAGTTCAGCAACAGTCCATGCCAGCCTCACAGCAACCCATACAGTTTGTGCCAGCTGCACCACCGTTGCCTGCTACTGCCACACAAACCACAACACGACAAATGTATCAGACTGCACAGTATGAATACCCTGAGTATCAGCGTTACGCATGAACCAGCCTAGAGAGGGAAGTTGACTTACCGCTTATCGAGATTCCTGTAGATCAAGAAGGACCTTATGTACATAGTGAATTATTAGGTCAAGATAGAAAATTCTTACTCGATACAGGGGCAAGTCGAACAACCATAAAACGTAGTGAAGTTCCAGGGGCACCCCTCTCAGGCTCTCAAAATGTTTCCCTTGGTTTTTCAGGAAAACCTATTGTTAATGAAGTATCACAGCCTCTACCACTTACGATAGGACCTTTGACACGAACTACAGATTTATTGCTTACTAAATCATGCCCAGAAAATCTGTTAGGAATTAAGACTCTGAAAGCACTAGGAGCCATAATATGTTGTTCTCCGGAAGGAGTAAGGTTGTTTTTACGTGATTTTAAAGGTCACTATGTGTCTAGAGACATGGATCCCCGACTACAGACTTTACCAGTACATCTATGGGCACAAGGCCCTACGGATGTTGGCTGCATGAACATTACACCCTATCGAGTTACATTGAAAGCAGGAGTGGTACTACCACGAATGCGACAATACAAGTTACCGCATGATGCTGTAGTGGCTTTGCTGAAAATCATTGATGAGCTAATTGCCCAGGGAGTAGTTGTAGAAACAGACTCCAATGTATGTAATTCACCGATAATTCCGATTCTTAAACGAACTGATCCTACTGCTCCACCAGTGTACCGATTGGTTATTGATTTGCGTGAACTAAACAAGTGTATTGTACCACAATTCCCTGTGGTCCCTGATATATCATCATTATTGACAGCAATTGATTCCGAAGCAACATTTTTTACTGTAATTGATCTCAAGAATGCCTTTTTCAGCGTCCCAATAGATCCGGAAAGCCAATACTTGTTCGGATTCAGTTTAAATGGGCGCAGCTTTAAATTCTCACGCGCTCCTCAAGGATTTACAGAAAGCCCCAGCATCTACAGCCAAGCACTGAAACGAGAACTTGACAGTATCCACATGCCAGTCAATACTGCACTGCTTCAATATGTCGATGATCTGCTGATCACCGCGAGAAGCGAGCCAGAATGTGAAAAAGCTTCTCTGACAGTTTTACATTTCCTAGCCGACAAGGGGCACAAGGTGTCCCCTTCTAAGCTGCAATTCTGTGTTCAGCGAGTTATTTATCTTGGTCACTCGCTGTCCAAGGAGGGAAGGCAGCTTACACCAGATCGCATTCAGTTAATTGCTAACATGTCAATACCCCAGACACAAAAGGAGGTGCGGGCTTTCATAGGCCTCACTTCATATTGTAGGCAGTGGATCCCTCAGTACGCTTTTCTAGCAAAACCACTCATTCAGTTAACCACACAGGAGGCAGCCACATCGACTGTTCTCCCTTGGACTCAGGAACATACACAAGCTTTTGAAAGCCTAAAGGAAGCTTTATGTCAAGCACCTGTTTTAGCAACACCATGTTATAGCAAACCTTTTACACTCTTTGTTACAGAACGCGAAGGTACTGCCTTGTCAGTACTCACTCAGGATCAAGCAGGATCACGCAAGCCATGTGCTTATTTTTCCAGTACATTAGATCCCGTAGCTCAGGCTTTGCCTGCATGCCTGAAATCAGTGGCAGCGACAGCTTTAGCAATCAGACAAAGCGATGCCATAGTATTAGGACACCCATTGACAGTTCAAGTACCACATGCAGTAGAGGTTCTTGTGAACCGAACACAAACACAACACTTGACCATAGCAAGACTTACCGGTTATGAACTGACATTGTTTCAACCACACATAGAGATCCGACGGTGTAATACATTGAATCCTGCTACACTATTACCTGTAATTGGAACAGACCCACTAGCTCATGATTGTGTTGAAATCATTGAAATAAAGACGAAACCTAGACAAGACTTGACAGACGTTCCATTGTTAGATCCAGACCTGACGTTGTATGTAGACGGATCATGCATGAGAACAAGTACAGGAGATTTAGTGGCCGCGTATGCAGTCACAACAGACACTGAAGTTATTGAAACAAATTGTATAGATATTTTGTCAGCCCAAGCAGCAGAACTTATTGCTCTAACACAAGCCTGTATTCAAGCCACAAATAAGAAAGTTAATGTATACACTGACTCACGTTATGCATTCGGAGTTGTACACGACTTCGGCGTGCTGTGGCGAGAGAGAGGTTATCTAACGTCCCATGGTGCCCACATTCAGCACGGGCCCCTCATTCATGCTTTGTTAGATGCAATACATCTACCCACTGCTATATCGATTATGAAATGTAAAGCACACACGAAGGTTACTGATACCATTTCTCAAGGCAATGATTTAGCTGACAGAACAGCTAAACAGACTGCTCAGAATCGCACATTAGACATGACAAAGCCAATAGTTCAGACACCAACACTGTGTATGACAATTAAGGATCCCGCACTTGACGTAATTGACATACAGACACATGCCACAGCAGAAGAAATAAAGAAGTGGACTGAACTAGGAGGGATCCAGACAGATCAAGGATGGATGACGAAGGAGAAATCTGTATGGTTTCTCCCTGATTCCATGGTTCAAGCCATTATAGCTACAGTTCACAGTCCAGCACATTTAGGAGAGAAGGCTATGCTAGACAGCATTCAGCACATTTGGTTCAACAAACATTTACGAGCAGCAGCTAAACAAAAAGTTCGTACCTGTATGATATGTTGTCAGTTTAATCCAGGAAAGAGTGTTCCCGTAGAGCAGGGTGGATTTCAGCCTCCTGACCATCCTTTTGAAATCCTCCAGATGGATTATATTCAGATGGAACGTTGTCGAGGATTCAAATATGTCCTCGTAGTTGTCTGCGCTCTCTCCCGTTGGACAGAGGCGTATCCCGTATCAGATTACACTGCCTCGACTACTGCCAAGCAGCTAGTTCGAGAATTCTTCCCACGGTACGGTTTACCACGTGTTGTATATTCAGATAACGGTCAGCCTTTCTCATCCGAATTAATGAAACATGTCTCACTCTTGTTGGGATATCAGTGGAAATTCCACTGTGTCCGACACCCCGAGGCAGCAGGTCTCGTAGAAAGACATAACCAGACACTGAAAATCAGACTGTCCAAAATATGTAGAGAGAAAGGTGTCGACTGGATAGTAGCATTACCAGTTGCACTCTTTTACATGAGAATGGTAGCACACTCTAGAACAGGGCTATCCCCGTATGAGGTGATCTTTGGTAGACCACCGAATATGTGGGGGACGCCTATACCACGTAAAATAACTGATGTTGACTGTAATATGCTGACAGATTACTTGGCTTCCTTGATGTCTGCACTACAATCTTCTCGTTCACAGGTAGCTGCAGCCTTTCCCGACAACACTGAGGCGAAACCCCATGACGTTGTTCCGGGTAATCTTGTCTTTGTGAGAAATTTCGACAGGAAAAGTCAACTGGAGCCCAGGTGGAAAGCACCCAAGTTGGTCCTGTTGACCACAAGAACAGCCGTGAAGATCGAGGGACGTAAAGGGTGGATTCATTCAAGTCACGTCAAAAAATTTCATGGACTACCTTCAGATATAGACACTGTGCCCTGCACTCCCTCACAGACTGATTCAAAACTTCCTTTTGTTGAAAAGAATGACTCTCAGTGCTATAAATTAAAGCTTAGGCCCAAACAGTCGAGCAATTTGATTGTTTAAGTCCTCTCCAAGGTGAAGCGGTTGAATTGTCTCCGACATGTATCCCTTGGACCTGAGTAGAGAAAATACCCGAGAAATGTTGAAACGACAGGCGTATTGTAAATCACTGCGTAGCTACTGTATGAGGACATTATTAATTTTGTTTTTATCGAGTATTTTAGTAATTATTACGAGTGTGATTTTGCACATATATCATCCTATCTCTAGACATGTTTATAATATTGCTGCAGAACATTCTTTTAGTGACCTACCGCCACATGAATTATCTTATAGACTTGCGCTGCGCAATAACACCTTCATTAGTATGTTACATCATTCCCATCAGACTAGTAATGCGACCAATTGTTGGGTGTGTGGCCGACTTCCTCCCTATCAGAATAACAAAGGAGTTCTGCCTTTCTTTCCACATCCATTCACACACAATGGCTCCTGTGGAGCATGGTTTAGTTTATTAAATTCCATAGACCCAGACACAGCAGTTTATCAACAACATTGGATATGGGGAAATCTGAATCTAGTTTTATTCAAAGTCTGTCACCCTAATGAGGAGGGTCACCCCAGTAGAACAGGAACTGATTTAGAAAATGAAGTGTATAAATTAGGTAATTTTACGCCTAATCTTATGATTCTGAATGTCAAATCCGAAGTTGAACTAATTCTGCCCACTATGTCAGTATTCCCAGTAAAGGGTGAATTATGTGTAAGAAAAGTTGGTTCCATACATATGGGCCATAGCAAATGCGTTACTACAGTAGAATATAGTGATCAAGGCAAATCTTCATTTAGAGCTTCTCGCCATTCTTACTTCATATGTGGTCAGACGGCATATATGCGTCTGCCTCTAGATTGGGATGGTACCTGTTACATAGCATTCCTTTTGCCACCTGTTTTCCTAGCTCCCCCTGATTATTATCGAAATGTTCATTTAGTACACAATAGAGAGCGAAGAGATCTCCCAGTTGTCGATTATACTGAGACGGCATGGGACAAGTATGTAGATTTCAATAAAGGTATCTTTCCCTATATAGGTACTATATCAAATAGTAAGCTGATACGCAGACTCACCAAGACTCTTGAAGCTGTAGTAAACGAGACTATAGCCGCCCTAGGCAATCTGACAGAGGAACAATCAGTGATGAGAATTGTTGTTCTCCAGAATCGTCTTGTCCTTGACGTCATCCTGGCCGATAGGGGCGGAGCTTGCAGGGTCATCGGATCCAGCTGCTGCATATTCATACCAGAAAATTCGCCATCTGTATATAAAGCTATAACACGCCTTCATAAGATTGTAAGCCAGATACACGAGAATCCAGGCACTTGGACGTGGTCCGGGTGGTTTTGGAGTGTGATATCAGCCTGGGGATGGAGAGTTTTATCCTTCCTAGGTATTGGCCTTCTTATGCTCTTCAGTTGTTGTTTATGCCTGCAAGGTGGACCAGCGATTTGTGGTCTGTGTGCCACATCATGCATTCCACATCACAGGTCCCGTTCAGAATGCCGGAAGGAAGAAGAAATGATGCTCCATGAGCAAATCAATGGAATGATGAAGATTGATGTCTCGTGAAGGGCAAGAAGGGGACAAGGAGGGAATGTGGAAATGTGGATTTTCCTGATCAGTTATGTCCCCTATCTTGGACCCCAACGGTTCTATATACATGTTACAAGTACATGTATGTTCCCTCCAGTTCCAGTTTCTAAGACGCAAACATATGTGTGTCTACCGTCAACATGTTCTCTGTCAGATCCGCCATCAATGGGCTGGATATTCGATTCCTAGGTGTGACAGGCCACCGACTTTATATGGCTAAGTTATTCCATTTTTACAGTTCAGGCGAGTAGGCCCGATTCTGTCCTCAAAGCCTTTCCCTGCTCTCTGTCTCTGACAGCTTCAGCTTGAGCTCGCATCTGTATCCATGAACTTTGTCCTACTCCCTGTGCAGCTAACGGTGCCTGCCTCGGCCAGTTTTCGCCTGTCTGCCAAGAAGCTGTATTTCACCTTCGAATTATCTATTTTGCTCTCCAGCCGATGCATTCCTGTCCAGTGATTTAGGTAAACATTTCCTTTAGCTCACAAGCAAGGGACTCAGCCTTTCCGTCCTCCTGCAAATGATTCATAGCCCTGTTGCCATGGAAAGTTTTCTATCCCTCGCATCTCATATAGACACTTAGACGCTTGTACACGTACACAGTCAGTATAGAATAGATTCTGTCCGAGAGTCTCTTCCTTGTGGATAACATAGTTCTTTAAACATAGGATGTTAGATATGATTTGGGATTAGGTTGACTTGACCCCCAGACTTCTCGTCTCCACATGTAGAGCTAAATGTCAAGTCCCCTTCACCCCCTAGTTGCACGTCAATTACACGTCATGCTGCCGCGCGCGCATCTATGCCAAGTATTATCTTATAGATCCACCTATGTCTGATAATTCTAACCAATCATGTTTCTTTTATTCCTTATTACGCCTAGTTTCGATTATGTCACTGTTTTGTCACTTTTCTTATCAAATGTTACGCCTTCTACATTCGTTTCATTGTAATGTACTTATTATAAAAATACATGTCTGTTAATAAATTATTGTACTTCACTTCCTGAACCCTCGTGGTGACGGAACCTGAAGGCCGCGACTCGAGTCGGCCATTTTGAATGGAATAAAGCCCATTAGAAAACCTCTTATACCACGGATTCTGCCTCTTGTTATTTTGAGCTATTTACTTTATTTTAAGATTCCGTATGAAATTCAGTCCGGTATTTTTATTTACCACAGGTCCTTGTCGAACAATATGTTTCTGATATGAGCACTAAAAGAGCTCAGAAGTAGAGCTTAAAATCAGGTAATTGGAATCCCCTTATGATAATAGAGTTTCAGAAGATACACAGCTTGCTTGACGTTCTTATAGCCCCAGATAACGCAACTGATTATGCTGATCGGAAGATGATTACATGATCACATCTTAGCTATAACTGACTGTAATAAAGGCTCATAGTTCAGCTGTAAGATGCAATCGACCCTGGCATACAGCTTGACTCCTAAAAAGGTAGCAGCTGAGACAGTCCCAGGAATTGGGCTCTCTGCTTGAACATTTAGTAGAGCATAGTTTTTGTTGGGTGGAGTTTATATCCAGAGACAGCCCAAACCTCGCAGCCTCATTTGACACTTGGTCAACAGCTAGCATTAGGTCCAAAGAATAAATCGCAACATCATTGGTAAAGGCACTAATTTTAATCTCAGCCCCATTAAATACAACCGACCAAATCTGTTCATTAATGTTAAGGAGCCTAAAGTATATTTTAATGTAAAGGACAAATAGCAGGGGTGACAGCGGGCAGCCCTGAAGGGTACCCCTGTAGATTTTAAATAATGGGTTACTGTGCCCATCTAGGACCTGCCCAGCCATAAGGTTTATTTAATCAATCAATCAATTATGATTTGTAGAGCGCACTTATCACCCGTGAGGGAATCAAGGTGCTGGGATCAGCTGCATGAGGCTTCAGTCGAAGAGACAGACAGGTCTTAAGTCCCCTTCTGAATTTCTGGAGGGAGGGGGTGTCCCGAGGTGAATGGGAAGGCTGTTCTAGGATTTTGAGGTGAGGCAGGAGAAGGAGCGCCCTCCACTGTTGCTGTGGTGGATTCAGGGGTGTGAGGGAGGGAGAGAGAGGCAGAGCATAGGGGTCTGGCAGGATGGTGGAAGCTCAGGCAGTGGTTGCTGTATGCAGGTCTTTGGTTGTGAAGGGCTTTATATGCATGCATAAATGCTTGAATTTGCACAGTTTGTGTACGGGGAGCCAGTGGAGGGTCCTCAGGTGGGGGCTGATGTGGGTCCATTTTGGGAGGCTCAGGATAAGCCTGGCTTCTGAGTTCTGTACGATTGGAAGTCTTTTCATGAGGTGTGCTGTGAGTTTGTAAAGGCTCTGAATGCAGGATACAAAACTACCACCAACGCCAAGGGCACCTATAGTTTTGTATGAAAAAACCCACGAGACCAGGAGGAAGGTCTTCTCAGTGGCTAATAGTATCATACTGACCCTGTTACCCATTATATTTGCAACATCAAAAATGGAAACTGCTGAGTTTGTGTGCCTACTTTTGACTATTGTTCTTACAAATCTATGTCAGGATCAGAGGTGAGGATATTGCATTACTTTCTTCACCTTTATTAAACAGCAGGTTCAAAGTTTAAAAGTGAAAAACACAATGACACAAGCACTACAGCTTCTATAAACCACAGGGGGTAACCATGGTGACCATAAGCCAATCATGTAACAGTCCGTGAGTTCATATAAAATAAACCACATCATAGTCCTTCCTCTTTCTTCACGGCTTTGCATCAGTTAAATCACGTCTTTTCCTTATCCTGACTAAAAGTAGTACTGGGGGATTTGGGCTTTTTGGTATGGAGTATTGTGGTTGTTTATGAGCGTTTTTAGAATCGATCAAAGCACGCTCTCATTTAGCAGGCATTTCTTCACGCATGGTAGGCTACCACCTGAACACATCTTTTTGGTACCACACGGGTATGCTAGGTGGCACTCTTTCATGCTCCTAATGGGCACCTTCAAACGCGCGGCATAGCAGCTCTGTTAGCTTTCTTGCGACCGCGTTGCGCTGGGGGGATTCAAGCTGGTTCTCTACGCTCTGTGCATTTCTCCTCCCAACCCTTGCTTGACACCGCTTTGCGGTAGTTTTCAGGGGCCAAGCCTATTTTTGTCTACACATACTGAAGCACTGTGATCAGTTCAGAGCACCTGCAAGGCGCTGCCGTGGTTCACAGTACTTCAGGGTGTTAGAGCGGTGCTTTCAACCTTATAAACATCCAGTCCCAATAGGATCATGCTTACTCATCCTCATTTGCCTCTGAAGAGGAATACCCCTGCCCCAGCTGTGCCTTCTCACAGTACCGGTCTAGGCAGGAGATCTCAGTAAAGCTGGCTATGCTGGCTATGCTGCTCTGTCTTATATCTTGTAAGAGAGCTTTAGACGTACAAGCCTTAGATCTGTGAGGTAGGATCTTTACTCCAGAGGGGATTAGCTTCACCATCTCCAGGAGGACAAAGACGAGTACCAGGTCAGTATTTTATCCAGCTTTTCCAGAGGCCCCCAAGTTGTGTGTGGTCTGGTGGCTAAGGCCTATGAGGACATTACATTGGAGGTTCTACCTCCAGGGAAACTGCAACTGTTGATTGCCATCAAGAAACCATTCAAAGCAGTATCCTCTCAGACCATTGCCAGGGGGGTAAGATGGGTCATGGCGAAGACCGGCATCAATACCACTGCTTTTGAGGCACACTCGACTAGGGAAGATATGGATTACAAGGCCATCCAGGTATGTGGCATGCTTGAGGATATCATGACTGCAGCAGATTGGCCCTCAAACACCATCTTCAAAAGGTTTTATTTTAAACCAATCCATGATGCTGGCGCATTGGTGGTATGTAAGCTTTATAAATGCATAAGCCTTGCCTCCAGTCCTGAAACAGAATGAAAAATGTCCTAGTTAACATTAAGGAAAATTTCAATTCTATTAAGGAAGCAGAGGTGAGGATTATCCCCCCTAGCCTGTTATGTCTCTGCTATCCTGCCCTGGAGGAGTTAAAAGGATATCTATATTACTAACTTGAGACGATGAGTTGGATACCAATATTAATAGGAAAGTATTGCTGAATTTACTCAGAGACAAAACTGTAATTATGTGTTCTTTGTTTGGATGTTATTACCTGACTACTATCAGGAGTTGATGATGGTGGCCCGACACTCTGGTGCAGGAAAGGGAGGAGCGTGCGAAGAAGTCAGGACACTGCCTGCCCCAGCTGCTGCCGAGAGGACGTGGGAGCGTGCCTCTCCCCTCTCACCTGTGCAACTTTAAAACGCAGCCGGAGCCGCAAGGGCATTACTTGGACACGGCAGGAGCCGCAAATATTTCCAAACGCGGCAGGAGCCGCGAGGGCACATTTTGAACGCGGCAGGAGCCGCTAATATTTCCAAACGCGGCCAGAGCCGTGACGGGATTTCTTGAACGCAGCAGGAGCAGCAAGCGCATTTTCTGAAGCAGCAATAGCCGCCAGTGTCCTTTTCACCTTTCATTGAGGTGCACGGCCGGAGCCGGCAGCCTCAGCTTGTGGTCATCATAAGGATTGTGTCCCTCAGCTCGTCTTTGGTGCTTTGAGCTGGTTGAACGTGGAACTGGAGAGACTTGGGCAGAAGTGGGAGATTACTGACAGATTACTGACACGGCCCCCAGCTCATCTTTTGCAGCAGGAATCACCCAGGTAGGAGATTGACTGTGTCAAGGGGTCCCGTAGAAAAAACAATAGACCATAGCCTGTATGGCCTGAATATCCAACAGGAGATTTTTCTGGAGGGGAGGCTGACTCTGGGTGTCCTGCAATCCTGCAGTCTCTCACCCTTTGCTGTGTGGTGGGGGCACAACAGCCACCAGGAGTCCTCACAGCAGGAGCCGCCCCAGCAGTCAGCCAATCATAGCACCTGGAGGCGCTTCAAATCGCAGTGTGGGTCCCGCAATCCTGCAGTCTCTCGCCCTTTGTTGTGTGGTGGGGGCACTATAGCCACCAGGAGTCTTCGCGGCAGGAGCCGCCCCAGCAGTCAGCCAATCCTAGCGATTGGAGACACTTCAAATCGCAGCACGGGACGCGCCTGGCGAAGCCCGGGCCAAAGGCGGGCCCAACTGAGACAGTAAGAGACTGGGCTGGGCCATCCCCACTAAGATTTAGGTCTTGGGTCTAATAAGTGTATATCTCCTGGTATTATTGTACACATAATACATTTGGTGGCCATTTATTGTCAATTATGAATAAGCGAAATTATAGCAAGGGTCAGAATGTTGTAGGGACTTTAGACGCTTTTCTTCAGAGGGCGGAATCATGCCTCAATAATGAAATGAAACTTACGGAACGAAGGCTGTCCTTAGAACCAATACCTTCCCAGAGTAGACTTTCCATGACGCCCGCTCTTATGGAACCTGATGCGGTGATTAATAATGAGATATCTGTAGTGTTCATATTATCTATGGTCATTTTGTAGTATGGAATGTTATTGGTCTTCCTGGGTTCTAGGTTCCATGGTGGGTCCTTGGGGATGAGCTGCTGGGAACTGACTTGAGTGGTTGTGTAAGCTGTCTTCTCTGTACAGAATAAAACCGTCCTGGAATCCATGAAGTGTCTACGTGAGTTACTTCACATTGGCTGACCTGGCTTCACTGGGAGTTAAGAAGAAGACAGCGCTCACGTTTGCAGACAATTTAAAGGTACCTCGTTAAAGTGCGTGAATGCACCTGCGGCTGTATGCGAAAGATGTGCTCATGATTGCACCAGCGGCTGTGACAACCATTTATGTGTGATCTTGGCTAAGAGAGCATATTGGCCGAAGCGTGAGCGATAATTTGATCGTCAAAATTGAAGAGTGACAGGGAAGTGTGAGCGATAATTTATCGTCAAAATGGAAGAATGACCGAATAGGGAGTCGCGCCTTGAGTGTGCCAGCGGCAGTTTTTGTGTGGTGTATAATTATCAAGGATACGCGCTCTGATTGCGCCTGCGGGAGATTCTTGGGGTGCATTGCTACAGTTTCGAGATTACAGCCATAATGGGAAAAGTTTTGTTTGAACACTTACCAAGATTCGAGATTCGAAGTCTCTCCGCTCTCCATCTTCGTGGGGAATCTTGGGAGTTGCAAAGCATGCTGGGAGCGTGGTGATGTCACACGTTGGGCGGCAATTTTAAGTGGCTACTAGTGTGTAATTTCACGGAGACATCTTCGTTTGGGATCGTTTTCAACCAATTCTTTAAAACGATCGAGACATCTTCGTTTGGGATCGTTTTCAGCCGATTTTAACACTAAAACATTACTGAGTGCGAATTCCACATCGGTGATTCGCACACCTTTCTAGAGGAAAAAAAACCCCACAAGTTATGCACCGTAAATTCTGGGATATTTACATCTGTGTTTATACATTACTTAGATAAAACATAGCAGGGAAAGTTTACATATTTGCATTTTCTTTATATTTGCATTATTTTTTTATTTTGTTTGCCATTATCGTTAAAATTTCAAATATTTTAGCACCTCCACATATTTTGCCTTCTGCTGGGGAACCTAAGATGGAATGGGATTTATGGTATCCCATGTTTCTAGCCTACGTGGAAGTATTAGAGGAGGATGGTTGCTCCCCTAAAAGGAAATTAGACCGGCTAAGGCATTGCTTAGGGGGTCAAGGGATTAAAGAATTTGATAATTTGCCTCCTCTCGAAAGCACAGATGGAGTAAATGTGTTTGAAGTTGCTGTTAAAAAAATGAGTATCAGATTTGGGAAGAAAATAAATATAGTTATGGAGAGATTTAAATTTTATTCTCGTGTTCAGAAAGAAGATGAATCTATTGAGAACTATGTATCTGCCTTACGTTCTCTAGCTGGTTCATGTGCATTCGATACCATTAATTACGAACAGGTGCTCAGAGATCAAATAATGATGAAAACTAAGAGTAAAAAAATACAAGAAAGGTTATGGTTAGGCACTGAATCATCATTGAATGCTGTAGTTAATATCGCTAAAGGCATTGAACAATCTGAGAAGTTTGTTAGTGAGATTAGAGGCCAACCCCAAACTATCAATGTGAAAGTACAAGATCCTGTAGCAGAGGTATCGCTTGTAAAAACTCAGTTCACACCAAAAAGAACATCTTCCTTTAGTAAGAAAGATTCAAGTTTCAAAGACAACAAATTTGGTAATCGTAGAAATCCTGTGATCTGTTATAGATGTGGTAGTTTCGAACATGTTGGAAATTATAAAGGATGCCCAGCATGGAATAAAATTTGTGTTAAATGTAAGAAAGCAGGTCATTTTGGAAAGATGTGCAGATCCTTACAAAAGGTTAATTGTGTTACTTGTGAAGAAGATGAAATTTCTACAGAGTTTAATGAATTTAACTGTATTTCTTGCGTTTGCGAGAATAACTGTAAAGGTTTTCCATTGGGTTCTATATTGATCGATGGGAAGGAAGTGACAATGATGATAGATTCTTGTGCCTGGTATTCTATCATCGGCAAAGATGTATTCATGGAACTGTGGGATGATAGAAAATTATTACCTCCTGATATTAGACCTGGTAGTTACTCAGGGCATAAAATTGATTTGGAAGGTTTTGTGTGGGCAGATTTGATTTTCAAAGGAAAGAACATTAAAGGCAAATTGTACGTAGCCACCAAAGGCGTCTCTATACTTGGATGGCCTCACCAACAAGAGTTGGGTATAAAGTTGGATCCAAATGCTTCTCCGCCGGTCTACAGTGTTTTCACAGACGGTGAGGCATTTGTGGCAAATATAAAAAATATGTTTCCTAGAGTATTTAATGATGAGCTTGGGAAATATGTGGACTTCAAACACAAAATTATTCTTAAGGACTCTGCCGTCCCTGTGAGACATAAAGTCCGTAATGTTCCTTTAGCGTATTGCAACAAATTGAAAGATATGCTAAAAGATCTGGTTTCACGGAACATTATTGAACCAATAAAATCCTCTCCATGGGTTTCTCCAGTGGTTCTTTCCCTTAAAAGCAATGGGGATCTTAGGTTGTGTGCTGACCTCCGCAGCTTGAATAAAGAGATCTGGATTGACAGGCAGCCGTTACCTAATATACACGAATTGATCTCAACCTTGTCTGGTGCTTGCGTGTTTTCCACTGTGGATTTAGCAAGTGCATACCACCAAATCATGCTACATGAACAATCTAAATGCTTAACGGCTTTCATCACACTGGAGGGTATGTATCAATTTATGCGGATGCCATTTGGGCTAGCCAGTGCTGCCTCTGTCTTTCAGAGACTTATAAAAGATGTATTAGAAGGTTGTCCTGGTGCAATAGCTTTTCAAGATGACATTTTAATCTTCGGGAAAGATTTTGATGAACATGATTACAATTTAAAAATGGTATTGAACAATATACAAAAGAAAGGCTTAACACTTAAATTCTCAAAATGCAAGTTTAGAAAGGATAGTGTTGAATATTTAGGTCACAAGATATCTCGTGAGGGTATTAAACCAAAGCTAGACCACGTTGCTAGTATTTCAAAAGCTCCTGCACCTACTACAAAAGAACAATTATTTTCGTTCTTAGGTCTAACGAAATTGTATAGTAAGTTTGTGAAAAATTACTCTTCAAGAGTATTTCCCTTACGCATTTTATTGAAAAAAAATGCTAAATTTGTCTGGGGTGAGGAGCAAAGTCTGGCCTTTGAAGCACTTAAAAAAGAAATTAGTGTTGCTCTGTTTTTGAGACCTTACACGATTGGTGGGGAATGTATTGTAGCAGTAGATGCCAGTAGTACTGGTCTGGGTGCTGTGCTTATGTAAAAGAAATTTGGGGAAGAGTATGTTGTGTCGTATGCTTCGAGATCTTTGCGTGGAGCGGAATTTAATTATTCCACAATTGAAAGGGAACTACTTGCATGCACTTGGGCTGCTCAACATTTTTGGCAATTTTTATGGGGGACAAAATTTTAATTGAGGACAGACCATAAACCACTTATAAATATGTTGCCAGCTGGGGGTGGTAGAACTCTCACAGCCCGCTTGGTTAGATTAGCTGCTAAATTGCAAGAATATCAATGTTCAGTTGTGTATATTCCTGGCCGTATGAATGTCCATGCTGATTGCATGTCCCGCTTATCATTATCTGATGGTCCAAATGTCATTAATAGTGCAGAGGAGTGCGATATAGCATACACCATAGAAGATGTTCATCATAGTATAAGCTCGGATGCTATCTCGGAGGAGATCTGGGCGAAGGCAATGACTGAAGATGACATTTTACAAGATGTTGTCAAATATCTACAAGGAAGCTGGCCTGAGGAGAGGAAGTTGAGTGGAGAAATGAGTTCGTTCTGTAAAATCAAAGATGAGCTCATGTTTTCACATGGATTTGTAATTAGAGGTGATAAAATTGTTCCGCCTTGTAAAATTAGAGAACAATTGGTTAATTTGTCCCATGAAGGACACTTGGGTATGTCTTCCACCAAACGACGTATGAGAGAATTTTATTGGTGGCCTAGTATTGATGGTATGGTAGACAGGTGGGTCAGAGAATGTGTCCAATGCTCGAAGAGTTACAAGTCTGTTAAACCTCTATCTGGGGAGATTTCTCCCATTGAGTACTCACAAGGACCTTGGAGGAAGCTAGGCATTGGCATTATTGGTCCTTTAAATCTTCCTTCTGCTAAACATGTTTTTGCTTTGGTGTTAGTGGATTATTTTTCAAAATGGCCAGAAGTCAAGGTGGTTGATAAAATCACTTCTAATCAAGTTATAGAATTTTTGGATAATATCTTTAGTCGAGAGGGTCTTCCTTCTGAACTTGTTTCAGACAATGGGCCACAATTCATCAGTAATGAGCTTGAAATGTTCCTACATAAATGTGGTATCATTCATAAAAGAGTCTCTAACTATAATCCAATGGCTAATGGTCAAGTTGAACGTTTTAACAAGGTTGTAAAGGAATCCATACAACTTGCTATCAAGAGCAATATTGATTGGAGAAAAGCTTTACGGGCCACTTTACGTACATACCGGATGTCTCCTAATTCAGTCACGGGTTGTTCTCCATTTGAAATGTTGAGAGGGAGGAGACCATGTTCTAAGCTCATGCCGTGGTGGTTGAAAAGAACAATATTCATGATCCTATATTGGATCTTAAAATAGTCAGAGAGCGTGTTCAAAAATACCAAGACAAAATGCGAAGGGTCAATTGCAATAATCGTTCTGTGAACTGTAAAATCAAAGTGGGTGATTTCGTACGTGTTAAATTTGGTGGTGTGGACAAAAGATGGTCTAAATGGTCTGACCCAGTTAAAGTAATTGAAGTATTCAGCAAAGCTGTTAGAGTACAAGGGGAAAAAATCTGGAATTTTAGACGAGTATCTATGTATAGATCCAAGGATGTTGGTGGTGAATCATATGTTCCTCCACGAAAAGAGCCGCTAGTTATTGATGAGAATGAAGATTTCCAGAATTTTCCAGATACTTTAGGCTGTTCTGACTCTGAATCTGAGGTGTTGCTTCCAGCTCCTAATATTCAGGTCCTTGATACTTGTGATAACATTACAAAACCTATTTCGACTCCGGGTGCTGCTATGACACCCAGTGATGTTCCCGTTGTGAACCAAGATGTTAGTCCTGTAGAAGGTGTATCTATTCAATGTGAAGAAATACCTGCTCAAAGGAAAACTTCTCGTATTAGAAAACCACCTGTTAAAATGAATGATTTTGTTAGATTTTGAGTGCTTTTCATAAGAAATCTATTTTGTAATAGTATCGTACTTATTTTTTTTTTTGGGATGTTTTTTTTCAAAGGGGGAAGGTGTGTAGTGTTCATATTATCTATGGTCATGTTGTAGTATGGAATGTTTTGGTCTTCCTGGGTTCTAGATTCCATGGTGGGTCGTTGGGGATGAGCTGCTGGGAACTGACTTGAGTGGTTGTGTAAGCTGTCTTCTCTGTACAGAATAAAACCGTCCTGGAATCCATTAAGTGTCTACGTGAGTTACTTCAATATCCCCTTGATTGGCCAGTACCTCAGTAAAAGTTGTAACAGAGCTTCCAATGGATATTGTTTCCTCTTCTTCCTCTGATCTTGAGCTTAGTCCTGTGAGGTCTAAAGTTTCTACCAGAGGGCAAAAGACTATATGTAGGCCTGATCACATCACAGAACCTCTTCCGAAAAAAAGGAAAGGTAAAACTATACACAAACAGAATAAACCTGTCCAAAGAACAAATGGCAAGAAGGTGAAAATCGCTACTAGTACAGGTGAAGATAACAAGGGATTATCAAATAACGTAAAACAGAATGAGTCTGATAAGCTTGCTGACTATATTCAAGATGGGAATTTTTGGGGTAGACACAAGACTTTGATGTTAACTACCTAGAACCCATCTTGAATAAGGTAACAAATGTAGAAGCTAGGTTAGCCAAGGTAGAGGAGTTGATCAGTTGTAAACATCCAGCTATATAGACAGATAGTATTGATCCAAATGAACGAAACTCATCTAGTAGGGGGGCACCTATGGGGGCCGGACCATCTTCCAGCTCCAATGTTAATAATCAAACAAAATACAGGAGTAATAACATTGACACTATTACACCTAACATAGCTAATGCACCTGCCTGTACTGGGCAATACCCTCCTAAGGATGACCCCATTATAGCAGCTCCTAAAAACGCTGTGTTCTCAGAAAGAGGAGCTCAGACCGCTAGGGCTAATGGTGCAAATAAAGAAGCAGGGAGAGGCATAAATCCACAGGAACAACTATACAAGCCCAACAGACCTTCACAAAACTTAAACTTGCCCCCAGAAGCAACTCCGTATACAGTCGTTTTGGCTAATGTTCCCCCTTTACCTCACAATGTTTTTGAACACTGGTCAACCCTGAGGAACAGGTCCCTTCACTTCTTAACCACGAGGATTGGTTTTAAAAAAAAACTCTTTTCAGATTTTAAAATGGCACGAAGGATCGGGTGGATTGGTCCTTCTGCCAAATCATTATGCGGAGATTGTGTTGTATTAACCTTTAAGTCACCTCTTCTGGTGTACACAATCCTTGTGAGGGTTAATGATGGGAACATTAACTTCAATGATATAAACATTCTACCATTGGGATACTTCTACTGACCGCCTAATCTCTCAAAACGCCAAGGTTTTATGTTCGAAGGAGACAACTACATGGGAACCAGGCAGCCTAGATATTCCATTCCAGTTTACAACCGTTTTGATGCCTTGAATTCTTTGGAGGACATTGATTGACTGGACTTTGGGACATTTACCTATCAAAACCGTGCAACCAGTAGCTATAATTATGGGAGTAATCCTAGGCCGATTCCGATGGGTAATGATGACGTTGTCCTCGAACATTATGTTAGAAGTGATGAAGACGAGGTTCGAGGGTTTATAGACACAAAGATGGAGGTTCAGGCTGACCCCCAGGGGATCCCAAGTGTCTTTTCCCCACCCAGACATATTAATGTGGATTTACCGGGGATCGTAACTCACCCTCAAAATTGCTCTGTTGATGTTAAATCTCCTCTCTGTAATATTGTTTCAGGGAACATTGCTGGGACCCTCTCTAAGCTAAATATCCAATTGTGGTGGGATTTTATTTCAAAATTTGAGGCCCTGTGTTTTCAGGAGACTTGGTCTAAGGAAGCGATTCATCTGAATGGGTACAGGACCTATCACCCCCCAGCAGTTGAGAGTCGAAGTGGCAGGGCTAAGGGCGGTTTATGTATGTATATATCGAGAAGAATGACCACTAAGAAGATAACGATGGTCGTCAGTGATGACTACTATCAACTAGTTAGATTGGATCTAAATATAACCTGTTCTATATCTGATTAATTTCTACAATAATATCCCCCATGGAAAAGTAGGATCTGTTCTAAAAAGTATGTCGCAATCATTGAAACTAGCATCTAAAAGCAAGATAAAAGACATAATGTTAATACTGGCAGGGGATTTTAATTGTATGTTATGTGAGAATGCTGGGGACAATTTATGCGGAGCCCTAAGAGAAGAAGGAGCATACTCATCTCATTTTAGGCACACTGCCCTGGGGGAGCAGTTAAATTAACGTATTTTTTGTTTTGATCTGGGCTTTGCTAATGAACTCTGCCTAACACCTGCCCCTTTGCCTTGGACCTTTAATGGTAGGGGACTTTGTTCCACTATTGACTTTGTCTTAACATGAAGTAACTATGCGCACAGTCTGAATTCTTTTTATGTCTCAGAAAATTTACTTAGTGATCATTTTCCTCTTTTTATGGCTATTACATTACTCTCCAGTAAAACTCCTAGACCTAGTAGGAACACTGATCAGTTGCTAGAAAGTATAGCCATTTGGAGTACTAATAGGTATACCTTTCGCTGGGCTATGGTAGATCAGGTCGCACTAATTAAAACAGTGGTGGACAAATGTAAACTAGAAATAGAGCCATGTTTGAGCGAAAAAGTTTCCCCCGACAAAATTCTAGCTTCCTTTCTGGTAATAAACAAAGTAATAAGAGAGTCCCTTACTAGGCGTAAAAAGAGCAGCGGATCCCAGAAAGGGTGGTTTGATCCGAGGTGCACTCAAGCATATTCCCAGCTAAAGAAAGAACTGCATAAAAGCCCGAGAAACATGCTTGATGTAAGATCGGCTAGAGGAGTATACAAACAAGCACTAAGGGACAGGAAAGCTCTATTGAAGAAGGAGGCATGGGAGTCATTACATTCGGCTTCAGTAGCCAAAGATAGCACGGCATTCTGGAAGGCAATCAGAGCACAATTTTTAACTGAAGAGGGCGGCCCGTCATTTGAAATAGCCATAACTGAGGAACAGTGGATTAAGCACTTTGTGAAATACTGACACGATGGATAACCAAGCCCAGGAGGCTTATGGCCTAAACTACCTTTCTAATTTCAAGGAATTAATGTTTACTTTAGAGGAAGTGGAGCGGGCTCTTCATGCAAGCCAGGGTGGCAAGGCCCCTGGACCTGATGGGGTCCCTATAGATATGTTTAAATCAAATTTTTCCTTGTGGGTGCCCCTACTGGCACAGGTGCTCAATTCCAGTTGCACTACCGATTTTTTACCTACTTGGGTAGAATCCACCATCGTGCCCATTTTTAAAAAAGGGGATAGACACGACCCGGGATGCTATAGGCCAATTTCCCTGTTGGATGCCATAACGAAGGTAGTGGGCAGATTTATACTGGAACGCCTTCAGGACTGGGCTGACGAGAATTCCATCCTGTCCGACTTACAATATGGCTTCCGGGCCAGACTGGGGACTGTAGAGCAGGGTCTAAATCTGTCCCTTCTGGTGGGGAAATACACGAAAGGGAACTTATTTTTAGCATTTGTGGATCTCACAACCGCTTTGAACTGTGTGATCCACACTAAACTCTGGTCAATACTGGAAGCTATGGGGGTGGATGTAAATATATTTTATTTTCTTAAACGTTTTTATAGTGATGCCAAAGCGCGTGTGCACAGTGGTCTGAAGGGCGAACGTTCGGCGGCCTTCCCAATTAGGAGCAGAGTTAGACAGGTTTGTGTCCTGGCCCCGTTCCTTTTTAATTTATACATAAATGGACTGGGAGAGGCCCTTCTTAAAAATAATCAAGACTTCCCCCAGGTTGATGGCCGCCCAATTCAAGCTCTCTTGTATGCAGATGACGCAGTATTGTTGTCTCGCACACAAGTAGGCCTTCAGCGTGTTGTGGACAGTTTTTCCCTTTTTATGAAAGATCTAGGTTTAAGGGTATATGCCTCCAAAACCTTTATCATGTGCTGTGGTAATGGCATTAGGAAACACAAGGCTATGTTTGTTGCAGGACAAAAGATTGAGGCCACAAAAAACTTCTCATACTTGGCTATCATTTTTCCCATAATGATACCTGGGCACAAGCTGTGGCAGCAAAACAATAGGCACTTTTACACTCTACATCTGCTTTAACTGCATTTGCCAGAAAATTGGGGAAAAGACCCACAGAAGAGCTTATCAAAATTTATACGGTGAAGTGCTTTTCAGCGGCAGTATACGGGAGTGGGGTCTGGGGGTTTGCTGATTCGCTCCCAATTCAGAGAATAGAAAATTACTTCCTAAGATACATTTTGTCCATCCCAAATAGTACCTCAGTGTCCATTTGTTATGTAGAATTAGGACTTCCTTTTATCTCTGACCTAATCAGGCTCGGGCCTGTGCTATTATGGCACAGGCTCTGGACTAAAGAAGAGGCCAAATTGAACAGAGATATCCTTACAGACATCCTGAAATTGGAAGAGGTAATGAGGATACCATGGCTAAGGTATGTCCATCATTTTTTGAAAGATCTTGGCCATTTAGAGTTTTTTATTGATCCTACTACTATTAGGGCAATAAAAAGGAAGGAATTGAGAAAAGAGGGGATTCTGCTCCTGGACACCAACAGCATGACATCTGAGATTTTAAAACCCACAGTCCTGCACAACCAGATGGTTTTAACTACTTTTAACATTCAACCCTATTAAACTTTTGTACCTGGTGCTTATGATAGGTTTTTATTAACCCGATTTAGGCTGGGGATCTTATATAGATTAGTTACTTTTCCCACAACGAATGACTGGTCTCAAGACCTCCAGCCATGTCCCTGTGATAATATTTCCTCACAATCTGCAATTCATGTTACTCTCTTTGGTAGCTTTTACTCTCCTGTAAGGAGCCTGTTCCTTGTTCCTATCCTAAAACAGTTCGGGCTCCGTCGATACCATCCTGCTTTCTTTGCATTACAATACCTAGATAATGAGCACAGTGTTTTTAGGATAATAATTTTCTTGAAAAAGGTTTTAAGTCAAAGGAAACATATGCTCATTTAATTGTTTATTTTTTAATGAGACGAGGGCTTTTGTAAGTTTAATACTGTTTTAATTTTGAACAGAAGTTTATGTAATATTCATATGATTATTTTATTGCACAAAATGTTTGAATGCATTTTGTAATTCTGTGCTTTTATGATTGTTTGTTTAATCAATCGAATAAAGCCTTCTTTGACTTTGACTTAAACTGACATTGCAAGTTCTGTGTGGCTGAACGGGCTGGGGCGGTTGATCTCAAATCTGGGGAACCGGGTTCGAGTCTTGGCAATGACGCTCAACATTATGTGATTCTGGGAAAATCACTTAATCTCTCCATGCTTAACAAAAATGAATGTGTCCTTGTGTAACGTAACTGGTGTCATATAAAGCGCTCTGATACCTGATACCTTTGGTTCATGTTCACGCTATATAAAACTCAGTAAAAAAAAAAGTATGTATTGTGATGTGCTCTCATACAGACTAAGCAGAGCTTTGTTCCGAATGTTAGAGACTAGAGTTAACGGATGTTAACGTCATTCATGTGATTTACTGATCATTGATAAAGTTATGACTTTAAATGTCTTTATCTGGGAATGATATGTTCAGTTGGAAGTATCTTAACGATCTTCACATTCTTTTAGGTTCGGATTCAAAGGCGGATTGAGTTACCGTGTGCTTAAAGTCCTACAGTGAAGAAGAGGAAGGACTACGATGTGGTTTATGTTATATGGACTCACGGACTGTTACATGATTGGCTTATGGTTTCCATGTTTACTATAGGTGGTTCATGGGAGTTGTAGTGCTTGTGTAGTGATTTTTTTGTATTTTTTAACTTTTTACCTCCTTCCTTAATAAAAGTGAAGAAAATAATGCATAATCCTCACCTCTGTGTCCTTAATAGAATTGAAATTTTCTTCATGTTAAATAGGACATTGTTAATTTTCCATGCATTTGTCACCATATATACCCTCTTCTGCTGCTTAGAACAAGTTACTGTTCCTCTATTTTCTTTGTGAATTTCTTCAACAGTGCAAATTTTGCTAATATCATGAATTTTAAGATGGCAGGATAAAAAAATAATTGAATCCAGAAGATGAGACGATCATTTTCTTGAAAGCTCAAATATGATTGACCAATCTTGCAAATTACAAGCTAGAGAGTTTAAGTTAAGATATCTCTAAATTGTAACGCTTTGGTTCATACCAAACCATTAGACAAATGCTAAAATCTAAAAAGAACTCCTGAATGGATTTACACCAAACATGAATGTTTTATCAGTGGTGTTTTAATTAAGCCCGGGCGGAGTTCGTGTGGCCACGCTATGCAAAACTCAGCGAGCATGCAGAGTTGATTGTTCCGCATGCTAGCACATCCTTGCGAGACATTTCTGATGTTCGGCAATGCGGATTGCGTGTTCGGGGGAAATATTGCGCAAACTTCACTTTGCGGTCGCTAATGGGCACATCCATCTTGTTTTGCTACTCTTTGTATGGTTCCGGGCCTGTTTTTGAATCCTGTCAAATCTTTTCAGTCCTTTATTTCTAAAACTTTTTTCTGATCTTTTTTATTTATTATCTATTCCTCTCTCTTCCTAAGTGTATATTTTGCGTTTATTTCTACTTTTACTGTGTTTTTTGTACTGTTTTTCTTTCACTTGCTTTTTTTTTACTTCCCTACTTCTTCCCCTGACTTTATTATTTACTTCTACATTTTCTTTTCTGCCCCCTGCCCTCCCCAGAAGGATGGCTAAGGGTAGTATGGCCAGGAGCCGCCTCCTTGTGGAAGGTGGTGCCCGGAAGGGGTGCAGGCCTGTGTCTTGTTCTCTGAGGTGGAGGTGCCACCCTTGTTTTTTTTTCATACAGTGCCACCTTCCCTTAACCTTCGGAGCCAGGCAGCAGGACTGACTCTGGCTGTGGGATCCAGGAGTGTCACTGCTCTGTGGTCCGGCGCACCCACAAACAGCTGACTCACCAGAAGTCTGACATCCTGGACCGGGAGCAGGACCTGCTGGACCTGCTAGGTGTTGAGGTTGTGGGGCTTGGTGAGTAGCTAATTATATGACTATTGTGAATTCTGTTCTGTGCTATTGTGAATATTACTTTTGATGTGAATGGATATGTGAGTGGTTGTATAGGTATGTGAGTGAGTGTGTGAGTAGCTGTATGAGATTAGGAGCAGGAGTAGCTGGGTGAGTGTTTCTATTGGTGAGTGAGAAGTCATGTGGGTGGCTGCATGAGTGAGTGAGTGTCTGTGTCAGTAGTTGGATAGGTCTGTGAATGGGTATGTGAGTGGGTGTGAGAGTAGGTGTATTTGAGGTTGCATAGGGGTGTGGATGAGTGTGTGAGTTGGTCTGTGGATGATGTCATCAGTGATGCCATTTGAGGTGTCATCAATGATGGCATCAGTGATGTCACTGACCATGTCATAATTGATGGAATGTTAGAGGTCATAAGCTGTGCATTTCAGCGGCACAACTTATAGTTAGCTCAGGTAACTTTAACTGCTGAATTTCACTGGTTTTGTATGAGTGAAAGTTGACCTTAACTATATGGTCCCTGTAACCTTTGGTTTTATCCAGTGCATTTCTAAGGTTTTTTAATTAAAGTAAAATTCGAAGGATTGTTTAATTCTATTTCCTAACTATAACATCCTGGTAACCTTTGTTTATTCAGTGAATTTCTACATTTTTGTATAGTTATTTCCTAACTGTAACCTTCAGTCTTTAAGAGTAAGTGTGTGAGTGGGTGTCTGAGTGGATGTGTGATTGTCTGAGTTGTTCTGTGAGTGGGTTCATTAGTGCTTGAGTGGGCTCTGCTCATTTTCTGACTCTTTTTGGCTTACTTATGACCTGTGAGGCCTCCGAGGAGCTCACAGAGTTTCACTCTGTAGAATTCTGCACTGTTACTGAAAAACTCTGCCAAATTCTGCCAAGTTCCATGAGCAGTTCAAGCAGAAACAATGTTCACAAGGAACTCATTTGAACCAATTAATAAAATTTCTTGCAAGGAGTAATATATCTTGCACGATTTAAACAGAGACAGCATAAATGAAAAAATCAAACCATAATTCAATTAGGCCTATCACTTTTGTAGCTACATTTTGTAGAAACCTACAGAACAACTATTTTACCTGTACCCACTTCAGCCGAAGTGAGTATAATTTATTTTCAATAAACAGTATTTCAAGTAAAAAAGACATAAAAATACTTTCAATTGTGTTTTTACACTATATACATTTCCACATTTCGATGTGACTTCGTGACCCCAGTGAAGTGACCATAACCAAAACAGTGCAATATACGTAGTGCTAATAAGGAAGGGGGCAATTGTTATAGGTAATTAAAGGGGAGCCCTTTGGAGATCTAATACAATCAATTCTTTATAATCAATTTGTAGTTTGCTGGGGCTCTCCCTTTATAGTTGTCGATGACGTTTCGACCCTCTCGTGATACGGGGTCTCTTCAGGACGGGTATTCTGGGGACTGGAAGTGGGACATAGTTTTAGTATGAGTGAAAAGGAAATTCAATCTGTGGGCTGTGGGTGAGAGGGGAAGACTTGCTTACCCAGTAGTACTATTTAGGTACCCGATGTGAAGGAATCAATCTTCCTAGTACAATTCAGAGTACTTCTTGGTAGTATCCATGGTATTTAGTTCCTATATATGTTGTAACAGCTGCGTTGTAAAGGTAGTGCATTGTAATGACTGCGTAGTAATGGTTGTATCCTGATAATAAGCAATTCTAAAGTAAAATAAACCAAAATGCCTGGAAGGCTAGCCTAGTACAAGTTACAAATTGAAGTCGACTCTAGCTATGATGATGAAGCAGATAAGCAGCTTCGTAACCTTTAGTGCTGCCTGGAATAGGATGATGATTGATGATGACTCGATGCTGGCAACCAATTATATTATTATAATGGATTACTTATGTTCCTCTGTAGAAAATAATTGAATATTGAATGCTGTGGATGGGTGGGCAATCTAATATTGCCAGTGTGGGCTAAAGTGTAGTATATATACTTAGAGCAGAAGATCTTCGCTCTGCCTTGAGTTAGCGTTGCTTTCACCACATCCACCCCAGCAAGTGTGTGAACAATATTGGTGTAAATTAATTTAGTCACACCTCAATATAAACACACAGCCTGGAGAAAAAGGGTTAGGGTTTGATGAATGGTTGGCAAGGGGCGGTTTGAGAGAGAGGTTTGACAAAGACAAACACTACAAATGGACAACACACAATCTTGGCAGCCGGCCATCATAAATCTGTTAAGGGAGAAAAAGGAAATGCATACATGATGATGATGATGACTTGAATTGATGAGTAGTACTAGACTAGTAGCACAGGGCAGCAATATATTCATAATTATTATTATTATGCAGTTGCCTTGCCTGTCTGCCCCCAAAGAGACCCAAGTTACATATCTTTTATGTTCTGTTGTACCGGGCATCCTTTTAAAGCTAGGAATGAAAATTAAAAACTATCAGTAGGAGTCAAATATAAGCAAACAATAAACAACAACAAACACAGTCCTAACGATTGAGGAGAAAAAACTGAATCAAATGAAATTATACTATTATGGTCAAATTGGAAGTTGCATCTTGGCATTCCTCTTGGTCTTTCCGTCTGTCAATCTTGGGTGCCTGCCTGACGGATGCGATTTGGTAAGGTAAGTGTGACTTGTTTTTCCCAGTATAGCACAGGGTCAAGGCTGGCCTGTAAGTGTAGATGGAAAAACTAAAAGGATATTGAAAAATGAAGGAGAAAAGTAAGGTTAAACTGCATCAATTAAGGAGGAGTGCAACAAAAAAACTTTCAGAGGTGGAATAGCTAAATCATGTCTACTCTGTTTCCAGCAATTACCTCCATCAACAGGAGCAGACCCTCCCACCCAACCTCCACTTAGATTAGATTTTGAGCCAGACAGGACTGAGCACACATACACACACACACAAACATAGCATTTTCCAAATTAGGTAACAAAATCAATGCACCGCTGTCAGTCATACCACTACACTCGCCTTCACCACTATACAGACATACCATCACACTCGCCTCCACCACTACACAGACATGTAGGTCTGGTGCTGTTGTTGTTGTTCACCTTTTAGACCACTTCATGAAACGCTTGAGTTATTTTTTCCATCAATCATCTCCGATCCTACTGACTGACTGCGAGTATGGTATGGTCATCATGGTGTTCAACTCTATAGTGTCCTGAGTGAATCCAGAATAAAAAATGCAATGGATTGGCCTGCAGTAGCACAATTTTGTTATTGAACAAGAAGAAGGGAAACATTGACTTGAGTCACTTTTTTGTGTGTAGATTAAATACTAGTAGATATCATGCACAACACAAACACCAATCACTCAGAGTCAGCGTGCAATGCATGCCATCATTTACCTGTTCTTCTGAGGCAGTCCCTCTAGGCTCGGAAAGGAGGATAGATATAGTCAGGTTCTTTGGAAGGGCTCGACAAGGCAGGCACACATTTCACATTTGTTGTACTATTCTCCATCCAATGTCTGGCTTGAGGGAAATGGATTTAGGGAGAGTCTGGGGAAGTCAGGAGCAGGACTTGGAGGAGTGGACTTACTTATTCACTGACTGCACACAGATGCAACTCCAATCCGGCAATAAAAGAGTAAGACGGTGTTGATAGATTTGTTGTGATTCAAACCAGAAAGATGCAGCTCTCCCAAGAAATGCGCATGCGCGGGCGCCCGCACATGCACAGTTCTTAAAATGATTAGCGAGACGGTGAGGAAGAGGAGGTGGGCAGCCCGGGGACGCCGCATGCCAGGTAAGTGATTTTAAAATTATTTTTTATTAATGTTTAATTTCCTTTTATAATGGGGGGTGGAGGCGGATGACGGAGTTTGTTTTCAGCTCTTTGGACCTCCGCGTAGCCCCGCTACATACACTATGCCCGGGGTTACTGTATACTCAGGAAGGATAGGAAAGAAGAAGAACAACAACAAAAATACAAATGTAACGGAACCAGTTTGGCATTGTGCATCACATGGGATGCAGCATTCAGGGAGCTGCAGCTGACAATGGATGGAAGCAGTAAGCCGAGATGAACAAAGGAAAGACCTGCAGGCCTATGGCAAACACACACTAACTACCACCACAAAATGGCCACCAGCCACCTGGTCACTCACAACAAGCAGGAAGCCTGGAAAACAATGACCTCAAGCAGGCATATATGGACACAGACTTTACAAAATGCCCCCTGGCCACACGGGGAGGCTCAGCCAAGGCAAATGCTAGCCCACTCTTACAAGCACACTCAAACACTGGTCAGACAAAGGAGGCATGCTAAACAACACAGATTTAATGCAACAATGCCAAATAGGGCTCAAAAATCCACAGGGCTCAAAAAGGTTTGCAAGTTACACAACAACCACACATGAAAACAAAAGTGAAATACCAAAAACAAAACACATTCAATCCAATGCCATCCATGCCCTAAATGATGTTTAAATTCAACAGACACCACAGAATACGTTGATTCATGAACCCATGAGTAGCTCTGGGCCTATTGGTTAGAAAACCCATTGGCAGACTAGGCCACAGAGTGAATCAATTCAATTCAATAATATTGCAAATTTATGAGAAAATGTAGTGAACTGTGCTGCTGTTTTTGTTGCTGGATATAAGAAGAAAGAATTGCGTGCTAAACAACAACAAGGCATGGCCACCACAAAGAAGGCTTGCAGGCCTAACACAGAAGCACACTGGGTGCCTACACAAAATGACCGCCAGCCACATGGCCAGGCCACACCACAACAACAAGAAAGGGAAGACAGACAATGTAGGCCCATGGCAAAAGCACACTGGCTGCCTTCAAAAAAGGCTGCCAGCCACATGGCCAGGCCACACCACAACAACAAGAAAGGAATGACAGACAATGCAGGCCTATGGCAAAACCACCCTGGCTGCCCTCACAAAATGGCCGCCAGCCACATTGCCAGACCACAACAAAAAGAAAGGAAAGAGAGACTTGGCAGGCCTATGGCAAAAGCACACTGGCTCCCTTTTCAAAATGGCCAACAGCCACATGGCCAGTCTACCACAACAAGAAGCAGTAATCCAAGAGGAACAAAGGAAAAACATGGAAGCCTATGGCAAAAGCACACTTACTACCATTTCAAAATGGCCACCAGCCACATGGTCACTCACAGTCACAACAAGCAGGAGGCCTGAAAAACAATGAACTCAAGCAGGCCTCTATGGACACAGACTTTACAAAATGGCCCCTGGCCACACAGGTAGGCTCAGCCAAGGCAAATGCTGGCCCACTATCACAAACACACTCACACACTGGCCAGACAAAGGAGGCATGCTAAACAACACAGGTTTAATACACCCATACCAAAACAAAAATCCACAGGGCTAAAAAAGGTTTGCAACTTACACAACAACCACACATGCAAAAAATTGAAATACAAAAATAAACACATTTTGCAATTCAATCCAATGCCATCCATTCCCTAAATGATGTTTAAATTCAACAGACATCACAAAAACAGTTGCTTCATGCACCCATAAGTAGCTCTGGGCCGACTGGCTGACTACTGGGAAGTGAATTAATATAAATTTTGCAAATTGATTTCAAAAGTTTGAGAAAATGTAGTGAACTGTGTAACATGTTTCCTTAAACAAAGAAGAAACATTTCTTACAAAGAAACAACTAGGCCGCTACTGAAACTACAGGCCACCCACCACAATACATTTTTTTAAAACGTTGAAAAGTACAAAAAGACATAGGTGCAATGCCTCAATCAAACAAACAACACCAGTTTTTCAACTTCTCAAATTCAAAAGTCCTCATTTCCAATGATATATGATGCAGCAGACACAAAGAGTGATCCTTCCAGCTCCAAATCCAAATGAAAAGTGAACAGGAGATGGACAAAGCACTCGGAGGAGCCTGCTGGACATGAACAGGAAGTTTACAATTAGCCCCCGGGGGGGCCAAGTCCCGGGGGTAATTTTTCATAGCCCCGGGGACCGCCACCCCCCGGGGCTTATCTCAATGTATGCGGGGGGCTCATGGCCCCCCGCAGCCCCGGGGACTGCCACCTCCCCGGGGCACTAAATATTTAAAGTAGGGGGTCCGATACGGACCCCCATGCCCTGGGGACCACCACCCCCCGGGGCATTGACTTAAGTGGGAGGGGGACCACGTGGCCCCCCTCCTGGAGTCTTGTCGTGGCCCTGGGGACCGCCACCCCCGAGGGCCGGCTCCTGCAGTGTCCCGGGGTGCCCACCCCTGGGACACTGCTGTTTGCAATGGCAGGGCGGGAGCCTCGCGGCTCCCACCCTGCCATTGCAAACTGCTTTGCTATTTGGGAAACCTGCTCTCTCTTCATGGGGAGCAGCATGTTAGCTGCTCCCCATGTGGAAAGGCAATGCCGGCTCCCGCAGGAGGCGGGAAGCCGGCGGGGCCGTGGGGGGATTGGGGACCCCCCACGGTCCCCAACGGAGGCTAGGCCCTGGGGGATGGGGTCCCCGGGGCCAGTAGTGGCCCGGGAGGGGGGCCACGCAGCCCCACTCCCCAAAATATAAATAGTAAAAATTTAAAATACGGCCCCGGGGGGATGGGGCCCCCGGTGCCAAAAGAGGCCACAGGAGGAGGGCAAGGCAGCCCCCCTCCAAAAAAGTAAAAAACAAAACAAAAAAGGGCCATGCCCCGGGGGATGGGGTCCCTGGGGCAAATTAAGGCCTCGGGAGGGGGGCCACGCGGCCCCCCTCCACAGTTTAAAAAAAAATAAAAATAGGGGGCAGGCCCTGGGGGATGGGGTCCCCAGGGCCAAAAAATAAGAAAAAGAAGGGGAGCTACACAGCCCCCCTTCTTAAAAAGACAACAAAAAAAAAACGGGATCGGGAGGAGACCACGCCCCCTCCTTTCATCACTCTGCAAATGCGCCCCCTGGTGCGTTTGCAGAGGGGGAACAAATTCCCCTTCAATACTGGGGATCCCTGGGGGCCAACTAGCCCACCGGGAACCTCCAGTATGCACCAGGGGGCTGCATTGCAGAGAGGTGTAATGAGGCCACGCCCCTTTTTACACCTCTCTGCAACGCAGCTCCATGGCACTTACTGGAGGTACCTGGTGGGCTAGTTGGCCGCCAGGGGACCTCAGGATTCAAGGGGACTTAATCTCCCAACTTAAAACGCGCCACGGGGCGCGTTTGCACAGTGGTGAAGGTAGGGGGCGGGGCCTGAGGTGATGCTGTGCAAACACGCCCTGTGGCACGTTTTAAGTTGGGGAATTCATTCCTCTTCAATCCAGAGGTCCCCTAGTGGACAACTAGCCCACCAGGTACCTCCACTAAGTGCCACGGAGCTGCGTTGCAGAGTGTTGTAAAAAGGGGTGTGGCCTCTGAACACCTCTCTGCAACGCAGCTCCCTGGCGCATACTGAAGGTACCTGGTGGGCTAGTTGGATGCCAGGGGACCTCAGGATTCAAGGGCACTTAATCCCCCAACTTAAAACACCCCACGGGGCACGTTTGCACAGTGGTGAAGGTAGGGGGCAGGGCCTGAGGTGATATGTGTGCAAACACGCCCTGTGGCACGTTTTAAGTTGGGGAATTAATTCCTCTTCAATCCTGAGGGTCCCTGGGGACCAATTAGCCCACCAGATACCTCCAGTAAGCGCCACGGAGCTGCGTTGCAGAGTGTTGTAAAAAGGGGCGTGGCCTCTGAACACCTCTCTACAATGCAGCCCCCTGGCACATACTGGAGGTACCTGGTGGGCTAGTTGGCCCCCAAGGGACCTCAGGATTGAAGAGGAATTAATTCCCCAACTTAAAACGCGCCACAGGGCGTGTTTTCACACATATCACCTCATGCCCCGCCCCCTTCCTTCACCATTGTACAAATATTCCTCTAAAATCAGCCGAACTACGAATTCCGATTTACTCACCTGTAATCAGGAGAGAACCCTGGGCTGCATCTTTTAGCCCAGCACTGACCCTGAAAAATAATTCTAAGCGTACTTACCAGTAACTTGTATTTCTTTCCATAGGAATCCATTGTGTGGTTTTCAGCAGAAAATTTTCTAAGTGTCCATTTTTGAAACGTACAAATATTCCTCTAAAATCAGCCGAACTACGAATTCCGATTTACTCACCTGTTATCAGAAGAGAACCCAGTGCTGCATCTTTTAGCCCAGCACTGACCCTGAAAAGTAAATCTAAGCGTATTTACCAGTAACTTGTATTTCCGTCCATAGGAATCCATTGTGTGGTTTTCAGCAGAAAAGTTTCTAAGTGTCTATTTTCACAAACTAAAAATATTCCTCTAAAATCAGCCGAACTACTTAATTCTAAGCGTACTTACCAGTAACTTGTATTTCTTTCCATAGGAATCCATTGTGTGGTTTTCAGCAGAAAATGTTCTAAGTGTCCATTTTTGAAACGTACAAATATTCCTCTAAAATCAGCCGAACTACGAATTCCGATTTACTCACCTGTAATCAGGCGAGAACCCTAGGCTGCATCTTTTAGCCCAGCACTGACTCTGATAAGTAATTCTAAGCGTACTTACCAGTAACTTGTATTTCCTTCCATAGGAATCCATTGTGTGGTTTTCAGCAGAAAATGTTCTAAGTGTCCATTTTTGAAACGTACAAATATTCCTCTAAAATCAGCCAAACTACGAATTCCGATTTACTCACCTGTAATCAGGAGAGAACCCAGTGCTGCATCTTTTTACCCAGCACTGAACATGAAAGGTCATTCTAAGCGTATTTACCAGTAACTTGTATTTCCTTTCATAGGAATCCATTGTGTGGTTTTCAGCAGAAAAGTTTCTAAGTGTCTATTTTCACAAACTAAAATTATTCCTCTAAAATCAGCTGAACTACGAATTCCGGTGTACTCACCTGTTATCAGGAGAGAACCCAGGGCTGCATCTTTTAGCCCAGCACTGACTCTGAAAAGTAATTCTTAATATACTTACCAGTAACTTGTATTTCCTTCCATAGGAATCCATTGTGTGGTTTTCAGCAGAAAATGTTCTAAGTGTCCATTTATGAAACGTACAAATATTCATCTAAAATCAGCCGAACTACGAATTCCGATTTACTCAACTGTAATCAGGAGAGAACCCAGTGCTGCATCTTATAGCCCAGCACTGAACATGAACTGTAATTCTAAGCATACTTACCAGTAACTTGTATTTCTTTCCATAGGAATCCATTGTGTGGTTTTCAGCAGAAAATTTTCTAAGTGTCCATTTTTGAAACGTACAAATATTCCTCTAAAATCAGCCGAACTACGAATTACGATTTACTCACCTGTTACCAGAAGAGAACCCAGTGCTGCATCTTTTAGCCCAGCACTGACCCTGAAAATTAAATCTAAGCGTATTTACCAGTAACTTGAATTTCCGTCCATAGGAATCCATTGTGTGGTTTTCAGCAGAAAAGTTTATAAGTGTCTATTTTCACAAACTAAAAATATTCCTCTAAAATCAGCCGAACTACTTAATTCTAAGCGTACTTACCAGTAACTTGTATTTCTTTCCATACGAATCCATTGTGTGGTTTTCAGCAGAAAAGGTTCTAAGTGTCCATTTTTGAAACGTACAAATATTCCTCTAAAATCAGCCGAACTACGAATTCCGATTTACTCACCTGTAATCAGGCGAGAACCCTAGGCTGCATCTTTTAGCCCAGCACTGACTCTGATAAGTAATTCTAAGCGTACTTACCAGTAACTTGTATTTCCTTCCATAGGAATCCATTGTGTGGTTTTCAGCAGAAAATATTCTAAGTGTCCATTTTTGAAACGTACAAATATTCCTCTAAAATCAGCCAATCTACGAATTCCGATTTACTCACCTGTAATCAGGAGAGAACCCAGTGCTGCATCTTTTTACCCAGCACTGAACATAAAAGGTAATTCTAAGCGTATTTACCAGTAACTTGTATTTCCTTCCATAGGAATCCATTGTGTGGTTTTCAGCAGAAAAGTTTCTAAGTGTCTATTTTCACAAACTAAAAATATTCCTCTAAAATCAGCTGAACTACGAATTCCGGTTTACTCACCTGTTATCAGTGTCGTACTTTAGAATTTGGGACCGCGTAGGAGGCAGGGCCCTACCCCTGTCTATCTCGGTAATAGTGAACCGCAAATGGTTAATGCGGTATGTACAAGTGCTTTGTGTAACGTTTTAGCTATGAATGCACTGTGTATACGCTATTTTACATCACTACGTGGGTTCCATTTTGTATCGGTGGCCATCTTATGGTTGCCCTCACATAGGCTATATAGCATGAAGCGAAAACGGGCCTTTTAGAGCACATGTGCCTTTCTTTGACTTTTCTGTGACCTGGGCAGCTTGGCTCCGCCGCCCCAGGTCAAACTGGTCTCACGAGTTCCCCGTCCTCTGGCCACCTGTGATTAGCATCAGGGCTTGACACACCATAAAGTCTTTTCATCCTACACAAGCCTCCAGCTAATCTCTTTCTCACCTGACTGTTCCTGCTTTATGGCTTGTTTCCCAAAACAGGAGATGCTCATGTTTATTGGGGCCTATCGATATCTGATGTGGGATCTGAGCCTTGCTGGGTAAATAATTACGGGCTGGCTTAACTGGAATGTGGGATGGTCATCATGACTCTGCCTTTTCGTTTTGTAATGTATACTTTAAATGACCATACAATAAACCTAGGAATGTATGCCCGAGGCAGGAAATTCTGTATTTAAGGAGAAGCCCGTTTCTGTGATTTTCAGCAGTCTCCTGAGAACATACACGCTGTTGTACTTCTAGGATACCTGTAATTGGTCTGCAGCCAATAAACTGATCTTTGACTTCACCCAGAAGACTCTGTGTTTCTGTAGGTCTGAAACAGGAAGAACCCCGAAGTCATAGGGTGTGTTCCCCTGCACCGCTGGGCTTAAAATACCCAGTACTTCAGTTGGCGCCCAACTCGGCGCGATTTCACCGGTACCGGTCCAAGCCAGAGGTTCGTGAGGAGCTTCGTGTGGAAATTCTGGAGGAAGGCCGCCACTTCATCGACCCCTGCATGTCGACGTGGTCCGAAAGTCTTTTCTGCGAGGTTCTCCGCGTCCCGACGGCTACGAAGGACTGCTGCCCTGATTAATCGCCCTGTTTTGGACCCTTGACGATTTTGGTAGAGCGAAACAATCGAGAGAGTCTTCTGGTGACGCCATCGATCATCAATATTCAGTTAAGTATAAGTGGAGCGTCTCCCAGTTTGAATTTGGTATCCTTCGGGATCATTTCGATTTGGTGCTTGCAAGTCCCAAAGCCAGAGGACTCGTGTATTCACGAGACTATCGTATTCGATAATCCTTTGACGTTTGAAACTAGACTAGTGAGCGAAGATGCCTGGTTCTAGTGTATTTTGTAGATTGTTTTGTTTGGGTTGTGGAAGGGATTTCCAGTTAGAGGATTCATGTCCGGTTCCTCCAATTGGAACTCCAACTTATGAGCTTTATGTAAAACATGGCGTGGGCCCCATTGCATATAATGAAATATGGATCCGATATACTAGAAAGGACGGTGTTTTAAAATGGCCCCAAAATGGTAGTTTCGATACAGATATCTTAGATAATTTGGAAGTTAAATTGTTTAAAAAGAAAGCCCGGCCGGCGATGTTTGATTCTTTCCGCCTATTGCGAAAGGAAGCCAAACAGAAGGAAATTAAGCTAGCAAAGAGAAATAAGAGAGAAAGAGGTATGTCAGTGATGCAAGCAGCTGTGCAATTTAAAGATAACGAGGAGGAACAAATGAATGAGCAATTGCACAGACAGCGCAAACCAGGGATTGATAAATGTTACCCTGTTTTGTCACCCCTTGTGCAAGATGAGACAAAAGAGAAAGAAAAAGATCCCCTAATGTCCCATTTGTTAAGTTCGCCACCCCCATATGCGCAAAATGCCACCGCACCTCCACAGCTTGTAAATGCGCAGCCTCTAGTAAATATGCCGCAAGCCTTCCCGCAGCTGCCAGCTCCTCTTCAGCTGGCTCCTATCCCTGCAGTGCAGCCCTCTCAAGGGCCGCCAGTTTTGCTACCTGTTACCCCCGTGCTTTCTGCGACTTTGCCTAGCACGCCAGCGGTTTCCCCTGGCGCTCCTTCTTACACTACCCAGGTACCTGTATCTGAATCTGTTTTTCTTCCCTCTGTCTATCCCCCTGTTTTCGCCTCAACTTCTCCTTCAGCACGACAACGGCTGGCCAATGTAGTTACTAGTTTAATGTCGCCTCTCTTTGGGTCATCTAGTGCGACACCTGGTTTACAGCGTAAGCAATTGCGCAGTCAGCTACCTGGTCCCGAAGAGAAAGAGGTGTTAGATCATTTGGCGCGTAGGTGGATTGGTTTCCCTTCACTCTATGATGTGGAATCGGTTGTTAACGTTTTTCACCAATGGGATGCCCCAAAACAGAGGTATGTCTTTGATAAAATGTGTGAATTCCTCTGTGAGGAATTGGAGGATAAGGGTGCAAACCCAAACCCACAGGAATTGTGTCGAGTGCGATTTGATTTCGAAACAGGTGTAATTGTGGGCCCCAAGGTAGATAAAGCAGTTGCGACTTTACTGTCCCTCAGAAATGGCGATTGTCAGCAATCATTGTTTGACCAGGATTTCCCTGTGGGGAAGGAGGTAAAAGTGCGCCAATATCCGATGCGTGAGGTTCCCCCAGTTTGGAGACCTGCTGATCCGAATGCTAATCCAGCTGTCCCAGCACATTTTCAGCGTGTTTGGGTGCATGTCCCTTGGAAACGATCTGAAGTAATAGCGCTTAAACAGACATTGCCTGACCCCCGTAAAAACCCTACCGGTTATTATAAGGAGTTATCCCAAACTGCAGAGTCGTGTGTCATGAATTTGGCCGACATAGATATGCTGTTTGGGAATGTGGTTCCACAGCCTTTATTGGGATCCATTCGTAATGTAGATCACGCTGTAGAATTGGGTGACACATGGGCTAATATCGTTGCTGCAGACGCTAGACAAGTTGGTGGCGCGAAGCCTGACCCTTTGGTAGCAGAACTCCCTGGTAGAATTATTACCTACATGAAAACTATAATGCCTGCGATGCGCGTGAATTGGGATAAACTATCTGCATGTAAGCAGAAGAAAGATGAGACAGTGTCTGATTTCTTTACCAGGTTTGAAGAAACGTTTATCGACCACAGTGGCCAAGACATGAGCACTGAAGGTGGCCAACGGTAATTCGTTGATAAATTTGTGCAGAATCTACTTCCCGAGTTGTGTAAGAAATTAAAAGACTCAGAAAGTTCTTGGGCTGTTTCCTCTTCAGCGCAAATACTGGCTACTGCACAGTATTATGAGAATAGAGACAAAGATGAGAAGGAGAGAACAGATAAGAAAACGAAAGAACTAAAGACAAAGGTCCTCTTGCAGCAGGCCTATCCGCCACGTGAAGGACAGAGTAATTATAGGCAAACACAAGGGGGCTCATTTATGAGCCCCTGTGTCACTTTTGCGCCACCGGTGCGTCACTTTTTGTGACGCACCAGTGGCGTAAAACATGCGCCATGATGCGCCATATTTACAAAGTGACGCATCTACCTAGATGCGTCACTTTGTAAACCCCTGCGCTACATTATACCTGCGTCAGGTATAATGTATGCAGGGTGGGCGTTCCCACGTAAGTAAGCATCGTAGAAGTGACGCAGTGAAATCTACGAGATTTCACTGCACCACTTCTAGGGTGCAAATGCGTCAATATCTTGCGCCTGCCTCACAGCAGGCGTAAGACTGACGCAGGCCCTTTCACATGGGGCTTGCCCCATTTGAAAGGACACATTGCTGGAGTTGCGTCACTTTTGTGACACACTCCAGCAATGCGTCACTTTTGCGCCTACAGATACGTAAGTAATACTGACGTATCTGTGACTCCTTGCGACATGATGCGTCATACTGTAAATATGATGCATCATTGGAGTCGCAGGGAGGGCGCAGTGAAAAGTGACGCATCACTGTTTTCACGCAGTGATGCGTCACTTTTCATAAATGAGGCCCAAGGTATCTATCAGCAGCCCCAACAGTTTCAGAATAATCAGCAAATGAATGGGTATTATCAACCACGAATCCCAGTAGGTCCCAACCAATGTTCATATTGCAAAGAGGAAGGTCATTTTAAATATAGTTGCCCTAAATTAATGCAGCGTAACAGTAATGCGTATGGCGCAAGAGGTAGAGGTGGTCAGCAAGCTCCTAGAGGCAGAGGGCGTGGAAATGTTCCCCAGAATGCGCGTCCTCTTCCGCCTCAAAATACCATAAATAGCTTTGATCAGCAAGCCAACGCGACTGGTAATACAGCTCAGTACTACAATAATGATTATTATGCAGAAGACGACAATGTAGAAGATGATGATTACTAGGACAGCCGTAGACAGAGAGAGGGAGTTGTTTCAGTGCCAGTGGATCAGAGCGGACCTTATGTTAAAGTAACTACAGCAAATGTAACGGAGCCCTTTCTGCTGGATACTGGTGCTGCAAAGAGTTCAATCATGCATTCAAAACTCCCTGGCGCGCCTTTGTCTGGCGAAATAAATGTCTCAGTAGGTTTTTCTGGCGCCCCAGTTAAGAACCTGATTTCTAGTCCTATGTCACTTTCTGTTGGACCTTGTGAGCTAAAAGCACCCCTCATTCTAACAACAGGTTGTGGTGAAAATTTGCTAGGCTTAGATTTGCTAAAAAGATTGCATGCGACGCTATATTGTTCTCCCTCAGGAGTACAACTTACATTAGGTAAGAAAGTGATTTCCCCGATGTATTTGTCTAAAAATGCAATGCCACCTGAATTGTCATCCCTTCCGGATGTCCTTTGGGCTACTGGTCCCAATGATGTGGGTCTTTTGGAAATACCGCCATATGTGGTAACTTTAAAAGCCAATGTCAGATTGCCACGCATTCCCCAGTACAAGATCTCCAATGAAGGTCAGAAAGCATTGTTAGCAATTGTCAGTGATTTGATTAAAAAGGGTGTAATTGAAGAGACAAGAGGCAACGTTTGCAATAGTCCTGTTTTACCTGTCTTAAAACGAACGGACCCTTCACAGCCACCTGTTTACAGATTCGTGATTGATCTTAGAGAGGTTAATAAGATTGTTGTACCACAGTTTCCAGTTGTCCCTGATATAACTGCCTTGTTAACCATGATTCCAGCCTCCGCTGCATGGTTCTCAGTGATCGATCTAAAGAATGCTTTCTTTAGCATCCCAATTGCAGAGGAGAGCAGAGACATTTTTGGCTTTAGTTTAGGAGGTCGCAGCTTCCTCTTTAAATGCGCTCCCCAGGGCTACTGTGAAAGTCCATCAATATACAGTCAGGCTTTAAAAGCGCAGCTTGATGCACTGGTTTTACCTGGTGGCGCTATCCTCATTCCGTACGTCGACGATTTACTAATCGCCGCAGACACTGAAAAGATTTGCAAAAACGCTACCTTGTCATTGTTGCGTCATTTGTCTGCCTTCCATCACAAAGTGTCTCTCTCAAAATTGCAATATTGTCGACAAGAAGTGACCTACTTAGGTCATCTCTTATCGAAGGAGGGAAGGAAACTGACCCCAGAGAGAATTCAAGCCATTGCACAGTTGAGTGTGCCAAGAACACAGAGAGAAGTGCGTGCTTTCTTGGGCATTACTTCATACTGTAGGCATTGGATTCCTAATTTTTCCTTGTTGGCAAAACCTTTGTTAGCATTGACATGCAAAGACACACCGAATCCTATTCCATGGTCTGAAGAGTGTCAGAAGAGTTTTTTGGAATTGCGTAATGCATTGTGTTCAGCTCCTGTGTTGGGTACCCCTGACTACAGCAAGCCTTTTACATTGTATGTTCATGAGAAAGATGGTTGCGCATTATCAGTGTTAACACAGCCTTTTGGCGACAGACCGCGTCCATGCGCGTATTTTTCGTCAACCTTGGACCCTGTAGCGAGGGCATTGCCAAGTTGTCTGAGAGCCACAGCCGCCGCAGCTATGTCTATTCGACAGTCTGCTGGCCTAGTAATGGATAATACATTGATTGTTATGGTTCCACATGCTGTGGACACATTGTTAAACAGGACCAAGACACAACACTTAACTAGTGCGCGATTATCTGGCTATGAGCTGACACTGTTAGCAAACCATATACACATAAAGAGATGCAACACGTTGAATCCAGCTACACTATTACCAATCCCAGCAGACCTAGATGAGATTGAGCAACATGATTGTCTGTACAGAACAGAAGAAGAAACGAAAGGGAGAGTAGATCTTAAAGATACTCCCCTGACTGAGTGTGATGGTACCTTATGGGTGGGTGGTTCATGTTTTAAGCTTCCAAATGGTGATACGACTGCTGCATATGCTATCACGACTTTGCACACGATTGTTGAAACTGCGCGTGTGCCACAAAATTCGGCTCAAGCAGCAGAATTGATTGCCCTTACGAGAGCATGCGTGTTGTCTGAAGGAATGAAAGTGAATATATATACAGACAGCCAGTACGCCTTTGGCGTGGCTCATAGTTTTGGGCGATTGTGGAAGGAACGTGGATTCCTGACTTCGCATGGAGCTAAGATTCAGAATGGCAAGTTGGTGAATGATCTCCTTGAGTCGCTGACCCTACCGTTACAAGTTGCGATTATGAAATGCAGTGCGCACAAGAAAATCACTGATGATGTTGGTCGTGGTAATGCGTTTGCTGATGAAGTCGCGAAAGAAACAGCAAAAGATGTAAAGACTCGAATGTATGTTGCAGGCCCTGCCAGATGGGTTGGTGATGTTGGAATGTGTGAAAACACAATAGAGAGTGTAAAGTCCCTTCAAGCTGAAGCCACAGAGAAAGAATTGAGCAAGTGGAGAGAAAGTATGGGTAAGTTGGATGAGAATGGTTGTTGGATTGATTTGTCAGAACATAGGCGATGGTTGTTGCCTGATGCATATGTGCTTCCAGTGGTTACTATGGCACATGGAATGGCACACATCAGTACGAAAGGAATCTGTAAGTTGTTGGCTCCAGTATGGCAGAATGCTGGAATTCCTAAGTGTGCAGAGAATGTGGTCAAGAATTGTATGGTATGCTTGAAATACAACCCTGGTAGGGGAACCCCAACTCCAGCTGGTCATTTTGCGCCTCCATCATATCCATTTGAAGTTTTGCAGCTAGATTTTATCCAAATGGAAAGGTGCAACAACCTGAAATATGTATTGGTGGTTGTTTGCGCTTTCTCAAAATGGATAGAGGCCTATCCTCTAAAAGATAACACTGCTCTATCCACAGCCAAAGCCCTTGTGAAGGAATTTTTCCCTAGGTTTGGAATGCCAAGAATGGTGTGGAGTGATAATGGGAGTGAGTTTGTGGGCCAAGTGATGAAGAGTGTGTGTGAGGGACTAGGTATAAGGCAGAAATTTCACGCTGCAAATCACCCCCAATCAGCTGGATTAGTAGAGCGCTACAACGGCGCTCTAAAACTTAAATTGGTCAAAATCCAAGCGAGCTCAGGTCTTAAATAGCCTGACGCTCTGCCTCTAGCACTCCTATCCACAAGAATGACCGTGCACTCACGAGTGGGACTTAGTCCTTATGAGGTTGTTTTTGGCCGCCCGGCCAATGTATGGGGTGTGCCAAGACCGACAAAATTCAGTGAAATCGAACACCCAGTACTGCTTGATTACTTGTATGATTTGACGGTTAAACTGCGTGTTTTACACCAACAGGTGCATGATACTCTCCCCCCGGCCTCTGAGGCTCCAGGACACCCCATTGACCCTGGCGCGTGGGTGCTCATCAAAAACTTTCAGCGGAAAACCAACGATGAGTCCCGCCAGATTGGCCCTCACCTCGTACTACTGTCTACAAGATCAGCTGTTCGAGTGAAGGGGAAGAAGAACTGGATCCACGGCGCCCACGTGAAGAGGATCCCTTTGCCTCTGCCGTATGACCAGTGGGTCCAGGAGGGTATCGCAGTCTCTGAAACAGACACTGTACCTCGTTTTGTGCCGTTCAGTGATGCACGCATAAAAGGCACAACTTCAGACCAGGAGAGTGACGATATTTTGCAAGAAGCTGTGCCACCGTCAATTCGATTGGACACCACAGAGCCTGAACTCTTGTTCCAAGACCAAACAGTACCTGGCTGTCTCCATTACAATCTGAGACCAAGGCCTATGGACAAATAAATATTCTTTTTCTTTTTACCTTTTTATTTTTTGATAACCAGAGCTCTCCCATCTGAAGGACTTTCTTGATTTTTGTTTTTCGAACCACCATCCGGGTTCAGCCGCAGGGTCGCGGTGCCAAGACTTTGGGGTACAGGCCGAAGACGTTGGGTCGACGGTTCTGGTTGGTCTAGGGAGTTCCCTGGACTGACAGGCGTACTCCTTAGCAGAAGATACTCACCCGCCGCGAGCGGCACGATTAGAGGATGGAGTTTTGTAAGATGGAGAGACTCACTGAGGAAATGAACTTTAAAGCAAGAATATATAAAATAATGAGGAGCAAACGTTTTGTATTTTTATGCCTGTTTGTATTATTTAGTATGGTAGTGTTTACTGTAGGATTTGTATTCTTCTCCTCTCAAGAGCCCATTGCCCCCACTGTACAGCCTATACCTCCTCCTACTGTCTCCTCACACTCTTTTCACCCTCTGCCTGAACATGAACAAGCTAGACGGTCTGAGTTTGTAAATAACTCGTTTATTCAGCTCCTGCACCAGCACCAACTAGTCATGAATACAACCAATTGCTGGGTGTGTGGTTTAATGCCACATACCATTAATAAGGGTATTCCCTATCTGGTGCTGCCGTATAGTTACAATGGATCGTCATGGGCATTCCAGACTATGTTTCTCTATGCACTAGATGCGTACTCCCCGTGACAACCGCGTTCCATCAGACCTAGCACCAATAATAAAGCTTTAATGAAAGGAGTTGCCGATATGAGTAGAGATATCGATGCATACTCATCCATTCCAAAAGAAGAGCTGAGAGCTTATGTAGGGTGGAACGCGACGGGGTATAGTATTAGTCTAGGTGAAAGACAGCGGAAAATCTCATCCGCAATCTGGGTCGTACCCCACATAGGTCGGTTCTGTTTGCAAGGTAATGGTCAGAATCCTAGAGCTCAACTGGGGAGAAGTGACTGTACTGAAACGTACACTTTTCCGTCACAGTTTTCCCCTGCGTTTTTGGCTGCCAAGGGTACATATTTTATCTGCAATGACCGAGCATATACATGGTTGCCCCCTGATTTCTCAGGCACATGTTATATTGCAAATCTGCTACCGCCACCATTTACTGCCGCCTCCGACTATCACAAGACCAGAGTTGTGAGAGGCGTGATTAGTAAGGAAGATACTGCCGGTCAGGAAGCGGGAGATTTCTTTTTGGGTGTCCTGCCGTTTTGGGGACCTATGGTTAATAGTAGGAACCTGAGACAGCTGACTCGTGTGGTTGAATCCACTGTTAATGTTACGGCTGGTGCCCTTGGTAATTTGACAGCTGAGCTCCAAGCGGATCGCCTCATGACTTTGCAGAACCGCATGGTTCTAGACGTCATACTTGCAGACCGCGGTGGGGTATGTAAGGTTATCCAATCCAGTTGTTGCATTTTCATACCAGACAACGCTCCAACAGTTTATCAGGCCATCTCCAAACTGCATAAAATATCTGAGTCCATACACGTGGATAAAGGAGATTGGTCACTGGTGGGGTGGTTCTGGGAACTGATATCTGCCTGGGGTTGGAAAGTTCTGATGGTCATTGGAATGATCTTAGCCATCCTTTTCCTGTTCTGTCTGTGCGTACAGTGTGCTCCTGCGATATGTGGCCTCTGTGCTACATTATGTGTAAGGAAACCTGTATCGAGGGACGAGCTAAGTAATAGGATGATGCTACAGCAACATCTCCATGACTTCGTGAATATTGACCTAGACTCGGATTGAAATGAGTATAGTTATTGCCTATGTAAGGGCAAAAGGAGGGTCTGTCGTACTTTAGAATTTGGGACCGCGTAGGAGGCAGGGCCCTACCCCTGTCTATCTCGGTAATAGTGAACCGCAAATGGTTAATGCGGTATGTACAAGTGCTTTGTGTAACGTTTTAGCTATGAATGCACTGTGTATACGCTATTTTACATCACTACGTGGGTTCCATTTTGTATCGGTGGCCATCTTATGGTTGCCCTCACATAGGCTATATAGCATGAAGCGAAAACGGGCCCTTTAGAGCACATGTGCCTTTCTTTGACTTTTCTGTGACCTGGGCAGCTTGGCTCCGCCGCCCCAGGTCAAACTGGTCTCACGAGTTCCCCGTCCTCTGGCCACCTGTGATTAGCATCAGGGCTTGACACACCATAAAGTCTTTTCATCCTACACAAGCCTCCAGCTAATCTCTTTCTCACCTGACTGTTCCTGCTTTATGGCTTGTTTCCCAAAACAGGAGATGCTCATGTTTATTGGGGCCTATCGATATCTGATGTGGGATCTGAGCCTTGCTGGGTAAATAATTACGGGCTGGCTTAACTGGAATGTGGGATGGTCATCATGACTCTGCCTTTTCGTTTTGTAATGTATACTTTAAATGACCATACCATAAACCTAGGAATGTATGCCCGAGGCAGGAAATTCTGTATTTAAGGAGAAGCCCGTTTCTGTGATTTTCAGCAGTCTCCTGAGAACATACACGCTGTTGTACTTCTAGGATACCTGTAATTGGTCTGCAGCCAATAAACTGATCTTTGACTTCACCCAGAAGACTCTGTGTTTCTGTAGGTCTGAAACAGGAAGAACCCCGAAGTCATAGGGTGTGTTCCCCTGCACCGCTGGGCTTAAAATACCCAGTACTTCATCAGGAGAGAACCCTGGGCTGCATCTTTTAGCCCAGCACTGACTCTGAAAAGTAATTCTTAATATACTTACCAGTAACTTGTATTTCCTTCCATAGGAATCCATTGTGTGGTTTTCAGCAGAAAATTTTCTAAGTGTCTATTTTCACGAACAAAAAATATTCCTAAAAAATCGTCTGTATGACTTAAACACATTCTTTCAACTGTTTACAGGAGGTTGGCCAGTGCTGGATCCATGATCCACCACTGAGTAAGAAAAAGTAACGATAACACTACTTACCTGCTAAGTGAATTTTCTGCCATAGGATAACATTGGTGATTCTATGTGAAAAAATTTTAAGTGTCAACTTTAAAAATACAATAATATTCCTTAAAAATAACTACTGTAACCAAAACGCTTTTACTCAACTGTTTACAGGAGATGTCCAAGGACTGAATCTAGGATCCAGTCCTGTGGTTAGAAAAGTAATCCATAAAGTAACTAATTGCATTTAACTAGAAATTCACATTGAGCTCAATGTTGCTTTGTGTTTGAAATTGGGTTGGCCATTGCAACAACTGTAACTACTGTACTTAAAAGTCTGTTGCCTATTTGCCAAGTATTTAAACTAAAGTAATTCATTCTGAGAAAGTATATTTTGTATTGTAATGTATAATGTAATTATAATGTAATTAAAGAAAAAATATCTAAAAATAAATAGTTTAAAAAATGTAGTAAATCAGTATCAAAAAAATCAGTATAACAATTAATACATTAAAAATTGTCATTTACAAAACCTTTTAAATTCACTGAAAAAAACATAGGTTTCAGGCCTGATATAGTTAGGAATTAGCATTTAAAAAACCTTTGAAATTCACTGAAAAAACCATAGGTTTCAGGCCTGATATAGTTAGGAATTAGCATTTAAAAAACCTTTGAAATTCACTGAGAAAACCAAAGGTTTTAGGGGCGTTATAGTTAGGAATTGGCATTTAAAAAACCTTAGAAATTCACTGAAAATACCATAGGTTTCAGGGGTGTTATAGTTAGCTGGACATTTCCCTCGTACAAAACCCTAGAAATTCCCCTGTTATAGTTAGTTCAGCTAACTATAACTCGCGCCCCCGCAATGCACTGCTGATGACGTCACATATTACATCACTCATGACATGGTCAGTGACATCACTCATGACATCACTGATGACATCTCAAATGACATCACTGATGACATCTCAAATGACATCACTGATGACATCACTGATGACGTCATCCAGTGACTGTGTGTTTCTGTAAAGTTTAAATATATTTTATATATTTATAGTGAAAGGCCTGTGGAAGAATGAGTGGGTGTGAATGGATGTTTTCTAGGTGCGTAACTGACTCTATAAGTGAGTCATTAAATGTATCTTACTGCAGACTAGTGACTAAACTGTGTGAATGTTTGTATGTGTCTGTGTGTAGGTGTATAAGTGGCTGCATGGTTTTGTGAATAGCTATATGAGTGTCTATATGGGTTATTGATTGGTTGCCTGAGTATCTGTATGGGTGCCTGAGTGTTTGTGTGGGTAGGGTGTGTGTGACTCTGCCTATTGCCAAAATCTATTGCCATGTTAGCAATCTATTTACAATACGCCGCTACACGGAGATAGTATCAGCTAGCCTCAATGAAAACTGCTGCTAACCCCAGTGTAAAAGTGATAAAAAAAGTGACGTTATTGAGAGAAAAGTGACTTAAGCACAATTAGGGGCAAAAAACTTCACGTTAGTCAGCCCAACGTCACTTTTCAGCCTCTAGAGGCACAAATAGCCTATAAATTCAGCTCTAATGAAAAAAATGAAATAAAAACAATGGAATGCAGAATGGAGCAGCCAGGGCCAGGTTAAGCACATGTCAACAACACCCTCAAACCCCCCAACAGCCAGGATGACCAGCCAGAGTCCCAGGGGAAGAGGAAATCCAGAATCAGGGCCTCAGTCATGAAAAGAGGTGCATCGCTCGGGAAAACCAGTGATGCAGCACTTTTCATCTGGGGCAACGATGGCCCGTCTGCAGAAGGGGGCTGCGTCGACATTTGGGATCTCCTTCGTGTCGGTGAACCAAGCGGCTGAGGATCGCTGGCCACAGGGGCAGATGACAGTGACCAGCCTGGACTGCAAACTAGACTCTGTGCTCACAGTGGGTACCTCCCTCGAACAAACAGGCACTTCCTTTTAGGGCTGCATAGACAAATCACAGTTGACTTCATCCTGGAGTGAGCAGATCATCACAAGATGACTTACAAGGTACACGACATTGAGCAAGAACTGGCCAAAGTCCCCCAGAGTACCCTGAGCACAGCGTTGAAGGTGTAGCAGCTAATGGCATGTGTGAACTCACTGGCAGAAACAGCAGAGGATGCAGAGCGCTGATCCTAGTGGCAAAAGGGGCTGATGCAGTGGCATATACTGAGACATGGTTGTGTGACCTACTAACAGCACATGCACTCTCCCTATTCCTTGTTGTGGAGCAGGCCCATCGAGTGCCGGTGAGCCGCCCGCTGCTGTGGACAGGCTTTAGCCCCTTTCTCTTCCGCCTGCTAGATGGATCGTGATGCTGTTCGGAGGGAGGTACGCAAGTTGGGGGAGGTGAAAGTGGATAATGCCACACTTATTTTCTTTTCTGACTATGCCACGGGGGTGCAGAGGCACAGGGGTTCATCTCTAGTGGTTAAGGAATGCCTTTAAAGGCTGCGAGTGATCTCAGATGTTGACACACATATCATTGACTCTTCTGAAAAGGCTTTGACCTGGCTGCAGTCTACTAGTCACCAGGTGCTGTGGACAGGGGGTGAAGGGTCTGAGGAACAAGCTGTCATTCGTGGAGCCAGTCATACTGGATGGTGTAGGAGGAGCAGGAGTCTCCGCCACACTCACAAGCCATCCCCAATCTGCAGCAGGTTATACAAGAGAGGGGGAAGGCGCTGCATGCGATGTGCGATTGCAATCAGAGACAGGATCCCAACTCTTCCCCCTGAACGCTTCCCTAGTGATGCTGGTTCCACTGTGACATGGTCATCTGGTGCAGAGTCCGTGCAGCCCCATAAGTGACTCCTCAGATGGTAGATAACCTACTTTGATGTTGACTGGTTGTGCGTCTCTCCTTCTTCCACGGATACAGACATCTTCGGAGAGTCTCTGGCTTTCTGTGCTTCCTGGTCTCCAGCTTCATGTTGCTGAAGTTCTGGTGTAGCGAAGTCAGCACTTAGAGGGGATCAGATCCAGTTGTCACCCAAAGGGAATAGAGCAGTTGTTCAGGTGGGTGATGCATGTCAGGATTGGTGGTAGTTATCCCCTTGATGCTCTGATCACCAATGGCAGGAGGTCCATGGTGTTGTTGACCTTGCCAATGATGAATTGTGGAAGTTTTTCTATCATCCAAGTGCCTCATTTATGAGGCCCTAGTGGTACTCTTACAATTCGGCAATGTCACTTGTTTGACATTCCGGTGGCACAGTGCGCCACTGCATGTTTATAAGGCCACATAAAGTCACTTTTCATGGCTTTTCATGGCCGTGTAAACATGTGCCCTTTTCATTAATTAAACTGTGTGAAAGGGGCATTCAATGGGTGTTGCTGTGGGTGTTCCCATGCCAAACCAATGGAATCTGAAGCAGTCCCAGGTTTATGAAAAAAAACGCAGTCCTTCTGAATGCTTCAGAATCTAACACCACCCCAAGGCTACAAGGATAACTGTTTTCATTTCTCCTCTTTTTTCACTTTTTATGTGTGCAACATTCTGCAGCACACAGAGAAAGAGCAAGTACCCTGGTTTTGTGCAGGTATGTGTCCCTCCCTGTACAACATCAATCAACTCCTCAACACAGTCACCCTTGCACCATGGCGCAAGGGTGCCTGCGTTACTACATGGCAGCCATTGTGCACCAATGTAGGGGAAAAAGACAGGGGGGCTGATTCATGAGCCCCTTCTGAAAGTTTAACGCAGCTAGTGCGTTACTTTCTTGACGTACTTGCAGCGTGAATTTTGCACCGCATTGCACCATATTTATAAAGTGACACATCTAGACATTGGTGGGGCCTTGTAAAGCCTTGTGCTACATTTAACCTGCATCAGGTATGATGTATGCAGGGTGGGCGTTCCCACGCAACAAAGCCTCAAAGGCGTGGCGCAGTGAAATTTATCAGATCGCACTGTGAAAATTCTAGGACGCCACTGCAAAAAAACCTTACGCCTGCCTCAAGCCAGGCGTAAGGCTGATGCAGTGCCATAGGGATAGGCTGTCCAATACAAAGCTGTAATACTTTGCCTGGAGTGGTAAAAGGCTGTCAGTTTACAGCTCGGCATGGATAGCACTTTGCTAATCCTATGCTTAAAGACTTTGATGTGGAAATGGCAAAAGACTTTGTACCTTTCTATCTTGGCATGGAGGGCACTGTGCTAATTCTATTCTTAAAGACTTTGATAGAAAAGCAGACATTTGAGGTAAGCACATTTAGAGTGTCGCCGGTGTTAAGAGTGCCCTATACTGGATCTATTTTCCACCTATTCTTGAGAACTACCAAGAGTTCCCTGCTTTTTACTTTTTTGTATAATTTATGCGCCACTCTATGCCTGAAAGGGTCTTGTTTTGACTGACACAACAAAGGTCCGCTGAATGAAGAGGGCTGGCTGAAATTTCCTATAAGTAAGGACCTTTGTTGTGTCAGTCCCATTCTTCTTCCACTCACTACACAATAGAGTTTGGGGAAATGTGTAAGCCCACTTCAACCACTGGCTAAATTTAGTGTGAGAGATGTTAATCTCCCCTTTCACAAAAAGCAGATCTAAACCGAAAATAGTTCCCTTCTTTACCAGTGACTACTGTGGCAATGTGTTCTTCTTCAGACCGAAAACATATTTATGCTTTTTACAATTTTTTTAAACTTGAAATGGCCCGGCAAATCCCCAACAAAAATCATGACAAAACAAAACCATTACTCACAAAGCAATGGCTGGTAGTCAACACCAAACCTATTGACTTATCAATGCTTGTTTTATTAGGTCTCAGCTCTGGACATGTTGGCAAGACATCTTGTTTCCAATGTATATGATATACTTAAAATAGGCTTTCGGTCAGTCCCTTGCACTTGGGTGGATTCTTAGTTGTCTGGCTTACTTTCCTCTCTATTCTTGAGTTTATTACACCCAGGAACATTTCTGTCTCACAGTGTGTTGAATGGATGGTGTATCCTTCCACTGCTGACATTAGTCCGTGCTTGATTTTAATGCATGAGAGGAACTATTTCTTCCTCTTTCTTAGAGTCCCCATCCCCCTGTTTTCATCCTCCCTTTCCACTACCCATCCAGCATCCTCTTGCCAAGCCCAGTACTCAAATATGAAAAAGAAGGATCCGGTACACACTGAGAGGTAATAATAACAAGATATGCAGAGGACCACGCAATTTGGCTAAGTGGGGACTCCAGGATGCTACCAGTAACCAAATCTACCACGCCAAGGTCAAGTTAAAAAAATATAATTCATGATTATAGGGACTTTAAATTAAAGTTGAGATCCTTCACTATGCTTATCCTGTAAACTCCCCTGTAAGCCTTAGAGCCGGTCCCTCTAACTTCAGTTGTGCTTACAGATTCTGTAATCTACACTGAAGTCAACAGGTCCCTCTCAGACTTACTAATCGAGGAATCATGAATGACAACATTAGCACAGAGAGATTTAGAGGCCGCAGTGAGCACCTCTTCCAAATGAGCTTAGGCAAACAACAAAAAGAGATGAAGCAGCTCCCCAGCAGCATCACCTGATGGCGTTTCTGATTGGCTAATGGACAAAAAAATATGTTAGGAAGAAAAGCCCACAAGACACCTAGGTTGGTGTTAGATATTTTAAATAATTTGAGACAGGCCCTACCAATTCCTCTGTGCTGTGCTGAGGAAAGCCCTGAAGAAGAGGAGGGCTGAAACATGTTGACATTACAGCAAAAAGGGAAAGAAGGACAATTTAACTATCACCTAACACCTAGCCATATATCCTGACATCACGGAAAACCCAACAGGGCCTGGTAGGTCAGGACATAATCAATAGATGGTGTGATGTGGATCTGAATAAAAGGAATATTGATTTGCTTCTGGGTTTTCTGCGCACCAAATATTGATAAGTCTCATAGCCTCCAGAAATCCCCCTTTTCTGCTCTTCCGTTAGAGTGGCTATCTAACTCATTGCTCCGCGTGGCAGTGAACTCTATTCCCATGACTGGTATCCCCATCTGTAGTTTCCCTAATAGAGTGCCAAGCGCCTCCAACACTGTGGTGTTTTGCTCGGGTGGGATACATATTGAGTAAATGTTACATTGGATGCCAGTCCACATGCCTACCTGAGCTGCATATTGTCCCTATGGATCTGTCCACAATTCCTCTGGGATACAGGGTGTTGATTTCCTGATGAGGAAGCTCACTCTTTTGGAGTCTGTTGTTTATCTGGAGTGTGCCAGTAGTTTGTATCCCTCCCTGTCTAACCCTTTACAGCTGTTTCCCTTGAGGTGCATCTCCTTTAGCAACATGATATCCAGACTAGCTTTGGATATTGTGTCACTCTTCCCCATTATATCGTGCTACCTAATACATTAACATTTCATGTCATGTTGGATAGCCTATCTCTTTCTGTCATCTTCACCTACCTATTGTGCACCCAAGTGTGCATTCATCCAATTGTAGTGCAGGATGTACAAAGTGGAAATGAAGAGGCTGCTGAGGGTTGCATAGTGTGTAACTCAACTCAACAGAAAATGTGAACAAAACTATTAAACCTCAATTCCCACCTCCCTACTTAGCAGGAGTACAAATGCCTGCTAACTTAACTTACAGGGTGTGTGTCGCTCCTTATAATGCACTAACGATAGAAAGATAATAGTTTTTGGTTGCCAACCACTTCAAATATCATACATTCACAGAGCCTTGAAACAAGAATCAAGTGTCCCAACAGAGGAGTCATCAGCTGCAGCTGTTGTTATACATTGCGGTGTATGGGTGTTCTTAACATCACAGGCATGATGTGCAGAGGTCTGGTCAAACTGAGGAATCAGATGGATAGGTGACAAGAGCCAATGTATGCGAATATTGGAGACTGATGAGGGAAAACAGAGGCACATAAGGCATCCGCCAAAGAACATTTTAAGACAAAGGATGGACTTGTCTAGTGCCTAACGGCACAAAACATGGTCTGCTTCATGTATTTTGCACTACTTGAGCTTTCTTTGCACTGCAATGCCTGCCATTACTGCCCTGTGTTCACACATGGTACTGTTTGCACCATTCGAACATTTACACTAGTTGAATATGTGCTCTATTTCAAACTTTTTTGTTACATGATTAACTCTGATACACCTTTTCCTGGGCCCACTTGCTTACCATTGGTCCTCTGACAGACCTATCACTCCAACTGAGAGGTGGTGGAAATCAGCATTAACATCAATCAAAATAAATTCAATTAAAAGTGCAACTCATTTGGTTACATGAGGACACATTCATTTTTTTTTTTTAGGCATGGGGAGATTAAGTCATTTGCCCAGAAATACAGGATGTTCAGTGTCGTTGCCGAGACTTGAACCCAGTTCCCCAGATCCAAAGACGACTGCCCTAGCTGTTAGGCCAACTTCTCTCCCTGTATTCTTTTTCTGCCCATCAAGTCTTCTTGTCTTTTCTACTAACATGTACAGTTGCCATACTGTAGATTGTTAGGCTTAAGCAAAGCTAATAAAGCTTCAGGTTGACTGTATTGCTATCTTTAAATTGTCCTGCTTGATGCTTGGACATTAAATTATATAATTTAGAAGAGCAGTACCTGAGCCTGTGTTTTAGTGATTGGTGGTCGGTTGTTTCGTGTTTTCATTATCAAAGTTGGGCCTGCATATATTTGAAGTGAAGCTTTGGTCTACATGATTATTCAGCAGATCTTCAATCAATCAATCAGGGGTTTGTAAAGCAAAACTATTCACCTGTTAGGGTCTCAAGGCGCTGGGGGAGGAGTGGCTCTGTAGGGTGCTGGGGTCATCTGAAGGTCTTAAGGTCCTTCCTGAACTTGGGCATTGTAGGGCTTTGCTGGAGGCGGAGGAGAGGTTGTTCCAGGTTCGGGATGCGAGGTAGGAGAAGGACTTTCCACCCATTCTGGTCTTGTAGATGCATTGGATGGTGGCCAGAGAGTGGTCAGCTGATCAGAGGTTCTCTTGGGTGCGTGGAAGGAGAGGCGGTTGTTTATGTATGGTGGTCCATTTTTGTGGAGGGCCTTTTATGTATATTTGAGGAGCTTGAAGGTTATTCTTATTTCGATGGGGAGCCAGGGGCGATCGTGGAGGTGTTAGGTGATGTGGTTGTGATGGGGGATGTCTAGGATCATTCTGGCTGCGGCATTCTGGACTGTCTGGAGTTTGCAAAGGAGTTTTTTGTTGATTCCGACGTAGAGAACGTTGGACTCAGAGGGGCTACATCAGAATGTTTTTCAGAGTATGCGGAGGGTGTTGAAGCAGGACGAAGAAAAGGCATTGATCCAGCAGTTCATAGTAAGTGATAAGTCCAGTACGATGCCGAGGTTTTGTGCATGGTCTATTGGGGTGGGGGCATTTCCGAAGGTGGGGGCCACCAGGTGTCCTCCAATGCTGAGCGGGTGGATCCCAGGATGAGGACTTCTTTTTTCTTGGAGTTGAGTTTCAGGCAGCTCTTCTTCATCCAGATGGCAACAGCTTTCATCCCTTCTTGGAATGTGTGGCTGGTGATGTTGGGTTCCTTGGTGAGGGAGAGGATGAATTGGGTTTCATTGGCATAGGAGACGATGTTGAGCCCATGGTTTCTGATGATGGTGGCAAGTAGGGCCATGTAGATGTTGAAGAGGGTGGGGCTAAGGGATTATCCCTGGGGTGCTCCATATCTGGTCTCTGTTGGTTCTGAGAGGCACGGCAGAAGTCTAACTCCCTGAGTTTTGCCTGTGAGAAATTAGTTTGTCCAGTCGAGGGCCTTTCCTCGGATGCCGGCGTCGTGGAGTCTGGTGGCTAGTTTGCAGTGGAATATGGTGTTGAAGGCAGCTGGGAGGTCTAGGAGGATAAGGGCTGCGAGTAGAGTGGTTGTGGTGCTTTTGGTTGCTGCGGAATCCAGATTGAGAGATGTTCAGGATGTTATTGGCTTCGATGACTTCGATGAAGTTTGATAGCTGGATGTTGACGGCCTTTTTGATGACCTTGGCTTTGAAACGAAGCAGTAAGATGGGCCTGAAGTTCTTGAAGTCGATCGGGTCTGCAGTGGGTTTCTTCAGGAAGGGGTTGACTTTGGTGTGTTTCCAGTCGTTGGGGAATGTGGCGGTCCCGAGAGATCAGTTTATCATACGGCGTAGTTTGGGTGCAATGACTGTGGTGGCTCTGTGGAAGATGTGGGGGGACAGGGGTCTGAGGGTGCTCCAGAGTGGATGCTCTTCATGGTCTTTAAGGTGCCTTCTGTCGTGAGTGGGGTCCAAGTGAGTAGGGTCTGTTGGGTGATGTTGCTGGGGGTGGAGACTGAAGCAGTGCAATGGTCTTGGTTGTCGAAGTTGTGGTAAAGCATCTTAATTTTGAGGTGAGAAAAGGTGCTGAGTCTGTTGCAGAAGTCTTGGTATGGTGGGACGTCTGTTAATTTGCTACCGGTTTGTGAAATTCCTGATGATTGAGAAGAATTCTTTGGAGTTGTGGGCATTGGTGAGGATTCTGTCTCGGAAGAAGTTCTTCTTTGACGTGGTGTGCTGTGGTGACTGTTGTGTAGGCTGTGCGTGCTTCTGGTGTTTTGCTGTTCCTCCATGTCTTTTCGAGTCGTCAGCAGGACCGCTTGGATTCTTGGAGTGCAGGGGTGAACCAGCTTGCTTTCTTGTTGTGTCATCCTGTAGTTTTCGTGAGGGGGGCGAGTGTGTCTGTGCAGTTAGTGATCCAGCGGTGGAGGTTGTTTGCCGGGGTGCTGGTATCTGGTGTCGTTGGAGATAGAGTGCTGGTGAGGTCAGAGGTCAGCTGTTCTGTCATTTTGTTCCAGCTTCTGCGGGGGAGGTAGTGCACGTGCTTGTGTATAGTGGGTTTTCTGAAGGAGACATAGATGCAGTGGTTGTCTATCCAAAAAAGTTCTGTGGTGTGGTTGCAGGAAATGCAGTTTCCTCCTGCGAAGACATGGTCAAGTGTGTGTCCCACTATGTGCATGGGAGCGGTAACAAGATGCTTCAGTCCTATGTTGGTGAGGTTCTCTAGGAGGGCAGTGGTGTTGGGGTCATCGTGGATGTCCAGATAGAAGTTTAGGTCTCCCAGTAGTATGTAGTCTGTGGAGGCAAGGGCTTGGGGTGTGATGAGGTCGGCGATGGTGTTAGTGAAAGGAGCACAGGGGCCAGGTGGTCTGTAGATAAGGGGTCTGTAGATAAGAGTCATTTTGGGGTTGGCCTGGGTCTTAAAATGGAGATGTTCCATGGGGGTCGCGGTGTCATCCGGGATAGTGGTTGTCATGCAGAGGGAGCTTTTGGTGACCATAGCAATGCCTCCTCCTGGGCGGGTGGGGTGGTCTTTTCTCAGGATCTTGTATCTGTTGGGGATGGCAATTGCGATGTTGGGTGCGGAGTTGGCGTTGGTCCAGATTTCTGTGAGGAAAGCAACGTTGTGCGTGAGGGTGCTGAGGAGATCCCAAAATTCGATGGCGTGCCTGTGTAGGGTGCGCACGTTGAGAAGGATGCAGTTCAGTGGGTTGTGTGCAGTGGTGTCTGGTAGTCTGGGGGATGCTGCTGGGGTCTGGAGGTGGGTGAAGGTGCAGTGGCAGTGTCGACAGGAGATTAGGGCTTGGGTGTTGTTCAGCATCGAAAGCTGGCAGTTGTTGCTGCATCTGGGGTTGAGAGCAGGGAGGATGCTAGCGTCGTTGCAGAGGTGAGTTGGGTGACAAGGGTCCCTGGGGCTGGTTGCGGTCGGGTCGTGGACGGGCGCAGACGGGCTTGTATTTGGCCTGCCATAGGCACGGCCGTTCGGGTCGTGGATGGGCACAGACAGGCTTCCCTTTGGTGTGCCATCGGCATGGCAGCACAGCAGCTGCCAATAATTAGGGGTCGCAGGAGGGCAATCAGCTAACTGGCGGAAGGTGGTAGTGGGAAGGACATGCTGGTGGGGAAAGGGGCCACTGGGGAAGCAGAGGCGGGTATCGCAGGGAGCGCAAAAATGGAAGAAAGAGCAAACAGAGAAGGAAGGAGCAAAAGTAAAAGAGAGAGCAAGAAGTGAAAAAGAGAGAGCAAAAGACAGAAAATAGGGCACCGAGGGCACAGAAAAGAGCAACAGCAGAAGAGCAAAGTGCTCTCCCACTGGACCACGAGGGATGAGGTGCTGGCAGGAGCCTGCGGGTGGAGGAGGGCCTAGAACACATACCACAACGGAGAGCACAGGTCTCTCAGGGCAGCACTTACTGGTAGAGCTGCATGGGAAAGAGCAGGCCCACTGACCAGGTCTGTATTTGTATGTAGCAATGCTCATGTTTGCTCACAGTTGCATGTCACAGTGCTCAGGACTGTGTGGTTATAGGAAATTGGCTTATTGGCTGAGAGAGGTTAAAAACTCACTCAGGCAACAAGCACCATCCTTGTCAGGGTGAACCATAAAAGTCACTAAATTAACCTATGCTTAACCCTCTAGTAGCTTGGCAAAAAACAAAGCAGCAAGGCTTAACTTGCAAGTATTGTGTGAAGCACTTATGCAGCAGACAAACAGTAATAATCTGAAAACTCAACAAAAGAAAAATTCCAAACCAAAGTAGAAAAATGAAGTACTTTTTTACAAAATAAAATGACACTTAAACAAATTAAATTCAATCAGTAGAAACCAGTGTTATGAAATGTCATTTTTTTTGTGCGAAATGGATCAAAGAGCCAACCGCTGGTAACTGGTCACACAAAGTCAAAAGTTAAGGCCAGCTGTGATGGGGTGCAGGTCAGATTCATAAGGTGGATCAGACCCAGTCTGGACTTACCTTTGGACGTAGACAAAATTCAGAAGTAAAGTTCCTGAGAAGGAAGAGATCTACGGGGAAAGGCAGCAGGCTGTGTCCGAGGAAGAGGAGTTGTCACCAGGGAATTACTGTACAAAGTCTGAGTGAAGTTGTTGACAAGGGGAAGAAAAAGCTCTAAGCAGGAAAAGCTGGATTTCCAGGCTGAGGAGGTCATCTTCATCTATGGGGAGCTGGTCGTCATCAAACCAGGTGAAGATTATTACCTTCGGACTTACCCAGCAGTACAAAACTTCAACCTGTAGCAGACTATGGCTCCATGAAGCCAGGTACTTCACCGAGAGGTTCTATTGAAGAGGATTTGCTGTTGTGGAGAAGAACGTAGCGGGAGCTTCCACAAAATCAGGCTGCCCAGTGATGCGCATTGGGTGAATTGGTTGGCAGATAGTTTCCCGTCTTCTGTCAATTCTCAGGGCCCTTTTTGGGGATTAATCTTTTAAATTCCAGACTTACAGAGCAGTCCCACATACACCACGACCAAGGGTCCAGGACTTGGGGAGAACCAATTGGGGAGTTAGGATTCACTCCAGCAGATGCCTGGTGCAGGGTTGAAGGCCCTAGGAGCTTGTAGTCTGTAGAGCTCACACAGGAGGCAACTAGTCCTTGGAGTCACTTCTGGTGTTCCTGGGTTCAAGGAGATGGTTCCGTTCTCCTTAAAGCAACAAGACAGGCCTCAAGCAGCAGGGCAATCCTCTGCTAATTAGCAGTGCATCAGCCCGCATTTTCAGTGATAAATTACACATTCCTTTGTGTTCTTTATAGCGGCACCCGAGTCTACATCTTGAGGCTTAATCTTTGCTCATATTGTGGGCACATCTATATTACAGTTGAATTTATCTATTATTCTTGTGTTGGGGCAAGGAAAGGCTTCATTCTTATAACAGAGGTTCTTGGACCCATTTTGAATTTTACAAAAGAGTTTATGATCATCAAAATTAAGTTAAAAAAAAGTACACCATGGTATTGTTGTCAGCACTGGCAAACTCCAGGCTGGAAAGGAAGAGCTATTTTTAATTAAAGGGGAAGATGTCCCAGCAGGGAAAATAGTAATAAAAGCATTGGCCTGAGCAACTATTTTTTCATTGAGCTCAATGAATGGAAATTGTATTAACAAGAAGATAATACCTTTGTACCCTTCCTTATTTTTTTAGGAATTATCCTTATAGTGATTTTATATAAATGTAAAAATGAGAGGAAAATGTTTTAGGGCTGCTGGTGATTGTTTTTGTGGTATTGTTGTATGCAGAATGACCATGGGGGAATCATACTCTTAAGTAGCACCGCTTGTCTCCCTGACCTCCTTCAAATGAGGTGATGGAAAGTCTCAGGGGCTTAAGGGAGGTAAATCTTTTTTTAAAAGATGTCATTATTGGCATTTACATGGAAGAGCACAGACATGCATACAAGAGCAATGGGCAATGCAACACGCATCAATCAGGCCATAACTCAATACATTTTCAATACTTTTCCAATTCTAAAGTTGCTATAAGAATAGCAGTTGCATAAAATGTATAGATATAATTGTATGATAAACATAGGTCTCAACAGCAATATATGTGTTCGCATGTTATATAATATGTTCCATCATTATCTAATATCTTATGTGGCTATATCTTATGGTGAGATATGCTACTGCTATGATGTGTTCCCCTGGGAGCCTGGGAGTAATAGTGGCCGTCTCAAGAAAGCACAGAATAGAATTGACATATTATATATTCAATTAGCAAACTATGTAGAGGAAAGCAGGACTAAGAAATAGTGTCGTCCAGGGAGTCTGAGTTTCAAGGAATTATTTTAGGATATACACTAGTGGGAGCAGTACCAATCAATCAATCAATCAATCCATTTATAGAGCGCGCTACTCACCCGTGAGGGCCTCAAGGCGCTGTGGGGGGGGGGGGCTGCTACTGCTCGAATAGCCAGGTCTTGAGGTGTTTCCTGAAGGTGAGATGGTCCTCGGTCAGTCGTAGGTGTGCAGGGAGGGAGTTCCATGTTTTGGCTGCCAGGCAGGAGAACGATCTTCCTCCGGTGGTGGTTCTGCCAATCCGTGGGACGGTGGCGAGGGCGACGCTGCTGGAGCGGAGCTGGTGGGTGGGAGTGTAGAACGAGAGGCGGTTGTTGAGGTATTCGGGGCCCATGTTGTGGAGTGCCTTGTGTGCGTGGGTGAGGAGCCTGAACGTGATCCTCTTTCTGACGGGGAGCCAGTGCAGGTTTCTCAGGTGGGCGGATATGTGGTTGTGGCGAGGGATGTCGAGGATGAGTCGTGCCGAGGCGTTCTGTATGCGTTGTAGTCGTTTCTGGAGTTTGGCGGTGGTTCCAGCGTATAGGGCGTTTCCGTAGTCCAGTCGGCTGGTGACGAGGGCCTGGGTGATGGTCTTTCTGGTTTCGGTAGGGATCCACCTGAAGATCTTTCGGAGCATGCGCAGGGTGTTGAAGCAAGAGGACGAGACGGCGTTGACTTGATTGGTCATCGTGAGGGAGGAGTCCAGGATGAATCCTAGGTTATGGGCGTGGTCCGAGGGTGTCGGCATGGAGCCCAGCACTGCGGGCCACAAGGAGTCGTCCCAGGTGGAAGGGGATTGTCCGAGGATGAGGACATCCGTCTTGTCTGAGTTCAGCTTCAGGCGGCTGAGCTTCATCCATTCTGCGACGTCTTTCATTCCTTCTTGGAGGTTGGTTTTGGCAGTGGCTGGGTCTTTGGTGAGAGAGAGTATCAGCTGGGTGTCGTCGGCGTAGGAGATGACGTTGATGTTGTGTTTGCGTGCGATGGCGGCGAGGGGGCTCATGTAGATATTGAAGAGGGTTGGGCTGAGTGAGGAGCCTTGGGGTACGCCGCAGATGATCTCGGTGGCCGCTGAGCGGAAGGGAGGGAGGTGGACTCTCTGGGTTCTGTCTGAGAGGAACGAGGTGATCCAGTCCAGGGCCTTTCCTTGGATCCCAGTGTTGAAGAGGTGGGTTATTAGGGTGCGATGGCATACGGTATAAAAGGCTGCCGAGAGGTCCAGGAGGATGAGAGCGGTTGTTTCTCCATTGTCCCTCATGGTCCTGATGTCGTCGGTGGCTGTGATGAGGGCGGTCTCAGTGCTGTGGTTGGCTCGGAATCCGGACTGGGACGGGTCGAGCGAGTTGTTTGTCTCGAGGAATGCAGTCAGCTGTTTATTGACGGTCTTCTCGATGACTCTCGCCGGGAAGGGAAGAAGAGAGATGGTGCGGAAGTTTTTGAGGTCTTTGGGGTCCGCTGTGGGTTTCTTCAGAAGGGCGTTGATTTCTGCGTGTTTCCAGCTCTCAGGGAAGGTGGCTGTCGTGAAGGAGTTGTTAATGACGTTCCGGAGGTGGGGTGCGATGATGATGTCGGCTTTGTTGAAGATATGATGGGGGCATGGATCCGAGGGGGAGCCGGAGTGGATAGTGTTCATGACGTGTGTGGTGTCTTCAGTGCTGATGGGGGTCCAGGCGCGTAGGGTGGTGGTCGGGGTCGTTGGTTCGGTGACTGGAGGCGGAGTCTGGGGTCCGAAGCTGTCGTGTATATCTGCGATCTTGCGGTGGAAGTACGTGGCGAGGGAGTTGCAGAGGTCTTGTGTCAGTATGATGTCGTTGTTGCTGGCGCTGGGGTTGGAGAGCTCTTTGACGATGCTTAAGAGTTCCTTGCTGTTGTGGGTGTTGCTGTCTAGATTCACAATTATAGCCACTTTGATGAGGCAGGGGTGGGGAGAAGGAGGATATCAAAGTTAATAATTGTCTCTTTCAAGTAGCTTTTCTAAAGTACGTGACGTACCTCAGGTGGATACTGCAGGTTGACCCACTTGTTGCATCCCATTTGTGACATCTCTAGTAGTGCCATCCCCTCTGCCAATCCAGGCTCTCAGCACCTAAGGGAGGTAAATCTTTAACGGAGAAGGATTTGTCTGCAAGGATGTCTGAGAAACAGTCACAGATGCTGCTAATGCCAATATCTGATGCTTTCAATAAAGCACAGCAGGAAAATCAATATAGAGTATATGAAGCTCTAGCAAGCTCTGATGTTTCACAAAAGCCTTTTTCCTAACCTTCATGAGCTTGCTCATACTTGCCCCCCACCAAAACATGATAATGAAGGGGTGATGGTGATTTTGCAGTGCCAAGAGGTAAGTATATCCAGAAGGAGACGTTACAGGGATTGAGATCATACATATCGTTGAATCGTCAATTAGTGCCAGATGATGATTAACTCACCTCTAGTGGAGAGTGGTTGAGGTTATTCGCCAGACTATCTATTCCCATGCAGCCTATACATGGTGCAACTCAGAGTTTGCTGAAGAGAAAATTGAGAGTAAAGCTCAGTCCTGAGGTTTATGGCTAGGTTGAATCCAATTGCAAAAGGAAACATGGATTAACCACAGATCCTGGTGGATGGCCCTTTGCCGGTGAATTCACCCAGACAAATTGCAATTGTGACAGAGGTCATTGTTTGGCCATACCTGGTAGATACGATGGAAACAGCATTTAAAGGGCTTGCTGTCCTTTAAATTTGGCAATGAGAACAAGAATGTGTGCCATTTATACTTCACAATCCTTGGTTGAGGATTTTCTGGCTTTGTCTTTGTCTATTCAGAAACATTAGTATATTCCCAGCTGTTGGAAGTGATGGAGACATAGCGAAAATACCTATCAGACATTACATATGACAATCTACAGGCTTCAACCTTGACTCCAGGTGATTTTGTGGTGGCAAGAAAGCAGATGCATTTAACAGGAAGGAAAGTTGATGTATCGAAGAAGCTTCATTGTTGAAAATGTCTTTTGCTGGGAAGAAGATTGTTATCAATTATTCCAAAATATTTCAAAAGTCAGAAGCATGCCAAACCTTTCAAGCATAGGTTAAGATTCTATGACAAATTTAAGAAACCTTATGAAAGCTTAAAACAGGAAAAGTATGACTAGAATCTGGTTTCAACCTAAACAGCAGAATTCATCCAATACAAATACCAATCACTACCATAAGAAGAATCGGATACAGAGGTCCCAACTATGCTAAACTGTAATGCTCTACTTCACCAGTGAGGGGTGTCTGGCACTGTTTCAAGGCATATTGGAGGAAGCTTATCAGGGATAACTGGTGCACATGTGTTCCAGGAGATCTGTAGAAGATTTGGTTGTCCAACAGTAGATCTATTTAAAGACCAAGACGATGCTGTCCTACTGAACTTGTTTGCCAGGTTTTATGTTCTTTTAGCAATGAGGGTGGATGCACTAGGAAGTCAATGGCTGAAGACATTACTATATGTATTTCCCTAATCTTATTAATCCCATGTCTTGTAACCATAATTTGGAGGTAGAAATCAGAAATAATTCTTATATACCCTTTTTGGCCATGGAGATACTAGTTTCCATTGTTCAAGGAGATGTTGATAGAAAAAATATGTGGATTATTCCAATAGAGCCTTGTCCATTTTGTCAGTCCATGCTACTTTAGATAACCCTTCACGCTCTAAGGCTATCGGTTCGGAGGGTGAGAGGGAGGGGCTTAAGCAATTGGGGTTATATATTCAAGCAACTAGAAAGGGATCAACTTAAAAGGCATGTAACCATGTCTTAGTGTTTTTGAATTCTTGGTGAAAACAGTATTCTCTGAGTGTTCCCCTAATAACACTTTACATTTCATTCAAGAGGTTTTTGATGAAGACTTGTCAGTGGTCACAGTTAAATTACAATGGGCCACTATCAAAGTTGTCCTTATGCCTTGTGGTGAGCTGTCAGAAATAAAAGTTTGGGTGATGAGATTGTTTGAAGATTTTGAAACTTTTAGACCCAGAGTTGGGAATTGGTTTCCCTCTTGGGATGTGCAGTTGGTTTTGTCATTTGTTTCCAAGGCTTCAATTAAATTGAGCTTTTAATGAAGGTTTCAGAGAAATTTGTCTCTAAATGTTTTATTTTGGTTTCCACTAAAATGGCTAGACATTTGGGAGAGTTAAATGTATTAATGTGTGTTGTACTATATTTAAATATATTTAAGCCATAATGATTTTGAGGTTAAATCTGTATTTTATTCCTGAAGTGAATTCAGAATTTCGAGAAAACCACAAAATAGTGTTCTCAGTTTTAAATACAAATCTAGAGTTAAATGATGAAGTTCATTTAGAAACGTTTGATATAGTTAGAGCAGTTAAATCTTTCTTCAAAGAACAGAAAACTTCTGAAAATGTTATGTTTATGTTTGTTTGCCTTGGGGTAGCCAAAAAAGGTTACAAGCCATCATTGTCAACCCTCGTCACATGGATGAAGGGAAAGATTAAGATGGTCTAGTTGGTTCTAGTGCAAGTAGGTCACTTCCTGGGTCTATACAAGCTTGCTCTGTGCAAGAAATGCCAGTCTCATGGGCAGACTGGAGTGGAACATCGATTAAATCGATTAAAGACATATGCGAGGCAGCTACATGGGCGAATTCGTCGAACTTTTTTAATTATTACAGATTGAACGTGAGCAAGGTAATAATTTAATTTTCTGCACATTTCCATTTTGCTTCAAGGATTTATATGCACATGCTCATTGCCAGGACACTCCATGTTACACCAAATACATGCTCTTCTTTCAGCCTGTAAACCAGTGCTTAATTTGAGCTGGTGATGCACTGGCACTTTTCCATCAACACCTGCACTTATAGCGCAAGCTCGACCCAAAGGTTTCATGAGCACCAGTTAAGGACACATTCATTTTCATTCATTCATTCATTGTAGGCATGGGAAAATTAACTGAATTGCCCAGAATCACAGGATGTTGATCCTACCTGGAGACTCGAACCTGGTTTTCCAGCTCCAAAGCCTACAGCTCTGGCCCTTATGCCACACCGTCTCCCACCTTGTAAGGTTTAATGATTAGCAGTTGGTTCTGTTATAGGCGGCGCTAATAGGAGCAATGGACTTGTGCAAGCTGCCTCCTGAAGAGAGCCCCTGCACCTATTTTTTTCACAAATTAACCACTGCTCTAAACACTGTATTGTGAAATAAGGCCATCTCCTACCCCTATCTTAACCAAATATCTGTTCACCAGCAATCTGATAAATCTTCCAAAATGCCTATCACACTTATAAAACAACCAAGCAGCATGACTGAGAAACAGAAAGAGGCAAACCATGCTCACTGGAAGCAAACAAAACAAAGCAAAGCACTAACTCAGAGTAATAACTGGTTGAATTCATTAACTGTGCACACTGCGGGTGCATAAAACAGGTGCTCTGAGGGCTCTGCACTGCACCCCTTAAAGCCCATCGTGATAAGGCCCCAGATTTATGGCTTTTTTTTAAAGTTTAGAATGCTTTATTGAAATAATAAACAAAATAAAACATCAGTACAATTTATATAAACAAAGGTCAATCAGTACAAATACCCAAATTGAGGTAAAATAAATATAAAAGAGAAATAGGTTGTATCGCAAACTAGTGGAAGAACTATCAAGAAGTATATAATCAAAACCAATTGAACCTTCTAAACCTGTACTTAGACAAATGCAATTTAGCATTTTGACATTTTAAAAGAGGAAGGAAGGTAAGGGAGGGAGGGGAGAAGAGGGGAATAATACATGGAGGATAAACAGTAATGCAGAAATAACAATAAAAAGCAATTAAACATAATATCATTAAGAAGGTACATGGCAATGTATATACAAAGTAGATCAAATAGCCAATCTGGAAAGAAATGTTGTGAGTGGTGACCAAAGTAAATCTTTTTTAATCAAAAGGGGTATGGAGTTGGAATGTGCGCGGTCTAGTCTGTGAAGATGAGATAGCAGGTTCTACCAAGCTTGATACAAAATTTTGGTTGCATCCTTCTAATTGGTTGTGATGATCTAAAAAGTAATAGGTATAAATAAATCAATAAATGTACCCACATTTCCCTGGGTGCACCATAAAGAAGAGGAGCCACCCAGAAAAACATGCACAATATCAAAAGGAACATCAGTAGATAACATTTCATTCAATTTCTTCCAAATGAGTAACCATACACTCTTAACCAGAGGGCAGACAAAGAACATGTGAAGTAAATCACTTTTTACATGGGGGCAAGACCAGCATTTTGTAGCATCCAACAAGTTGAACTTATAGTATAAAGTCTGCGTTGTACTTGCTGAGCATGAGGAGGTGTGAGTTTTTGCCCAGATGGAGCCCCAAGTCTTAAACGAAAATTCCTGTACCAAGTATTTTTCCCAAATAAGTTCTATACTGGATTTGGCTCTAGTTTCAGTGGTGCGAGATAGTATCTTGTATATAGCAGATGCCTTGAACTGAGTAGAGAAATCTAGCGATAGAGTGGATGTCTGATTGTGTGATTGTGTGAGGAAGAGTTCTGGGAGTGAAGTTGAAATATAGATGATCTGAGAAGAGAATAAGGAGGAGCATGTAGGAGAGATATACCATACTTCCTTTGGATCTCCGTGAAGTCCATAAGAGTCCCAACATTTAACACATGTAATAATGCTTTTATCAATCCATTCCTTCCAAAATAGAGCTCTGCTTTTAAACTTTAAGTGTTTGTTGTACCAGATAGAAGTGTGTGCAAAATTATCCAAGTGAGAAAGATGAATTTTAAACAAGGAAGTTACGACTGCTGTAGAATGCATGAAAGTAGGTGATAAGAAACATCTGGGGGGCTGAGAAAACCGAGTGGCTGCAGTAAAAGAAAATAGTGCATATTGAGCTTGTTCTAATGAACTCCAAGCCGTTAAAGGTGCATGTGAAGAACAAGATAAAATGGTCAAAACTTGTTTCAAGGTGATTGCAGAATGATAACGTCTAAGATTAGGAAAACCAACCCCTCCTAATTCATTGGGCTGCTGAAGTCGAATAAGTGGAATCCTAGTCTTACGATTGTTCCATAGGAATTTGGTCAAGGAGCGGTTAATAATACTAAAGAAAGAAAGTGGGAGAGTGATCAGAAGCATAGAGAGATAAAATTGATGATTGGAAGCAACATCATTGTAATTGTAGCTGGTCTATTCCACTAATTAAAAAAAAGTGGGGACCAACTGTCAATGAGTGCAGAATGTTTTTTAAGTATGTCTGCAAGATTGATTTTAACAGTTTCTTTAGCACTATTAGTGTAGAGGATACATAAGCACTTAATACTTCTGGAGTTCCATTTGAACCCCGTATCTTGAAACATATGTGAAAAGCAATGTTTATTCAATGGCATAACCTCGGATTTATCAATATTCAGTCTATAACCAGAGACTAGAGAGTATTCTTTTAGCAAGGAGAAAAACACCAGCATGAGGTAGTGGGATTAAAGAGGTATAGTAAAATATCGTCCATGTATGCAGTAAACCTAATATCTGTGTGTTTAAATTGGAAACCCGTATATTGTAGAGAATGTCTAAGTTTTTCCAAAAAGGGTTCTAGGGCAAGAATGACTAAAAGTGGGGATAAAGGGCACCCTTTTCTAGTTCCTCTGTGGAGTGGAAAGTATTTGGATTGACTTCCATTCACCCAAATAGAGGTGGAGTGTGCAAAATGAAACAACTGGATGTACCTGATAATAGGGGGGCTAAAGCCACGCCATTTCAATGCTTCAAAAATGAATTCCCAGTTTACTCTGTCAAAGGCTTTTTCAGAATTTAATGTAATTGCTGCAACTGGTGACTCTACCTTAGCGGCTAAATGAATAATATTGAGGAAAGTCCTAGAGTTATCTGTAATAGAACACCCTTTTACAAACCCTGATTGAGTTATTGTAATGAGGTTTAAGATTACCTGATTAATACGAAGGACTAGTAATCTAGCAAAAATCTCGCAGTCAGTATTAATAAGGGAGATGGGTCTGTAATTTTTACAGTAAGAGGGGTCTTTGTCTTTTTCAGGGATCAAACACAGCATAGCTTCAGTAAAAGACCCCCGTGCTTCACTGGAGGCTAGAAGTGATTAATAAGCGCTAACAACTGAGGGACCAGCAATTGTTTGAAATGTAGGAAAAAATGTACAGTAAAATCATCCCGTGTTTTGTCTTTGGGAAGTTGATTAATAGCATTTGTGATTTCTTGTTCCAATATTGGACTATCAAGGGAAGTGAGATCAATGTGGCAATCAGAGAGTTTGGGAATGGTTTGAAAGAATTAATCAATTTGATCAGCGGAAGGAGTCGACTCTGGGGTGTATAATATTCAGTGAAACAATCAAGAATCTTAGTGTCTGTAATGTGTCTGATTCCTGCGCTATCTGTGATTGCAACGATTTTGGATTTTTGTTTTTTATTTTAAGATAATTGGTTAGGGATTTGCACGCTTTATTCCAGTCACCATACATTTTGGCGTTAAATTTGAGGAGACTGCTGCGAGCATTATCTCAGGATTGCTTATTATATTGCATTTTGACCTTATTGAGATTGTAGAGAGCATCGTAGCAATTTGTGGTAAAGTATTCATGCTCTTAGGCCTTAATTTGTTTCAGAATAGATGTTGCCTCCATAAGTGCTTATCTCCTTTTCCGGGAAACAAAGTCTATTATATAACCCCTAGCGGTGGCTTTGAAAGCATCCAAAATAAAAAGAAATTGTGCAGCAGAGGAAAGAATATTTTTGAAGAATTCCTGCATAAACTGTGTAAATTGTTTAACAAATTGAGAGTCCAATAGAAGGGCATTATTAATACACCAACGGTGTGAGGTAGGTGCAGGTGTGGGATAGTCCATATCTAAAATGACAGGGGGGTGGTCAGAGATAAGAATGGAGCTAATCTCCACATTTGTTATGAATATAGGTGAGAAATATATAATCTATTGGGGAGTGAGACCTGCATACAAGGGAGAAAAGACATCAGAATGGGAAATTCTCCATGCATCCAACCACCCTCTAGATGTAATAACCTTGTCAAAAGTATTTTGCATTGTATTGGGGATGAATTTGGTTTGGGATTTCCGGTCTAAAAAGGGATCTATAAGTTGAATACAATCACCTCCCAAAATTGGGTTTTCGGAGGCATGAGGAGAGAGAAGAGTAGAGAAATCATTCCAAAATACTAAATCAATACTGTTGGGACCATAAGCAATACAAATAGAGAATTGAGTATTGTTAACTTTAGCATTCAATAAAAGCCATCTATCGCTAGTGTCTTTAACCTCATTTTGCAAAAGAAAATTTAGGGGCATATTATCAAGCAAGACGTTAAAATTATTGCAGCATTAGCAGCAGAAAACTGCCGCTAAAGTGGCGATAATGGGCTTGATAATATGCCGTAGAGAATTCCAATAGAAGCCCATGGTGACACCAGAACATGGGCTTTAATGGGAATTCTCAAGGGCATATTATCAAGCCCATTATCACCACTTTAGCGGCAGTTTTCTGCCACTAAAGCAGCGATAATTTTAACGCCGTTTCTTGATAATATGACTTATGAAACCAAATTACTACTCTATTCTTGTTGTTTACTGCTGGGTAACAATAAACATCTCCAACCCATAATTTGGGCAATGAAGACAAGTCTTGTATTTTAAGATGCGTTTCTTGCAGTTACGCTAGATGACATTTCAATTTAGCGTGATGAGATAATATTAGTTGTTTTTTAACTGGATTGCGGATACCCTTAGCATTCCATTAAATAATACGTAGACCGCTCATCGGAAAAACCTATTCAAAATTAAGCATGAAAATACATGAAACTTAAAGAAAGTATAATAGGGGAATTGCAAAAGGGCAAGTGTCATTAAGTGGTGCAAGTCCTGAAAGGAAGTGAAACCAGAGAATAGAAAAACATGTAAAGGCCGAGAAAAAAGGAAAGACAAGAACTGAAAAATAGGAAGGAAAGTAGAACAGCTAGCCTGATGTACCCAATTAAACATGCCAGGTAGAAAATTGTAAAAAAAAAACACAAAAAAGTAGAAATAGAAAAATAAGAGAAAGGGAAAATGAGAAAAAAAGGATAGGAAATGAGAAAGGGGCAAGAGAAACGAAAAGAGAACACTGTCTCCCCTGAAACATACATGTAGAAAAGATAACAAAAAGCCAGATGGCTTTTGCCATAGTAATCACAAACTAAAAGAGCATTAATGTGGAGGGGGAGTGAAAAGGATAGAAGCTGCCCCAAAGAGAAACACAGAGAATAAGTAAATGTAAACGGGGATGCCGCAGTACAGGTAAGTGGTTTTTAATTTACTTTTAATTAATGAACAATGAATTGTTAATGGGGGGAGGCTAGGGCTGACCACCTCCACTCTGCTGCTGAGTGTGCGAAGATTTGCCTACTCCGTGTTCTCCGCGGAACGCAGAGTAGGCAAATCTCTGCACATACCACGGGGAGAGCGGAGTTCTCCCCGCTAATATTAATAATGAGAAAGAACATCATCAACACAATGGAAGGGAACTTTCCAAACATAAAGGAAGACAACACAACTGAGCGGAGATGGACAATAAAACGGATGGACAACGCAGACAAGGACATCATCGTCAAACAAGATACGGTTAGGGACCTGTGGAACAAAAGAAAAAAGAACATGTGAAAGAGAAATTAGGTTTTACTAAGTTCCATATCTTCTCCTTTGTGCTCGTGAATACATATATTGAGCTCTGCAGGGTCCTCAAAAGTGAATGTTCTGTCTTTTTATGTTACTTTGAAAAAGCAAGGGTGGATGAGATCGTAGCGGGTATTCATGGATCACAGCATGGGTCTAATGTCAAGAAACTCCTTTCGCAAATTGGCTGTAGGCTGGGGAGACATCTTGACTGAAGAAAATCTTTTGACCTGACCAGAGCATCTGTTTACGTTGTTTAGCAGCATTAAGAATCACCATTCAATCAGAGTAAAAAAGAAAATAGGCAATAATTGCATGTGGTCTGTTTGAGGCTCATATGTTGAAAGGACTATTCTGTGGGCCCTTGGAATATTTAGGTCGATAGATTTTGACAATCCGACTATTTGTGGAATATTCACCTTCAAGAAAGTACTCACATCGGACCCATCAGACCCTTCTGGAAATCCAAGAATTCTTAGGTTGTTGCATCTGTTTTGATTTTCCAAGTCTTCTGTTGTTTTCTTCAGTTGAGCAACCTCTTTAGATTGAATGTCCACTTGAGCAATGACATCCTGAGCATCATTGACCTTTTGTTCTATATCTGAAAGTCTTGGATGCACACCAGACCATTTCTCTTCAATTTTTTGAAGCGTTGCAGTGGTATCCGACAGGAAGGGATGAATATTTCACAGTTCATCCATAATGATCTCTAAGGTCAAAGGAAGAGGTGATTTATTTGGAGAGGAAGGGTCTTTTTTTACTCTTTTATTTGTATTGCCGACAGAGTTTTTGCGACCTTTCGCATTAGAGCCCATAAAACCTTGGGGTTTGCTTGAGTGCATGGAATCCATGCTTAAGCAGGCTAAGGAGATTTATAGATGATTTCCAGAGGAAAAATATTGTGTGGGAGAGATATCTCTGAAGAGAAGTAGTGTATTTCCACCAAGAATGAATAGACCTCTTTCCAAGTAATTACTTCAGTGTTTAAAGCAGACAGAGGAAATTCCAGAAATTCTCCATAGGAACAATATTGGAAGGAAGAGTCAATACCGAAATGAGCCAGAATAATCTATAAAACTAAATATACTTCTCCCTTCCGGATTTTTCCTGAGACAATGACAGGCACCAATCTCCCAAAATGGAGGTAAAAAACAGAAGCGCGGAGAGTGAGAAGTGACAAACTGTCCAATCGCTGTAGTAAGGTGTCAAAATCTTATATCCATGTTCACTGGGGCCTCAGTCAAAGAACCATTACTGAGATATTTGTAAACACGCTAATCAAGTAGATAATGGAAGTAAACCATTTATTCCTGCATTGGACACATCCATCACTTCCTCAGAAATGATTATATCTTACTGCAGATATCCAAAGACATTAAAAGCCTGGGAATCTGTTAAAGTATGCATGTAACTTCATGGAGTAACCAACTGCCACCAAGAGAGCGTCTCACGCGTGTTGATAACTGAGGTGATTGCAGATAAAGAATCCTCAAGATGGTGGCCACAGCACAGAGTGCCCCGGGAGCAGAAGAAGAAACCCAGCTGAAGACAATAATCCCCTTGAAGGGTTCACAAACTTGCCTCACAACTCCCGGGTACTTCCGACGCCGCCTGCCATGTTCGCTGCTCCGCCCAGAGACCTAGAGAAGTCCCTCCGACAATGGAGGAGCTCTAAGGCACTTCTCCAGATTTATGGCTTTTAAGCATACCCTGTTGTCAAGGCGAGGTTAATAATAACAGTGTGTAGGAGGCAGTCTGCGCAACTTGCTGCACGCCACCAATATCAAAAATCATTAATTCTTCCATGGCATTTTGTTTTGTCTATGATACAAAGTGCATGCGACCTTAACCGTGAGCAATCCGAGCCCAAATATTATCTAAGGAGCCTGCTTTTCATTTTGCTTTTGGTGGCTGATGTGCCACTGGGATAAACTCTATAGTGTGTCAGATCTTTTTTATGTTTTGATGAACGATCTTACACTAGACCCTTCTAAATTTACTGAGCGACGCATGGTTTCTTTATCATCAATACTGGCAAAAAAAAACACATGAACTCTTTTTTAGAGACGATTACTTAATTTCATAATTTTTAACATTTTGTCATCATTGGTGACTATTTTTGAATGGGTTTACTATATAATAAATCCAAATGCATTCAAAGACGGACATCACAGATGCATATGCATCCAAGGCGACCATCCATGAATTCCTATGTTAAAATATTTTAAAATGCATTAAAATTAAAAGATGGCTGCATGGAAACACGTACATCTGCGTCGCCCATCTTTTAATGCATTTTTTTGCAATGCTTTAAAACTCGTTCTGCAGTGCCCTCTGAGGATGTTGTGTGCACATTCATGCAGGCTATCTGAATCACCCCCCTCAAAAAAAAAGTGGCAAAGTCAACAGGTTTCTCTGCCTCAAAACTGTTTTTTTTTTACAAAGCGTGTCATTGCAGCTGCATCCTAATTCCTTATGGAATGATGAGACAATGATAAGAGCAGTGGTTGATTAGAGCCTGTGCTTTCCGCTGCTCCGCACCTTATTGGCAACGCCGGCTCTTATAATAGCCTGCTACTTGGTGTTGTGCATTGTTTGCCAATTTTGTGAGGAGCACAACAGCAATTGCTTAATAGTTAAATATACACTAAAACCTGCCACCCAAAGCTGAATGAATAGTTTTGGCCGCCTGTATTAGTAATTTTTAAGGCATATTTAAAGTCTTAATTGTCACACTTTTATGAGTTGTGATGGTACTGTCATTGGCAGCTCTAGTGAGGACAATGGGTGGTGCAAGCTACAGTGGCCTTCTGACATTCAATCAATCAGACATTTGTGAAGCACACTACTGATCCGTGAGGGTCTCTAGGCACTGGGGGGAGGGGAAGGGGGGATTCGAGCAGTTCCATCTCATCCGAAGAGCCATATCTTGAGGCTCTTCCTGAATGCTTGTAGTTTGGGAGTTCCTCTGATGCTGAGGGGGAGTTTGTTCCAGATCTTGGCTGCAATATAGAGAAGGCTCTTCCTCCCATTCTGGCACTTGAGATGCGTGGGATTTCAGCCATGGCAAGGTCGGCAGAGTGAAGGTTTCTCTTGGGTGCAGAGAAGGAGATTCTTTCATTGAGGTATTGGGGTCTGGTGCTGTAGAGGGATTTTTAGGCATAAGTGAGCAGCTTGAAGGTCAATCTCTTTTTGACAGGGATCCAGTGGAGGTCTTGTAGGTGCTGGGTGATGTGGTTTTGTCATGGGATGTCAAGGACAAGTCTGGCTGCGGCGTTATGGATGGACTGGACTTTGAGGAGTAGAGATTTGTTGATTCTGGCATAGAGGGTGTTCCTGTAGTCCAGTGTGCTGGTTATGAGTGTGTGGGTGATGATCTTTCTGGAGTCAGGGGGATCCATTTTAAAAACTTGTGAAGGATGTGGAGGGTACTGAAGCATGAGGCAGATATACCGTTGACTTGTAGATTCATGGAGAGGGAGGAGTTGAGTATGATGCCGAGGTTGCAGGTGTGGTCCGTGGGTGTGGAAGGAGGGCGGTGGGCCACAAGGTGTTGTCCCATCCGGAGGGGGTGGATTCAAAGATGAGGACTTCCATTTTCTTCGAGTTGATCTTCAGGCAACTGCTGCTCATCCAGAATGCAACATCTTTCATTCCTACCTGGGAACTGTGTCTGGTGATGTTGGGTTTCTTGGGGAGGGAGAAGATGAGCTGGGTGCCATCGGCATAGGATACAATTGCTGAGTCCGTGTTTCCTGACGATGGGGGATGTAGATGTTGAAGAGCATGGGGCTGAGTGAGCATGCTTGGGGTACTCCGCAGCTAATCTCTGTGGTTTCACCAAGGAAGTGTGGGAGTCTGATTCTTTGAGTTCGGCCTGTGAGGAAGGTGCAGACCCAGTCTCAGGCAGTACCCTGTATGTCGGTGTCGTGGAATCTGGTGGTTAGTGTGCGGTGGGAGACAGTGTCGAAGTTTCTTGAGGAGGGGCTTGACTTCTGTGTGTTTCCAGTCATCGGGGAACGTGCCTGTTTCGAGGGTGCAGTTGACGGTATGTCATAGGTCAGGTGCTAAAGCGGAGACCGCTCTGTGGAAGATGTGCAGTGGGCAGGCGCCTTTGGGGGCTCCTGAGTGTATGCTCCTCAAAATTTTAGTGGTGTCTTCTGTGGTGACAGGGGTCCGGGCTGCGATGGTAGACTGGGTGGCATTGCCGGTGGTAGGTGTAGTGTCGGTGTCTTGGTTCAGCTCATCGAAGTTGTCGTAGAGAGTCCTGATCTTGTGATGGAAGTAGGAGCTGAGTTTTTGCAGAGGTCCTGGGAGGGAGGGATGTCAGAGGTTTCGCTGGGGGGTTTGGTGAAATTCTTGTATGATGCCGAAGAGTTCCTTAGGGTTGTGGGATTTGGGGAGGATTCTGTCCTGGATGAAGTTCTTCATTGTGGTTCTGATGCGTTGGTGGTATTCTATCATGGTGGTCTTGTAGGTGGTGCATACTTCCGAGGTTTTGCTGTTCTTCCAAGCTTGCTCGAGTCATTGGCATGTGTGCTAGGATTCTCGGAGGTCGGTGGTGAACCAGGTGGTGCATTGTCAGTCAGAGTTCTGGAGGGGGGCGACTGTGTTTGCGCAGTTGGTGATCCATCTGTGGAGTTTGTTGGCTGCAGAGTTGGCGGCGGTTGTGGTGGGTGGAGGAGAATGGTTGAGGGTGGGGTTGAGGTGCTTTTCAATGATCTTGCTCCAGTTCCTGTGTGGGGGCGTGGTGTAGGCTTGTGTGCGGTTGGTTTTGTGAAGAAGAATTGGATGTGGTTGTCTGTCCAGAGGGGTTGCGTGCAAGCCTGGACAAAGCACTACGCTATGCTCGCGTAGTTTGCGAATTTTGCGCTATTTCGCACTACATGAATTGCACGTAGCACAGTGCAAACATGCGTAGCATAGCGTAGTGCAGTGGTCATTTTTTGCTTGCTCGCGGTCCTCAACATCAAGTTGGCGACCGCGAACAAACAAAATGACATCCCGGCGAGCCTTTTTCCTTGTTCGCGATCAGCAACATCAAGTTGCCGATCACGAGCGTGGAAAATAAACATCCCGGCGAGATTCTCAACGCGGGGAGGTCAGATTTCTCATTGCGAGTGGTCGCATATGCTCGTGACCGCTCGTGATGAGAAACTACCAGTCCGCGTTTAGAAAGCTGCCGCTCGAGTAAAAATCTACTCGAGCGACAGAAAACGACAGCTCGCACTGTGCAAGATGCCGTTTTCAATGATTGCACAGTGCCGGATGCTTGTCCGCACTGTGCAATCATTGAAAACGGCATCTTGCACAGTGCGAACAGGGTACTACGCAGTTCACTAAGTGCTACGCGTAGCTCGCGTATTGCGAAGTGCACTTTGCGTAGCTTCGCGTAGTGCTACTTCGCGAACTACGCCCAGGGTTAGTTGCGTGGTGTGGCTGAAGCGAATTCTGTTTCCTCCTGCACAGATGGGTTCAAGGGTGTGTCCTGCCCTGTGGGTGGGGGTGGTGATGAGCTGTTTCAGTCCAATGTTGGCGAGGTTGTCTTGAGGGTGGTGGAGTTGGGGTTAATTAGGTTGTCGAGGTGGAAATTCAGGTCTCCAAGCAGTACGTAGTCCATGGATGCAAGGGTGTGGGACACGATGAGGTCTGTGATGGTAGTGGTGAAGGTGGCACGTGGTCCGGGAGATCTGTAGGTGAGGGTGCCCTGCAGAGTCATTCTGGGGTTGATCTGTATCAGTAAATGGAGGTGTTCCATGGGGGACAAGGAGTCATTTGTGCTGGCTGCAGTGAGTCGGTGGGAGCTTTTGTGTACGATGGCAATTCCACCTCTAGGGTGGTTGGGGCGGGCCTTCCTCTGGATCATGTACCAGTCGGGGATGGAGGTTGCGATGTTGGGTGTGGAGCAGGCGTGGGTCCAGGTCTCTGTGAGGAAGGCGACGTCGGGCGAAAGGGTGTTAAGGAGGTCCCAGATTTCAACTGCATGTCTGTGTAGGGAGCATACATTAAGGAGGATGCAGCTCAGGGTTTGGGCTCGCTGACGTCCGGTGTGTTGGAGGTAGCAGTGGGGTCCAGATGTGGGTGTAGGTGTGGCGGCAGGAGAACTGGCCTTGGGTAGTGTTTGGCATTGACAGCTGGCAGCTGTTGTTTCTTTCGGGGTTGTGTGCGTTGAGTGTTGCTGAGTCATAGCGGTTGGTGGTTGGAGGACCAGGGTTCCTGGCACCGGTCACGGGCAGGTCGCGGACTAGTGCAGATGGGCTTGCTTGCCTGTGGCGCACCAGCAGAGCAGCCATGCTGCAGCCATCATTAAGTAGGGGTTGGGGAGGGAGAGCAGTTGCGAGGTGGGAGCGGGAACGCGGGGGAAGCAGCAGCGTGAAACACAGAGAAAAGCACAAGAGAGGCACAAAAAGAGACTAAAAGGCACAAAAAAGGCACATAGAGCAACAGCACATGATAAAGCCATAAACGAGGCACAGACAGACAATAGAGCTACAGTCATAAAGAGAAAAAAGCACAAGAATGGCACAAACGAGGCACAGACAAACAATGGAGGCACAGGCAGACAAAACCAGAAAGAATACAGAAGGCTGGCACAGCAGACCAGCAGAGCAAGGCTCTCCCACTGGACCACCAGGGATGAGGTGCAGGCAGGAGCATGCGGGCGGAGGTGGGCCTCAAATACCTACCTGAAGGGGCGTAACCATGGAGCTGCGCGAGGAAAAAGTAGTTTCCCTGACCAGGAGGTCTGAGGTCTTACTCACCCTTTTGCGTAGCTGCCGCCACTAAGTAGGGGTCAGGGGATGGAGAGCAGCTGGGAAGTGGGAGCAGGAACACAAAGGGGGGAGCAGCGGCAGGGCAAACATAGAAAAGCACAAGAGAGGCACAAAAAGAGACAAAAAGGCACAAAAAAGAGACACGGAGAAAAAGCACAAGAAAGGCACAGACAAGGCACAGACAGACACAGGGATAAAGAGAAAACAGCACAAGAAGGGCTCAAGCGATACACAGACAGACAACGGAGGCACAGACAGACAAAACCAGAAAGAAAACAGCAGGCTGGCACAGTGGACCAGCAGAAAAGCAAAGCTCTCTCACTGGACCACCAGGGATGAGACTCAGGCAGGAGCCTGCAGGTTGAGGAGGGCCTCGAACACCTACCTGAAAGGGCGCAATAACGCAAAGAATAGTTTCCCTGACCAGGAGGTCAGAGGTCATACTACAAGGGCCCTAGTACTTATTTGTTTACAAATTAAGTACTGGGGAGGAGTCTTGGGCGTGCTCCATCTGTCTGACTTAAGCACACAGCTGGACAAAATATTTTAAAAACTTGGGTTGTGTTGCATCCTCCAGAATATGAAGGGATAGTTATCTATTAATAGCCAATAGTTAATTTTGAAAAATCAACATTACATATCATGTTTCATTTCTGACAATCGATTGTTGGCATGCTGTGCACCTGGAGACCACAAAATATCAATAACATTGCTGAAAACAAACATTATGATAAGCCCTCCCCCTTTAACAACATAATGGTATCGAGCAAACAAACAGATGTCAACTGATTCTCGGCTACGTGAGGGCCATGAATCTGTCAACAATTTTATGAAAACAAGCAGAAACTTAAATGGCGTGCCTAAAATGTACACATTGCAAGGGTGAAGGCGCAACCCTTATTAAACTGAAACAAACCAAACTTTCATAATTTGCCATCTGAAACAGGTGTCGTGTTCTTAGCTGCTGACATATTTATTTATAAGCACGCCTGTGCCTAAAAAGGGACTAAGAAGGGCAGAGGAGTTTCATAAAGCAGCAGTACTATGGGGTCTGAGAACATGCTAGCAGAGTGTCGGACAAAAAAAAGTGATGTAATGGGAACCCTGGCAAGAAATGCGCACTCACACCAAAGAGAAAGTCTACCTATGTGAAAGTGCGCACTCGCTGAGGAGACCGTGGCGTCAATGAATGTGCTGTATAAGGAGTCACCAACATGTCCCTGAGGCCACATGGCCGACGAAAAAACATTCCTGTGTAAACATGACACTTGCAATGGTACTCACTCCTCAGCAGAGAACAGGAAGTCCTCTCCCATGTCAGGAGGAGAAACAGTACATCAATCAAATCGGGATTAGTGGATGGGCACTGATTAAGTTTGATAAATATGTGTTTGGTCTCTGCTTAACCGAGGCAATCGGACTGTGCTGGCCAGTCAAGAGGCAGCAAGGAAGACTGAAACTGGAGCCAACAAATTGTAAGCAATGGGTGTGCTGCAAGTCCTTTACTAAACACAATAACATCGCACTCGAGCACATGCACTTGCAGGCTCAACCATAAAAATGACTAACTAAAACAATCACAAAATAATACAAACATTTTCCATGGCCTGACCAGGTTGAAGACCATGATTTATGTTAAATGGAAAACATGTATTTAATTTAAAGCTGCAAAAACTACAACCCTTGTGGTTCTCTGTGGACACAACAGGGGAAGTACATACCTTGCTGGGAGATGTTAAGGTGTGTTTATTAATTGTTATGACATAATGAGAGTTGCAGTGTGTGATTCTATGCTGAGGAATAAAGATGTCTGTTACAGAGCTCATTTTGTGGTGTATTTACTTGCATGCTTTTGGGTTGGGGAGGACGCTATAGCTGGCGACGAGTATGGAAGACATGCCCCTAAAAAACAAGACTGATCTCCCTGAGAGTCTGCGATAATACAGCAAACTGCTGCACGTGCAATGTGTGCCCAACTTGATGAACTGCCGTTCAAAGTTTTATGTGGTTTTGAAGCCCAGCTCCAGCCCAGACACGGCCCTCGAAGAAGGTGAAGGCCTTGTGGATGAGAACCGAGGGAAATCCTGCACTGCAGCTACATTCGCAGCCATGTTCCTGAAACCAGCACCGCCATTCAACACTGTCAAGAAGCAGAAGTTTAGTGCCAGGTGGGCTGCATGGATCGAGACATTTGATGACTTCATAGATGCCCTATAAAAAGTAGATGATAAGAAAATCATGAAATGCTTAAAAAACCTTGTTGGAGTAAAAGAAGTGCTGAAGAAACTCTTGCAGAAGGATGCAAAATCATACCATCAGCTCTAAGATGCATTGGGAAGAAAGTTTAATCCGATAGCGACTGTCAACTATGAAAGATACATTTCTAATCAGGTGAGACAGCAAACTGGTGAAACGATGGATGAGTATATTGAGATACTCGATGTGCTTATCAAATACTGCAAGTTTAATGATGAAGAAGCCATATGCCTCAGAGTCATTGATGGCTGTTTTTCAGACTCATTGAGAAGAGGCATGTTGAGAGAGACCTTCAGTCAGGAGAAAGTACTAATAGTTGCAAGGGCTGATGAAAGAGCAGATCGATAAGCTGCTGATATGGATGCTGGAACAGTGAAAAGTGAATCAGCATTGGCCATGAAAAGAAAGCACAAGTAAAAGGTAGATGCATGCAAATCAATATCAAAAAGTTGGGTTTCCGTGTGGGTTTTCATTTCCCCATGAATGTAAATGTCCAGACATAGGACAGACGTGCAAAGGTTTCAGAAGCATTCTCGCCATGCCCATAAGGCCAAAAAGCAACCTCCGTTATGACAAGTAGAAACCAGGCAAAGTTGACCTTAATCAAGTTCATCCTACAAAGTCTCTTCAATGTCATTATCAAGGGTCAGTGAAGAATATGGATGTGCAATGATGGTATCGACCAAAGAACGACATGCACATGTAGGTTTGGCTGCTTGCAGAGAAGAACAAAGGATAAAGACAAACTAACAAAAGAAACACCAACATTTATTTGGACACTGCCCCAAGATTACAATAAAGGTCAACAGTCGCCACATAACCTTTATCGTAGACAGTGGTTTGTCAATTAATATCATGCTAGTCGAAAGGTCTAACAGCCTGTCTCCTGTGCCATGCTTAAACCCATCAGCCACAAAGGTATACACATGGGCTGCCGCCAAACCTTTGCATAGTCAAGGGTTGTTCAAAGCAACAATGTGACATAAAATAAAGTGAGTTAAAGTGCCAATTCACATTTGTTCAAGGAACTTCATCCTGTGCCTGCCACCTCAGTTTTACCACTGTGGCCAACATGGGACTGATATCCAGCAACTATAACCTCCTTACTCAGTCTGAAAATGTGAGTCACTTCCCGTTGTTGTTTCATGGCCTATAGGGGTTTAGGAAAATGAAAGTGCAACTTCATATTTATGAGGATATTCACCCTGTTGCCCAGCAGCACAGCAGAGTCCCTTTTCACTTGCAAGCAGCTATTGAGAAAGAACTGAAAAAGCTGTTGAAGCATGACATCATTGAGCACCCCACCGGTCCTACACCCTGGATCTCACTAATAGTGGTGGTGCCAAAAAAGGACAATGGAGGTGCGGTACTGTGTTGAAATGTGTCAGACCAACAAAGCAACTGAGAGAGAAAGACATCCCGCTCCACACATAGCAGACATGACCATGCATCTGAATAGAGCAAAAGTATTTTCCCGCCTTTACCTGAGAAAAATATACCATCAACTTAAGCTGGAAGAGAACTGTGGGTTCAGTAATACTTTTTTGACTCATTTTTGTTTGTTCGGATACAAAAGGTTGAGTTTTGGAGTATTGCAGGCTGAGAAATATTTCAGGATGTTATGCGTCAAATAATTCAACCTGTTATACATGCTTTTAACTACAGTGAAGACATACTGGTATTTTCGACATCGCAAAAGGAGCATGGCAAGATTCTGACACAAGTGTGCCAACTACTCCGAATGCAGAAAAGAGTGAGTTTCACAAGACCAGGTTTAAGTTATTTGGGCACATATTCTCTGATGGGGGAATGACTCTTGACCTAGAGAAAGTGCAAGCACTGTCAGTTGCCCCCTACAAGATGTCACCATGATGTGAACCTTCTTAGGCATGGCAAGTTATTGTTGAAGGTACATTTGTGACTTTGCTACTGTGAGTACCACAGTGAGAGACTTGACAAAATGAAATGTCCCTTTCCAGTGTTCTCCTGAATGTGATCAAAGATTGAAAAGAATAAAACATGTGATTGAGAATGCAATTGAGATGGCCTTTTTAACCCCTAGTTACATACTGAGATCATAGTAGATGCAAGTCCGGTAGGAATGAGGGCAATCCTTGCTCAACATAATGGTAATCCGAATGCTCAGAGACACATTGTGACCAATGCCAGTCTAAGCCTATCTTACACAGAACGTGCCTATTCTCAACCAGAGAAGGAGAATCTGGCTGAACATTTTCATGTGTTTCTATACAAAAAACATTTCACTATTGTTACAGATCACCAAGCGTTGCTCACTATTTTTGGATAACCAAAAGCCAAGACTCCTCTCGCACTGAGAAGTGGGTTTGTGACTGCAAGAGTGCAACTATGTAATTGTACACAAGCCAGTTAAAGATCAGAACCCTGTTGATTACTTTTCACAAGTACTGCTACATCGTCAAAGTTCAACATCAAAAATGTCAGAGGAGTAGATCAACTTTATTGTGAGGTCGAGCACACCAGCAGTCCTATTCGTTGAACAGATTATTGCTGCTACTAATGCCAACAACAACAAGCTTACCCTCATAGACATGATTTCAACTTGAACGTGAAAGAAGAGTACTCGTCCTTTTGCTGACGATGTAGAATTTCAAAAATTCGAAAATGTGCAGGATGACCTGTCTATTACCAGGGAAGGTGTTGTATTGACACTCAAGATTTGTCATACCTGAGAACCTAGGCAGCAAGTCATTGAATTAGCCAAGAAGGAAATTGTAGCATTGTAGCTACCAAAAGACCCCTAAGACATTGAGTGTGGTTCCCACACCTAGATAAACAAGTTGAGAGGGAACTAAAAGAGTGCCATCTTTGCAACTGCCTTGCCCCCAAAGTGATGCAGCATCCATTGACCATGCCTGACATTTCTACACATGCGTGGGAAAGAGTTGCAGTTGATTTCTTTGGGCTCTTAGTAAGTGGACATCATCTCTTTATAGTCATTGATGAGTATTCATGGTTTCGTTTAGTAGAGGAGTTATCATCTTCGACCCATGACAAGGTCATAGAGTGGCTGCATGACATCTTTGCAGCATGGGGTATCCCCGCCATTCTCAAATCTGACAATGGTCTGCCACTCAATAGCAAAGAATTCAAGGAGTTTCTAGTCAGACTCAATGTCAAGCATCAAAAGAGTACACCTTTGTGGCCCCAAGCCAATGATGTTGAGGAACGATTAATCGGTTCACTCAAAAGAGTAGTTCAACGAGCATCGATGGAGGGAATTGAGTTAAACCAGACCCAGTGTCAAGCTCTCTGTGCTTATGGAGCAACTCCTCACTTTACATGTGGTGAGAGACCTGCCACTTTGCAATTTGGTAGAGCTATTGGAACCAAACTGTCACAGTAGCCAGCCGATCGATCCATGGATGCTGATAAGGTTCATGTCACAAACACTTCTCGAAGGTGCAAAATGAAAACATATGCCGGTCGGCGCTGATAAGTTCAGGAAACAGTCTTCATTGAAGAGGACTGGTCAAGCAGAAATGAAGTGGAAAACAGACACTCCATTTGCTGTTGATCCTCTGAGGATAGTGACATGCAAACGGCACATGGCGACGGTGCATTGTCCCAGAAAGTCCATCACACGGGACTTGCCACACTGATCACTTACCTTCTACGTTTCCAGAAGTGATATGAATTTGCCAATTTGTCTCCGTGTCTTTCAAACAATAGTTTAAAATATTACTAGGATGGATTACTGAGTTAATGCATGTTTATGATGTTTACACTGCAAAGGTCATGAGGGCAAAACCAGGCAAGGCAGAATACGTCTTCCATTCCTCCTCGATCAGTGAAATGAGCATCCTTAGAAACGGCAGAACACCCGTACAACGTGCTCTGTAGAATAAAAAATCGTTTTCCCATCAATGCAGTGTTTATGGCAGCCAATGAAATGAATCCAGATTAGAATTGTCGCTTTAAACATTGGGCCCCAGCATTGTATGCTGCTTCTATCTCAAGTCCCTCTCCCCTGACACTTGACTCTCCATTGCAGCGCTCTACTTTCCCCAGTATTTGTTTGCAAATGGTTTTTAAATATTATAAACAACAACAACGTCCCCGAAATGTGCATCTTTAAGGTCATAATAACACCACGGGCTGGTGGCAACAATTGTAAACCACTCAAATGTTCGCTTTTGTGTGTTATGATGTCACCAGTCCATCTCACTGTAATTATAGGGTTGCTGTGTATCACACTGAATAGTGTATGGTATATTAAAGTGAAAGACCACTCAAGTAATTAACCATGACCCGAAGGGTTAACTGAACTCTCTCTCTGCTTCTTTACCTGGCTGGAATAATGCTCTTCACAGAAATTATCGTAAAAAGCACAGCCACGGGAAAGCACGTGTGCACCTGAAATACTGTAATGCTATATGCAAAAAATAATCCATTGTACTTTACTGACCTATCAAAGCTTACTGTGTATTACCATTATTGTACTCAGCGGTGTGGCATCAAGTAAACGTGCGGCAGAGCCCCAATGATAGAATTAAAACATCGTCAATTTCAGATAAGTGATCTTCAATACAAGAGCTTCATATTCCCGCCTCGTCCACAAATCTGTTTTAGTTGACAGAGAAAAGAATAGCGTAAAGTTCCAGATTCCACTGTCTTTAAAATGGAAACACTTCCTGGACTTTTTTGGTCAATCGTGAGGACTGCAAACCTTCTCCCACATGCAGCAATTTTCGCGTATTAAATTAGCAGCCAACAGAACAGGTGGGCAAAAATGTTCACACCAATGGAGTGTGCATATCGCCCCCCCCCCCCCTCCACCCCGCATAGTTTTCTTCGCAGGTTAAAAGTCGAACCGATGAAATATGTGTTCATTGCAAGAATGGAAATTGCACATTTTGTATAACACAATTGAAAACCGCATATTTAATTTCGCACATATTGTTAATGCAGTGAAAAAACACGAATACTTGATGATGCCAAGTTTTAAGATTCACTGTAGGCTAGGAAATGGCCGATTCTTGGTCTGGTTGTAAACTCCTTACTGCTCCACCTATCATCGTACACATTTCTAAAATCACATTTGCAGATTTTTAAAGGAGGAGATAGCTTGTCTCATAACGCATGCACAGCACGTCATGTCCAGACCATGGGCTCTTTACGGAGACTGTACATCTGTGAAAGCCCTCAATGCATAAAAGATTAACACCCCTGGGGTCGTTTGGTGATGTTTTCTTCGCTAGACCAACGTAGAAGGTGTCTGTGCAGTTCTTTTAAGCGTCTTGAGCGCGTACATTAAATCGAAATATCTTGGAGTTAATGCAAGCTTTCCAGACACAGAAGAGCAGGGAAACACAGGGCAGTATAATTGCATCTTTTTCTTTCTGAGCTGCGCAGTCTGAAAAACATGCATTATTAACTCAGAGATATTTCGAGTTAATGTATACTCTCAAGACAGCAAAAAGAAACGCACAGACTCCTGATCTGGTACAGCATAGAAAAACACCATCATGATATGGCCTCTGAGGTGAGCAGGTGGTGAACCACTGACGGATAAGTTTCCATTGGGGCGTTCAGGTGCTGCTCTGCATATTTTTAAGTCTCTTGCACTCTTGATTGCGAGAGATATAGTATAAAACTAGGGATGGGTACAACTTGCGGAATTTTACTCCATGGAATTTTGCGGGGTTACATAAAAACTGCAAAATTCCGCAGAGTTCTGTGACCAGCAGAATTTTGGCGTGTCATGCTGCTTTTGCTGGTTTTTAGCACGGGAGCTTGTTTTGCATGGTAAAATCAACGCAAATGGCACCATGCGCTGCGGGAGAGGGCGCTGCTTCTTTCATCTGCTCAAGTTGAACCATTTCTAATCGATTTGCAGCATTCTCGATGTGGATGGTAGCCACCTGCCCAGACCGCCTGCATTGGGAAATCACATTGGGACTCCTCCTAGCGTTTATCGCTTGTACTCACCAACTTAACGTTGATGAGCCGCACATGAGAAAAACTCTACCACACAGCAGTTCATGGAATTTTTCCAGAATTACTCGCTCCAGGTAGGAGGCTTCCGGGTTGGTGGAGCAGATAAATGGTACATTGAAATCTAGACAGCAAAAGTATGTGTTTCTACAACTTTAAAGTTGCTAGATGCATTGCCTGAATGCCTTGTGTTGGTGAGTTTGAGAAGAATTCTAGAAAGGAGAACAGGACTATCGCTTCTCAAGGTGATCATGGGTTATTTGCTGATGATGTCAGCTGTTTCCGCTAATGCGTTAGTGAATATTACAAATAACCCTATTTTGGACTACTGCAAGAGCTTCACTGATCTGATACATTCTGTTTCTCACCAGGTTTAAGAAGATGTTCTTGCAGTCCAACGGGAGCAGTGGCTTGAGCTCAGTCCTGGCGACTGCGTAATTGTGAAAAAGCATATGTGAAAAATGTGCATTGAACCTTGCTGGAAGGGGCCTTTTCAAGTAATCCTTGTCACCAACACCACAGCGAAGTGTGGGGATCTCCAGAACTGGGTGCACACAGTTCACATTCGCAGAGTTCCAATTCCCCTGACTGATACTACAGAGCCCAATCCTAATGTGCCGGTGGTAACAGTGAACAGGATGCTCACAGTAGCAACACTTTGAAGAAAAAAGAAATCAAAAACTTCACTATATCACATAGGTATTGCTGTTAATGCAATTTATCGCACAATAAATAACGTTTTCTTTATTTAGCAAAAAAGGCCACTTTATTAAGACAGGTGCATACAATATTTTAGGTAACTCAGCATTAACAGTTATATCATAAATCAATCCCCAACTTAGCTTAACATAGCTTCAAAACATAACCCCCATGGTGATCGAGCATCCTCAGAAAGAACTGTAATCATGTTAAAGAAAGCCCCATCATTTTCCTTCCATTTTTCCCATGTCCTGGTACTTCCTCCCTCCCCCTTGAGGGATAGAGAAGCCCACTCGAGACTGTCCACCCCCCAAAGACCCCGCCACCCAAGAAAACTGAAGAGTTTTCCTGTCCCCACCAAAAGAAATGCACATTAGAGTATTCATCAAATTCTGTTGGAGCACCTTACATTTTCATTCCATATTTTTGCAATCAAGTCTCTCAATTCCAATAATAATATGCTTGCCCCATTTGGGATGAATGAACTCCATCATCCCGAAAAAGATGCCCCTCAGAACTTTTGATATTGCAATGAGATAGGACTGTAATCCCCATAGCACCATGAAAAACTCTCATAGCTCTATTGAGTTTACGTCTCGCTTTTTCCATTGCTGCATGACTTTGTGCTCCTCTACAATATTGACCAGTCATAAATTCCATCCAAATTACAGTTGTACCACCTCAGTTATTTTTTCTAACAGCCAAATCTAGCTTCATTTGCTTTATTAAGGACAGACCTGATTCATTTACCAAAACATTTTCAACTAAATGAAGGATCGACATATCAGGGAAACCCCCATCGGAACACATTGCAGACAATGTATGAAACAGACCCCCCCAATGCATTCCACCTTTCCCTTATCATACCACCTCGTGATTAACATTCGGAAGTCCAAGAGATCTTCCATAAATTTGCTGTTCAGTGTATAAAGCTGCCCATTTTTATAAAGGAATGGCCCACTATCCAAGTTTTCTTTTTTCAAGATAAAAGCCCTTGTACACAACCAAGGTAGAAAAACAAGTATTAGCAACAATAATAGAACAGAGATCCAAATAATTATTTTCTAACATATTTCTCACAACATTGTGATTTCCATGTCCCAATTATACGTATATCTGACCATGACCAACCCAGTCTTGCAGCTTCCGTCGCTGCCCCAATTCCAAAAGAGTGGGTGCCGAAAAGCATTGGGATCCTTACCCAGCCTGATGATAATCTTTCTTATTACTGCCAGTAGCTGTGCAATAGAAATAATTTTTCGGTTAGCGTGGCAAAAGATTTGCCCTAGTTTGAAAAACTTTGAAGTTTGAAAATTAGCCCATTCCTCTACAGGGCAACAACCCTCCACCCCGCTTTTGTTCAAGGACACCCATTTACCTCTGCCTAATTGATCCGTCTTTGATGCTCTTAACCAAATCCTTAACCTTAGGTGCTCAAGAAATACTTCATCGTTACGTATACCCGCCTGATTTCCTAAACCCAACAACTTGGAAGCTCTAAATGCCCCAAAAAACAAACAAAAAATGCATAACCCAAATTCATCATAACAGCAAATTGGCAACTGTAACAACAGCTGTTGAAACAAATCAAAGGTCACTGGCTCTCGCAACGTTTTTTTACCGCTCCACTCCCTACTTAAGCCTTTTAGAACTTTTTCACCAGCCAACCGCCCACCGGGTCCCTACCCCACCACAATTGCCCATAAAAAGAAATTCCAGCTAATTTTCCTGAAATAGTAGTGTGTGAGAGACCTTTATTTATCAACTGCAGCACTACCCCCAATAAAAACTGTTCTTCATTGACCATATTCCCAGTTTTTGCAACATTTTTACCATAACTTATTCATTCTTTCCAAGCTTGTTGATAACTTCTTCTTGTGGATGCTGCTACTGATTTTTCTACCAGTTCGACTATCCTCACTCCCCCCAGTCCCAGACGCACTGTGGGATCTGAGTCTTGTTGTGTTCCGCCCCAGGTGCAAAATTTCTACATTTCTTCCACTGAAAACGAGACAGAGCATCTGCTATATTGTTATTGACTCCAGGAATGTGTCTTGCTTTAAAAATAATGTTAAGTTGCAAACAATTCATCATAAAGGCACGTTAAAGCAGCAAAACTTTCAAATCCTTCGCCTTCTGCTTGTTAACCAACTCAACCACCGCCAAATTGTATACATTGAAAAGGACTGATATATTTTTGAATTCCTCTCCCTAAACAAACAATGCCACTAGTAGCGGGAAAAACTCTAAGAATGCTATGCTGTGACCTTGATTCAACCATTGAACAGACCAACTTTCAGCACACCAATGACCTTCCCAAAAAACTCCCAAGCCTTTAGCACCAGACGCATCAGAGAATATTTGTATCTGCCAAATCATATCTTCCTCCACAAAGAACAAAGAAAGGACGTTAAAATCCGCAAGAAACTCCAGCCAGATGTGTAGGTCAGCCTTGATAGCCATGGATATTCGCACTCTGTGATGGGGGAAATAAGCACCAGACATGGACATGCCCAAACACGTACAATGGTTCTGCCTGCCCTGACTACTCTACATGCAAAATTGAGGTAACCCAATAATCACTGCACTTTTCTGAGCTCCATTTTCTTTTCATTGATCACTGACAACAAGAAGGATGTTATCTCCTGAACTTTCTCAGCGGGTAGCTTGGTCACCATTTCCAAAGTGTCTATTTCAATTCCTAAAAAAGTCAACTTTGTGCTTGGACCTTCAGTTTTTTCTGGCAACAAAGGAACACCAAGATCATGAGCCATAACCTGAAAGCTGTGTAAAGCCTTTCTGCATTGATCCATGTTCTTAACACCAATTAACATAAAGTCATCCAGGTAATGACAAACAAGATTGTGACCACTAAGCTGTGTAAAACACCATTGTAAAAAAGTGCTGAAGGTCTAAAATAGAGGCCATGATATTGAACAGCCCATAGGAAGCACTTAATCTACATAGAATGAGCATTGAAATGCATGCTTAAAAGATCAAATTCATGAGGATGTATGGGCAAAAGACGAAAAGCTGACTGAATATCGCTCTTAGCCAATTCTGCTGCCCTCCCAGCTGATCTGACCAACTTCAATGCATCATCCACTGATGCATAGGATACCCTTGAATCTGCTTTCGAAATAAAGTCATTGACTGATGAGCCTTCTGGCCATGATAAATGGTGTATTAAATGAAATTCCACAGCAGTTTTCTTGGGTACAATTCCCTGAGGAGAAACAATCAAATTATCCAATGGGCAGTGTAAGAAAGGACCAGCTACTCTGCCTGCCTCTATTTCTGAGTTTAGCTTCTGCTGGACAACATGTGGAAATTCCTTAGCAGATTTTAAATTATCTACCACCTTTACAGCCTAAGTCCTTGATAACCAATCTTAAATCCATCTTCGAATCCCCAAAATAATGTGGATGCCGCCTCTGAGTCTGGATACAGTTTAATAAAACCTGACAAAACCTCCAGCTTGATTGGTGTATGGGCCCTTTCCTGCAAATTGAAATGGCTGATCTCTAGCCCTCTGCCCTCTCCCTTGCTCACCAAACCTCTGACCTGCAAAACATTGGGTGAGTGGATGTTTCCCCCCACATTGCGAGCACTTATGCTTATAGCTGTAGAATTCTCTATTACAGAAACCTTTGTTAAAGTTCCAGCATGCCCCCGTAACTTGTAATTGACCTCTCCCAGAGAACCCCCCCAGACTGGGCGGGATGATATTGAAAGGGCCAGTAAGGACTGGTAAACTGCTTGCCGTATGTGTTGTAGCTTGCGGATGAAAAGAAGCAATGCATTGAAGCCACAACATCACCCCATAGTCTGTCATTGAAAATACTAATCCTAGCTCTAAACTCTTCATTCTAACTTAACCAGGCTGAACCACCAAAATACATTTGTGCTTTTCTTATAATGTCCATGTATTTAAACATAGCTACCGCTTTAACCCAGTGACGTTCACAATAAATGCTCGCATAAATAAGAAAAGCAGATGTCAAATTCTCAATTGTTTTGGGAACTCTAGGTCTCTTTGCTAATTCCCACTCTTCCTCCTTAGAGGCTTCTTTGGCTTGAATGTCTCTATGTAAAAGTTTAAAGACATCAACAAACTCATGCCTCCATATTCTACTCTTCGTCTTATCCGATAAATGAGAACCTAAGGGCTTACCAATTTCCATGTAAAGAAGTTTCCTATGAATGTTTTTATCCTTTTCCTCTTTGTCTTGGTCAATTATCTTCGTAGTTTGTTTACTACTGACCACCTCCATTGCACTGTCCCTTTTGATTTGACAACCTCAGATTGTAAGTCCTTTTGTTTAATGGTGCCTAAATCATTACCCAAATCCCCCCAACACCAATAGATCTTGACAGTTTCTGTGTTTTGTCCGATTGTTGCCATACTGCCCACCACTCTGCCTTACCTTTTGGCAATTGTGACCAGCATTTGCGAAACTCCTGAGGGTCAACTTGGCGCCGTCCGTCGATTAATTATTTATGCTCAATTGCTCGGTCTGCTCTTGGCTTCTGCAATATACTAAGAACCCTGAATGCCCCCACAGTTTTGCATATACATTTCTCCATCATCCCCGCAATCCCCTCCCCTCAATTCACCATCTTCCGGTTCATCACTATCTGCTTCATAATGTAAATGTTCTTCATAACTACCCGAAACAACCCCACTCCCACCCAGAATCTCCCCATCCCCCACCCCACCATCGTACAACCTCCATCGAGGCTCTGACATAGGCTTAGAATTTTTCTGACGTAGAAGGAAAATCCGCTCCAGATCTTCCTTTGTCTTCGGGCCAACGTAATAGAGCCACTTTGTGCTTTGTTGGCAAATTTCTCGTGCCAGCCGTTTTCACCACTGTGCCAACTGGCACCTTTTTCTTCAAGCTGCTCATACCTGACTGTTCCTTTGTGCCTACAACTCCCTCCCTCATGAAGTTACTAAACATACTCGCTGCCCCCGCCTTAATGTCCTGCTCCACCCAAACCCATTGACCTGCCCCTGACTTAGGAATTTCATGTTGCACTCTCACCCCCATACTCTGATAATGCTGTCCCAAACCTTAGTTAAAAACTAATTGTTGACCAACTGCCTTACCAGTTGACCCACCCTCCAAAACTGAGACGTCCATATAGGCTTCCTGATCAGACCGTGTGGGCACTTTAAAATACTCAACACACTCCCGTGAATCAGACTGTAACAGAACCTCCCCAACACTTGAGGTCTGCCTCATGATTAAACCCTGTGGTGCTGTGCAGAAATTGCCTGGTACCAAACCCCCCACCTCTCCACCAGAAATTGTGTCACTAGGTAAAGCTGGCACGCATACATATTTGAGATTTGGAGCAGGGCTTAAAAGGTAAGTCTGGCCGTTCATATAAACTATTTTCTCCCTGTCAGGTGTAATGAATTCATGACTCTTACACACAGAGGAGGGGCTCGCCTACTTCAGCCTGTAAGGTTGGGGCTTGCCATAAACAGCACTCTTGGTCTGCCTCCCTTTCATATTCTTTAAATCTGACACATACTCTCTGCCAGGAGCGCCTCTTTTTTCACTGCTCCTCTCACAGACCACCCCCTCCATTTGCCTGTTGTAGCACGCAGAGCATGTGTAGAACCCTGAGCGTCCGCAACGGCTTGCCCTCCAACTGATGGCAACACAGAGAGCATTAGAGATGCCTCTGGCATATTTTCCTTATCCGGTGAGTGAACCATCACAACTTCTTTTTTGTCAGCATTCTCCATTTCCGCAGAAGAGCTCAAACATGCAGCGACCGCAACTGCCACACCTCGCGCTGCCTTCCTTTTAGGTCTTTCAAGCCCCATCCAGGACTCACCAGGAACCCTCAGCTTAAATAAGTCCACCCTGCCTGCATCACAAAGGACCCTAAAGGCTTCCCTAACCACCTTGTGACCAGCTATACAGCCCTGAAAATAACTCCAATAGTGACAACATTTAAATTGCTAACACTAAATTAGATTATTACCTTCCCGACTCTTCCAAGGCGAGTGCTTTCCCGCCTGACCAAACACTATTTATAGCCTCCCTCAGAAGCCTGCGCTCACCTAACAGCTCCCTGATTACACCTGTGGCCCATTCCAATGTGCGAAAATATGCAGGGGGAGACCAGCTCGCGCCAAGCTCCCCCTGGGTCCCCGCTTTGTCAGTAAATCCACTGATTATTGAAAACATCATAATCATTGTTGAATTAGGGATGGAGGTGCTCAGGACAAGGAGAGAAAGTAGTGCTTGGGAAAAAGTGCATTGGTGAGGGTATTTAAGGAGAGGTAATGTGCCGTGTATACATAATATTTACATGATGAAACCTATCCAGCCTATGACAGGCAAATTATTACATACAATTACATAGCAAGATGTAAATCTCAGTGGCCTCAGTTTGTTGAAGAGAAACAGTCAACATTTCGACCCCTTCAAATGTTCTAGGTAAGTGTGTCCTTAGCTTGAGGTCTTCGTCAGGACAGAGTAGTAAAGAGCAGCAGGTCAAAGGTCAGCGTGAACAATCAGGCTGAACGAGACCCAAAAGTGGGCTCATTGAAGCTCCTTGAACAATGCAAACTTTAAAAGACCGGGAACATCCAATATCTCCGTCTGGCTTACGAGTCCAGTGATTCAGGACTCGTAAGCCAGACAGAGATATCGGATATCTGTGAAATATTCAAAGCTTACTGTTTCAGTTGGAGTTACCAAAAGACATGTTTCTGCTTTATTTAACATGAATTACAATTTTTTCCTTAATAGTTCTTTGAAAATAGATTTTAACTCAAATGGTTATGCTATGTTACTAAATGAATACACTAATACTATGAATATTGGTGATTGCTATGTTAGTATGCAAATACCTTCATCAGTTGCTGAGGGAGTAATATACCACCACTTACCACTGACATTTGGAATCTCATGCAGTGTGCTAGCTAGTTTTTTATACAGTACAGCGCAACAGATACACCGATGTACCATTTTTCAAGTCAAGCTCAAATCTTGTCTGAAGTAACTGTGTTTAAACATTTAAATCTGCATCCTGAAGTTTCAGCCATTGAGACTATGGGTTACATATTTAGACCAACACAAACTTTTGATATGGCATATGCACTTAGAAATAACCAGACATGTAAACTAATAAGGATGGAAAATAATTTTATAGACTTTGTAGAAAACAGATGACATCATGAGAAAAAGAAAGTTAGTGTCTTGCCCGAATTAATTTCTAGGAGTTTACCACAAGAAGAAAATTTGTCTTAGAAGGATTGCCGTCATTGGCTTTAGATTGGCATTGTAAAGGTAAACGTTACATATACAGAAAGAAATCAAATGTAAATGCCATTTTTGTGGGAGTTTGTGAATGTGAGCATACATTTGAAACGCATGAGAAATGGGGAAGATATTTAGAAGGTGTAGATCCCATTTTCCTTTAAATATATTATCCCAGTGGGTAGAATCCTTGTTATAAGTTACTGAAAAGTGGTATGGAAGATGTAACACAGCAATAGTGTTTCCTAAAATTGATTATGTCAACAAGTTAAATTAAGAACTAATAAATTACCATGAGAGAACAAAGAGAAGGACCAGTGCAAGTAATAATTGTAGGTGATATATTTGGATTTCAAATACCTTCAGTAGGAGTAGCTTTAAGGTCTCAGAAAATTAGAAAGTGGTCTACAATTGTTAATAAACTTGCTAAAAGTACCACTGGAGGATTTTCAGTTGTAAATGAGGACGTGATATTGATACAATTGATGGTGATTCAATATCTACTTGCCCTTGATATTCTTCTCTCAAAGGAGGGCAGAGCTTGCTGATTATTAAAAGTTTAACATTGCTGTTCTTATATACCTGACAGGAGTAAAGACCCTGGGGGTTATATTCAATTATTTCGTATTTAAACAAAGATGTGAAAGAATTAAAAGCAGATGATGTTTGGGTAACCATTAGTAAAGGATTAACAAGTGCTACCAATTGGTTGGGAAACATAAGAAACGGACTTGTCATTTCTTTTTTGAGACCCATAATGGTGATCTCTTTGTACATATTGCTGATAAAATTGTCAATCAAATTTGCAGAAAAAATCCAAAGAATAAGACTTGTGGAGTGAAAAGAGTAAGAACTGATCTTGAATTGGAAAATGCAGAATGCAATTTTTATGATGAAATTAAAAACTTTGGAGAAAGCAGAAGAAAGAGGTTGAAGACAACCAACCCGTAATCACTGATACAATCTGATGAGAGAAAGTGTGATGGCTTGATTCTCCATCAGAGTGGGTTGATGTAGTGAGATTTTGGATATTATAAAAACACAACACAGTTATAGTTATAGTACACGATAGGGTTGAAATTTTACACTCAATAGATTGGGATACATGAAACAGAGATAAGTGTAGTAGAAACATCGTACAAGTGTGCTTTTAAAATAAGATGAAGAAAACGTATCTAGAATAACATTAATACATATAAATGGAGCTGTACTAATGGAATATATGTTTATAAATGGAAGGTTGTGCTAAAATGAAGTGGCTTAGTGACATGTTACTTATTGTTAATATGCATAATTTAGAAAAATCTGTGCAGTAGCATGTAAACAGTGAAATAGAAACTAGAAATTTTACAGAATGTAATTAGAGATGTTATAGAATATGCAAACATTCAGACAAAATAAAAAATTTGAACTTTGAAAATAAATTGCATTTATGAGAATAATATTGAAAAATGTATGGTAATAGGACGTTTTAATATTAGACATTATGGTGCCGATTCCGATCCTGTAAAACCCGGGTACAAATGGTCGTACGGAGCGTTTTCTCCGTACGACTCGTACCCGGGAAATCCACCGTACAAACCAGCAAGTACGATTTGTACAGAAATACCATTTCCGTACGAATCGTAAAAAACACAGCACGGCTAAAAAATACATACAATTCCGATCCTGGACAGCGTGTATGCGACGTCCGCATGGAGTCAGGCAGTGTTTTACGGACCAGCAAGTACGATTCGTACCTACAGCACTCCGCACGGCTATATTTTTACAGGAGCCAAAAAGTGCCGGAAAAGCTAAGTACGCTGCGATGCACGAGGAAAAGGGGGCCCGCTACGTGGCATACACGCCATCACCCACATCGTACGTGTCATCATGTACGGTGCGTATCCCAACATTGCATATGTACGGCCCGTACCCCCCACCCCCCCTATGTACGGCCCATACCCCCCACCCCGGTATGTACGGCGCATACCCCCCACCCCCCGTATGTATGGCGCATACCCCCCACAAGCGTATGTCCGCACCGTACCCCAGGCGAACCCCCACCTGCGTATGTCCGCACCGTACCCCAGGTGTACCCCATTCCTCGCGTATGTACGGACCGTACATACGCGAGGATTGGGGTACGCCTGGGGTACGGTGCGAACATACGCGGGTGAGGGTACACCTGGGGTACGGTGCGAACATACACGGGTGGGGGGTACGCCTGGGGTATGGTGCGAACATACGTGGGTGGGGGTACGCCTGGGGTACGGTGCGGACATACGTGGGTGGGGGGCTACGCCTGGGGTACGGTGCGGACATACGCAGGTGGGGGGTACGCTTGGGGTACAGTGTGGACATACGCGGGTGAGGGGTACGCGCCGTACATACGGGGGGTGGGGGGTACGCGCCGTACATACGGGGGATGGGGGTACGGTGCGGTCGTACGCGGGAGGGGTGGGAGGCTGGGGGGGCCGTAAGACTTGTACCCCGGGCACACGGGGTAGGGCTCGTACAAAGTTCGCTCTGTACGGAGCCCTTTCCATTCGCTTGTGTTTTCGGACGGCCGGTACGGATCGTACTTGCGCACTCGGACTTCAGTTTTACGATTTGTATATAAAACTGTCCGGGGACGTCTCGTAGACTTTTCCCGAGGCGATTCGTATGTATTTTTCACGTACGAATCGTACTTCGCCGTTTGTACGGGACTTGTACGATTCGTACGTAAAAAAATACGGATACGAGTCGGACGGGAAAAAAAAAACAGGAACGGAATCGACCCCTATGTGTAATAATATATGTGAAAGTTTATATATTATACTTGAATTAATTTGAATGTATTACAATTAAAGTACAGTTAATGCTTATTTCATTTTACCATGCAATGCTAACTTGAAGGCCTTTTTGTCGAGATGCTTTTACACTGGAATTGACCTTTCTACAATTGAATACAAAAGATTGTTCTTTGTCAAAATGTATTGTAATGTGTTTGTTCTGTACACTACAGTCCTTTGAAGAAATTCATTTCTTATTCAAATGTATCACAGCAAAATGTTGAGTGGGAATAGAATTTTAGCTATGGCTGTAAACTGCAACTTTGTATTTCTTTTTAGCAACATTAGGCCCATGTGGACTTGCATAGTTTCATTTCTCATGAAAAGCATGGGACATTAGCTCGATGTTTCAAATATCTTGCGAGACATAATGTGACCATAAGTCATGTGATGCTCTTTAGATGGTGGTGTGATGCTATGCCACTAGGAGTTTAGAAAATTACCTGTAAAAGAAGAAACCCCAGGGGAGAGGCAACACATACTCCTTTTGCCTTTTACACAGGTGCAGACCCCATTAGCCTTTTACAGATATGCATGCATCTTTTGCCTTTTATGTGAACTCAGACTTTTTTTGCCTTTACACAGACAACGTTAAGACTTTCCTTTTGAGAAGCTTTCCGGAGCATGCTACAACGCACTATAGATTAAAATGTTGCTCGATTTTTGAAGTTTTGCTAACTTGGACTGTCTAGTCAATGCTAGACTTTGTGGCATACGGACTGAGATTTTATGTTGAACCGTTCTTAAGATCTTATTCATGCCTTGTTTATGGACTTGCCATTAATGGACTCTAACTGAATCCTTCCTATCCCCTTGGAAACTTAGCTGTTAGTTTACAAATTATCCTCCTGTCTCTCTAAATCTGTGGCTATTGTTGATTCAAAATGCCTGCCTAATGCTTGGCATTGTTATTAAAGTTGTTATATTTCTAACTGAGTTGCTGAAGCAATTGCTGATTATGATACATTTTGAACGGTGAGTTTAGACACCATAATTTCCACCTCTCCTATCGGTAGAGAAAGTTTAATCAGAGGATCATTGCCTAGTGGTAAATGAAAAGGTGCAGTACGATTGGAGGAGAAAATGAGTGTATGAGTAAGTAGTGAGTAGAGAAAAAAACAATTCCGCTGGATCAAAGTTCATACACACAAAATTTAAACTCAGTGAATTTGCAAATTGATGGGCATAACTTTTAACGTCACAGAAAAAAAATCGTTTGAAATTTCTGGAGGAGAGTATTTATCCTTCAAGGTCCGCCCAGTATGCCCCATCAAATCAGCCCCATGTTAGCCCTGCATATTTATTTTGTGTATTGCTGAATTTATGGTTCTTTGTGGATCCCTTATATTGTGTGAGGATGGTCACAGCATAAACTTGCAGTAGCAACCAGCCAGTCAGATTGCAAAGATCCACTTTTCTAAAAGGATATGTGTAACCTACCTTAAACCAAGGGAGAACATTTTCCACATCAATTTGAATTCACACATTTCGAATTTGACAAACAGATTTCAAAAGCAAAAATGGGGAACATCAATCATCAAGATATTTTTGGTGCTTTTAACTCAATTGACTCGCCACATGATGTCTTCTTTTGCTGCAAAAACACAAAAAAACCCATTGATTACATTTTTCCTTGCCACACAACTATCTCGAGTATGACCACTGCATTTCAGGGAGGTTTGGCAGCTTTTTCCCTACTGCAATTAAGATGGAGCTTAACACTTTTGGATCCCCTTATAATATTGCCCCCGTGGAGGATCTTCCCAAGTCTTTCAAGGCTTCAAGGGTCCATGTGGTTGATTAAAACTTTAGTAAAGTTCTGAGCTGCTATGTGGAATGGCAAACATGCTATTGAAAATTCAAAAGTATTTATTGATTTATTGCAAGGTTGTTTATGGCTTGAACAAGACCCTTGTGGGTATCAGAGCTCTTCACACATGTTAATGAACAGAGACATATACAGTGGATTAAAATATTCTCAAAAACAAACACTACAAGGTATGGCAGATCCTCATGAGAGCGGGATCATATCAATAATGGGACAGTTGAGTCAAACAGTAATATAACAAGCGAGCAATAATCACAAGCAAAGTTGATGAGTCCTGATAAACTCAGAGAGATGAGTTCCAAGGATCTAGGGCAGAAATTTGTTAATGAGTAGTAGTTTAACTTCTTTCTTGAAGGATGCTGTTGAGTGATTCAGTCTGGTTTCAGAGGGGAGGGAGTTCCACATTCTAGGGGTGATGCCCGAGAAGGCTCTCTTATAGATTATCTTTTTAGAAAATCTCTGTGGTTTCAGCAGTAAAGTGCTGGAACTTCTAGAAGATCTGGAGCCCTCAGAGAGTTCAAGCTTCTGAGTAGGATAACTTGGGGTTTTGAAGTGTAGGGCTGTGTGGGTCATGCATGCAGTTTTTGGCTGAATTCATGCTTTGTAAGGGAGCCATTACACTGATTTCAAATCAGGGGTGATGTGGCTGTTTCTTTTCGATCCAGTGATGAGCCTCGCAGCGGAGTTGAGGGAAGACCTTAAGGAGGCAGTTTTAAGTTTTAAGTTTGGGCAGGCCGGCTAGGATTACACTTCTATAGTACAGCCTGGACATCACTAGGGCTTGGACAGCAGAGCTGAAGTCCTTGGTGGGTAGAAAGGCATCTACTTTTCTTAAGATGCGCATTTAGAGGTTCGCTCTTTTGGTGGCAGCATTAATGTGCTTCTGCATATTAAGGCACTTGTCAAGAGTTATTCCCAGTGATCTCAATTCGTCAATGACCTGAGGCAGGCAATTGTAGGCTGTTTGTTGCTTCATCCATTCGTTAATAATGGGTGCCAGATTTGGTGGGGTGAAGAGGAGGAATTCAGATTTGAGAGCCTTTAGTTGAGGGGTTGCATGTCAACAAGTTTTTTTTTGAAGGGTTAAGCTGAGGGCTTTGATGTCTTCAGGAGAGGAAACTTTCAGATATAGTTGGGTGTCATCGGCATACATGTGATAATGGAGGCTGGATGTACCTTTCCAATCAAGAGTGCACTCTAACTATAACCAGATTCCTTGCTGCCAATGCTGTAATAGACATATGTGTGTGCGCATATGCAATTGAATATTTGGATGCATGCATGTGTGCACACGTATGAACTAGTACTATTTTGCCATAGTGATTCTATTTTTCAGATTGTCATTGAAAACATTGTACCCAATAAAGAATGATCATATTTTCACACTAACAAAAATGCTTTTTTTCTGTTATTTTGCAGATGCTCTACACAGGTTGGGTCCTCTCTGTCCATAAGATTGGAAACTGCTGCTTCGATAGTTAGCCTATTGTACTTCTGCTACTTTGACTCCCTGAGACTATGACTGCTCCTGAAAGTGACTCATAACACTCTGTACTAATAATAAAAATTGATAAATAATTGGCTATTGAGGAAACCTGCCTCTTGCATATTTTAAAAAGAGTGTAGACATGTGTATTGTATAAATTGGCTCAATAAAATGGTTTGACCTTTCCACTTTCATCCTCCTATCAATGTATATCAAAAAGTATTTGATCCATAAATCATTTTGCTTGTTGATTTTTTATTGCAAACTATAAATTTGATTTTCAGGTAAAAGGTTTTGGGCCTCATGTATAAAAGGTTATAGCAGTCGCTAATGGAGAATCAGGCTGTTTGGTACCGCTAAATGGCCGGTACTAACTCTATTTTGTCACCTATGACCGACTCCAATAGGGTTACTGAGTTGGTATAAGGAAGGTCCTTGTCAAGAGGGCCCCCTTCCTAATAGCAAATCACAGGGGATGTATGAATGTTTTGTGACCGGAATGTGGTTGCAAAACATTTGCAGTTTACCGCCTGCTTCAAGTAGCTGGTAAGCCAATCTCAAACAGGAAGGGGTCCCATGAGACCCATGAGACCTCTTCCCCTTTGTAAATGGTTGTGAATTTTTTTTAAGAGCAGGCATTTGTGCCATGTACCACTGACTACTCTTAGAAAACGAAACTGAAACGTTTCATTTATTTTTTAAACACATACAATTTTCCTTCAAGGAAAGTGGGAAGCAGTAAAAAAAAAAAAAAAAACAATGCTTTGTTTAAAAGCAAACACAGAGGCCCCCAGCAGGCCACCATCCCTTTGTTTTCAGCGAGTCCCAATGAATCGCAAATTGCAACCTACCTTATGAATATTCATGCAAGAGGTCACTTGCAACCCCATTAGGAATCATTAAATGTGTCTCAGATACATTAGTACATCGCATTTTGTGACTTCCTAACTGGGAGTCATAAAAATTCTCAATTCGGAACTTGCAAAATGAAGCAGTCGTACCTGTGGCCCGTGATCTTTCTATGTAACTGCTCCGCACAATCCCACTCAGCAGTACCATTTGAAGGTCGGATTATCATCTCTGTATTTACACTCCCCAACTATTTTCAACTATGATTCAAAAATTCTTCTTTTCGTATGGTAATTTATACATTGTTAGTTTGAATTGGTATGCTCTCAACATATTACCTGTCAAACTAGGCATATGTAGCTGGCACAAATGCTTTCCAAATCTGCCCATAAATAAAATAAATGCAGCACATAATTTTCGCGCACAGTCAAGGCTCAGTGGGATTCTTCAATGGGCACTGCCTTTTAAAGTGTTTAAGTCTCTGGAATTACCAGAGGCATTGTTGCGCTAAAAAAAAACAGAAGGGCTTGCCTGTTTACATTGAGTAAAAAATAGAACATTTCATGTTGATTTATTATTGTACATGAAGTTTAAAGAAGGGAGCAGACAGATCTTGGCCCACTTTTTGCATGAAAGAGAAGGGGGACATGTGCTTGCTTCCTTTGTCTGTCGCAAAATGAATTTGCTAAATTGTTTTTCTTGTTACATTTTACAGACTATGTCCTATTTTGGAAGCCTGTAGTTTTTCGGTCACTAAGCCGACATTCTATTTGAGGTTTTCATTTGTGCTAGAAAAGGCTTTACGATCTTTTGTGTTGTGTTCCTTTATTTTCAGAATCTGTTTCTTCGGATGCCGTGAAAGGAGTAGCTAAGAGTTCCAAGCTTTCAACAAGAGGATTACCAAACACTGAAATAGTAATACGGTGACACTTGTTAGAACATAGTAATATGCACTATATTTTTAAGTACCTAGTTTCCTCTGTCACCACAGTTGATACTTTAGAAGGATTTTTTACACTCACATTTGACATTTGTACAAGTTGTTTTGCAGCACACATTTCTCAAAGTGTAAACATTAATTGTGCAGCCTTTGAATATCTTCCAGCCCCTATTAACACACATTTGAAACCATGCAGAAGCTCAAACAACTATGTTGTTGAAATAAGTATGTGTACTTTGTTTATTTGTGCTCAAATGTTTTAAATCGTAAATCAAACAAATTGAGTCTCTGGGTGCCATAGCAAGGTACAATGAATGCCAATGAAACCAAGAAAAATTGCCCCCTCTAATACAAGCAAGGAAAATCAGCCTTTATACCCAACCGAGGTAGTTATAAAACAGTCACAGTGAGGCATCTGTGGGACGACCCTAGCATCCATGGGCTCAGTGATATTGCACCTGCTGCCCTAATGATAGCTACACATCTGGAATGTCTCTGGATATATGGTGCTCCTAGTCACCTATTAACGATTCCGTCATGCCTTGAAAGGGCCATCCAGTCCAAGCAAAAAAATAAGTTTTATGTTAAGTCAGGAGGCTAACATTATGCATAAACTTTTATTCACTCCTTTTGAGCAGCAACTCTTAAAAGCTACTATAACAGAACTTTATCACATCACAATGTAACATAGAATCCTCAGTCCCATAAATACTTCTTGTCCTCCATATTCCTTCTCTTTTGTTTGCTGCTTCTGAGCAGGTAATTATCATTAGTTGTGACATTTTATTAGTTTTAAAGATTGTTGTTTATATGTATAAATTGTATTGTGTAGTAGACAATACCCAATTTATGGGTAATATTATTTGTCTTAAAATGATTTTTGTTAAAGCTTTTATCTGCTTTTAAGAGCTAATAGTAAAAAATATTGGTTTTAAAAAAACAAAATGATGTATAAGTAATTTTATGTTGCGAACATACTGGATTTTACAAACATATACTTATATAGCGACACACATTGTGTGCCGATTTGCTACTTGGTTGCGTTTTTTAAACGCAATGAGGGAGCGCACTTGAGTGCAAGAGCAGAGTGAGTCACCTTGCTCCTGAAACCTAGGACGCAATCAGGTGAACGGTATCCATAATTTGCAGGACATCCATATGGAAGTGTTGGATGCATCTAACACATCCATCTAAAGTACCATAGGGCTTTCAACAGGCATGTGCATACACATCTGACGATCCAAGTTGGAGCGTATGTTTCAAAAGTAATTGGGTCATTTTTTTAAACATTTGGGTTTGTGTTCAAAGGAAGTAGGCAAGTGAATCAAGTTTCCATAGCAACAAATCAACGTTTGTTGTTGAAAATTGTTTAGACTGGCAGTTTGATAATTTACAAGCAGTTTTTACATAAAAACTACAAATAAACCTAGGAAAAAGGGATAAACATAAAGGTATATAGGTAAAAAAAAGTCAAACTGACTGGAAAAAAATATTGACTAGTCGAGCCAGGAAGGCATAATTCGAAAAATTATCGGTCAGGAATTGCATGATGCAGTTCAGGAAACAGTAAAACGGGTATTAGGTAGAAAAAAGGAACTTAGACAGAGGTAGATGAACACATATAACTTTCTATGTCTGATGAGAAGGATCTGAATAGAGGTTCAAGATTGAAATGTATAAAGAAAAAGAAACCTAGGGATGGAACGTGCAGTAAGAAATTAGTCCAAAGTGGCTCTGGAAGAGTTGGTGTCCAAAGCGGCACAATGAAAAGTTAGTTTAATGAATTTGATCCTAAGGATGAAGTAGAAATGCCGGGTGAAACATCCAATATGGATGAAAATATCTTAGATTTGGATTATAAAGTTTGTCTAGAAGATACGTTTGAGACAATAAGAAAAGTAAGCATAGAGAGACAACACTTATAGATGCATTGGGAGATAAATCATTTGACCCTAGGGATATAAGTCACCCAAGGGGTAAGCATTGGTGGACCTTAGACCATGTGTCTAATAATATAAAGAACAGAATAAGGAGACCACTAGAGAAGGATGAACGGAATATTATGAGGGCAGAATCTTCTTGTCCAGGAAAAGGTAATGCTAATACTAAATCTAGACCCGGCATAAATAACATATCTCTTTAAGATGGGTAGAGACCTAAGAAGGGTTTAGAGAGATCATTAAAGAAATGCCAGAACAGGATTCTGAATATCCTGGGCTCACTGCCTTTAATTCCTGACACAGTAGAATAAGTGTATTTTAAGGGGTGTGATCTAACCATACATTTACTAAAAGGTTGGTATCAATGTGCCATTAGTTTTTTAGGCAATACCAATGCAGGGCTTCTGGCAGAAAGATGTCCCAAATGTCAGGACATCAGACTAATGGAATGTCAGGATCCCAGAATTAAGGAACCTATAGAGTGAACCTTGGGGTACCCAATTTTTATCCCGAAAAAGGGAGAGGAGGAAGAGGTCGATCTGGTAGAGGACAAGGACAACATACCATTTAATGTCAAGGTAAGTATGAGGACTGTTATTAGATCTCGAAAAATGTGGGAAGAAGGTTAACATATTTCCAAGTTCAATGGAGAGAATTAACCAATGATATATGGGTATTAAAGGTAATAGAAGGTTATCAAATAGAGTTCAGTTACAGAACCATACCAGAAGAAAAAAAACTGCTAAACTTATTTTTCAAATAGAATTAGAGAAGATTGTACAAGAGGAAATTTAAAAAATGATAGTGAAAGATACAATGACAAAATAGGAGATGAACAGAAAAAGTCTATGAATATGTTATTTCTGATGGAGAGAAAAGCCAAAGGCTGGAGACCTGTGATAGATTTGAGAAATCGAAATTAATTTGTGATATATCGACACTTCAAAATGGAAGGGATACACTTATTGAGAGACATGCTTCAGGACTTAGATTGGATGGTGAAAATGAATCTCAAGGATACCTATTTCACAATTCCAATTGCAAAGGAGAGTCAATGTTATTTACTGTTCAGATGGAAAGGATAGTTATGCCAATTCCAATGTCTTTCACTCAGGCTGTCAGCAGCACCATGGTGTTTCCCAAACGTTTTGGGACGAATAGTGGGTTTTCTTAGAGAAATAGGAGTGAGAATGATTGTTTAAGTAGAGAGCATTTTGCTAATGAATCAAAGTGAAGAGGAATCGAAAGATCAGTTGATGTTGGTGAAGGATTTGCTAAAGACGTTGGGTTTTGTAATACATTTAGAGAAATCAATACTAATTCCATTGTAATGCTTGGAATGTCTAGGATTTGTGGTAGACACAGTAACAAGACAGTTACAGTTACCAGAGAAGAAAGTAAAAAAGATAAGACAAGAAGTGAGATTGTCGTCAAAGAAGGAGAAGTGAAGTTAAGAGAATAGGCAGAGGTGATCAGTATATTATCTTCATTGATACAAGCTGTATTTCTGGGACATCTACATTACGGGGCCCTTCAGGGACTAAAGACATTGGATCTGATGAAAGGTTTGTGGTGGGGAGATGTGATACATCTGAGCAAAGAAGCAAAAGAGGAGTTATTATGGTATAGGGTAAATTTGGAAGCCAGGAACGGATGGGCAATTTCTGGGACAAAACCAGATTTTATTCTAGAGTTATGTTATGCTAAATTAATATAGCTTATAATGTACACAAATCACCCCACAATGGGTATCTTGGCGCAGACAACTTACGAGCCCAGACACAGGTTGAATCCATCCTGAAATAATGCAATTTTAAGAAGCTTCACATTGGTGTATTTGAAGTGGATGTTTGTTCCAAAAAAGGGGATCCATTCAGGATGGTGTGCCATATGCTCTGGGCAGAAGACAGGTGGAGTTTGGAAGTTGGTAGAAAAAGAGGAACATATAAATTGTCTAGAGATGAGAGTGGGTTTGTTTGCCCTCCACAGTTTCAAGAAAGAGTTGAAGAGAAGTTCAGTTTTATTGAAGATGGACAACATAACGGCAGTAACACATATAAACAAATTGGGAAGAAGCAGGTCAAAGAGAAAAAGAAATGTGTGAATTTTGCTTGGAACACAAAATAGGATTGAAATCAGAATATTTACCTGGGATACACAATGTGGTAGCTGACTGAAATTCTTGAAATTTGGCTGATAACATAAATTAGAAGCGATTGGAAGTTAAGGGTGGATTATTTTCTGAAGATTTAGGAAATAATGAGCCCATTTGTGGTGGATATTTTTGCCTCTCAATTGACATTTCAGTCACCACATTATATTAGACGGAGACCTGATCCAGGAGCAATAGCAGTAGATGCATTTTTGCAGGATTGGAAGAAAATCAAAGGATATGTTTTTCATCTGTTCTTTATGATTCAGAGAATATTAGTGCAGTTGAGGAGGCAGAGATGTCTAACAGTACTAGTCACACCTTTTTGGAAAACATAGGTATGGTTTTCAACAATTATGGAGATGGATATAAAAATACCATATTTTAGAAAGTCATGCAAAGGTCCTTTATAAGGAGTGGAGAAGGAAGAACATCCATTAGTGGAGTAGGGTTTACTCAATCTTCTAGTATGGAGGATACCAGGTGTTTAGATAGATGCACAGGCCTCTTGGGACAGCTACAAATTTACTCAATGAGTCATGGGTGCCAGGAATTAGGAAGAGATATTGAAGTGCATGGCAAATATTGTTATGTCGGGGCGTGGAAAGGGATTTGGATCCCCTGGAAGCAGATGAAGCAGAGGTGGCAAATGTCTTGGCAGAACTGTTTGAAAAAGGCTTATGTAATGTAATGTAATGTAATGAGGTGCTTATATAGCGCTCTATCACCCGACGGGTATCCTGGCGCTTATCATATAGAAAGTTTCATTGTTATAAATCCGCTGTTATAGTAGGACATTTATTAAAATAAGGAAAGTCAGTGGATAGAAGTCCATTGATATGCAGAATGATGAAAGAAATTTGGTTAAAGAAACTGCCTAGAGCAAAATATCAAACATTATGGAATGTGGATTTGGTATTATAACTATTTGAGAGATAGCCAAGCAACACATACCTGTGAATTAAGTAAGAGAATTAACTTGGAAATTGGCAACATTATTGTGTTTAATATCATACAGATGAGTTTCAGATATAAGAGCGTTAGTAGTGTCAAATAGATTTTTATCAAAAGGATGGAGTCATTTTGAAATTTGGAAAAGAACGAAGACTATGTCTGGGGCAGTATTTTACTGAAGATTTGACAACTCTTTAAATTTGTGTGTGGTTAGATGTATAAAAGAGTATGAGAATAGAATGATGGACAAAAGATGTGCTGGAGTGGATGAGCTTTGATCTCCTATGTACAGCCATTTAAAGCTGCTACGAATGCAACAATTACAAGATGGGTAAGGGCTGTAATGAATGAAGCAGGTGTAGATTTGTCATAATTAGGGCTCTCGGTTTTATATTTATTTTTTTGCCATTTCCATCTGTATTTATCCATATTTTTTTTTGCCATTTTCTCTGTATGTATCCATATTTATTTTGTATTTTGAGTATTATGAAGTTTTAAAACTGTACATTTCCATATCTCTTTAACTGATAGACGCTCACTCATAGTATGATGTTTGTTGTTTTTGATCTATTTAAGCTGCCAAATATTACATAACGGTACATCCACTAGTAAACATTAGCACTATACCATAAATGTATGTTGCCATATGCTGCTATTTACTGAAATTTTATCCTGTTTTTAATTTCCCTTGCTGTCCATCTGCTCAACCTATAATTCATGAAAGACTGCACAGAGAATCACTCAAAATAAGCACAATCTTCTGTATTTATCCACTTTAAAACATAAATGCAGACAGAAAACACATTGTTTTCTGTCTGTATTTATCTGTAAAAATCCGTAAAAACGGAAAACAGGGAGCCTTAGTCATAATTCATGGCACATTCTGTCAGGGTGCCATTGAGACTAAGGTTTTTATGACGGAAGGATGTTTGGAAGACATTTTGAAGCCAGCAGATTGGTCTAATGCTGATATGTTTAGGAGGATCTATTTCAGAGCTGTAGAACATGTTTCAAACTGTGCTTTGTAAACCTTTGAACATGCAAAATGCTAGCCTCCTGTCTTGCCATAAAATGAAGATTCTCAAAGGTTAACCTAAATAAAGAATCACAATTTTATTAACCACAAGGAGGCTAGCATTATCCCACTCACCCATCCCATAAGAGAAGGATGTTACGTAGGTAGGAAAATAAAGAAAGAGTTTTACCAACGATTTGAAAAAATATAATGTTTACAGTAAGAGGTTGTTTTACTACAGTACGTTAATGATTTAATTAAGAAACAGAGAGATGGTTTAGGTTTATTTTGCAGATAACTAAAGGCATATAAAAATATGGTAATGAAGAACAAAGAAGAATCAAACAAAAGAGGAGGAATATGGAGAACAAGGAGTATTTATGGGACTGAGGATTCTATGTTGCATTGTGATGTGTTAAAGTTCTGTTTTGCAAGCTTTTAAGAATGGCTGATGAGAAGATTGAATAAAAGTTTGTTCAGTTAACTTTTAAGAATCATCATTCTCTTTATCTAGTCCTGTGCTAACAATCAGCAAAAGAGACATTCTAGAATGTTGCTTTATTGGATGATATATGCTTGAATTTTAACAGTGATCGTGACATGATTCACTGGACTGCTTCTTTAACATTGCAATTTACTGGAGTCCACATCACCACTGGTGGGAGGAGTTTAGGTGGTAGGTGGAGTTGAGAGGAAGTATCGGATACGTTTTTAGATTGGACTGTTTATTATTGACTTTTCTTAATACTTTCAATGCCATGCTTTAAATGATGAAGATGTTTTTTTTTAAATGTAATTGGTTGACCTAAATTACTCATTTATGCCATACTAAGGCTCTTCGTTTTCTAAATTAGGCTAAAATAATGTAATTAGAAAAAGATCTATGAAAATCAAGCTTAAATGAAAGCTCTCAGTTGATAAGTGATGAGTAAGCAATATCTTGTATTTGAAAAAGTTGTAGCATTGACATTTTGCTTGCATTAATTGATACCAAAGGCTGTCATGGGTGTTATGGTGTGAAAATTGACCTTCCTGATATAGATTTAGGAATGGGAGAACAAGCAAATTCGAAGTTCAGATCTTTCCTGCAAAGTTTTGTTCTACTCATCTCAGCACCAGTTGTGGCAGATTTCAATGTTTTTCAGGTGCACTAATAGGCAGGAAGAGAGGCCCAGGTACCACTCTGCAGGCCATAGAAGAATAGGTGGCACTCTTCTTCTACTCTATAGACTCCTAAGTGCATGCAAGAATATGCTAAACTATGAAAAGAGCAATCATTACTGTACAGTATATTTTACAAAGTTTATAGAGTAACTTATGCAGCATTTTCTTGCAAGAAAAAACCTGCAACGTGGTTGTGAGAAATTGGGCGGTTGGTTGAAGGGGTGGTAACCTCTGTTCAAGCAACAGCCACAATCCCCGTCAGGATGAACCACAAAATGTACTAAATTAACTTGTGCTTAATCCTCTGGTAGCTTGGCTCAAAAGCAGTCAGGCTTAACTTAGAGGCAACGTGTAAAGTATTCATGCAGCACACAAACAATAAAGTGCAAGTACAACACAAGAAGAATTCCTCAGCAATTAAGAAGGATAGAGCTGCCGCGGTCCCTGCAGGTAACAGCAGTGGGACAGCGAGGGGGGATTTAGAAGGATGATGCCATGGGAAAATTTATATTTTATTTAATTTTCCCTCTGCATTGTCCCTTCAAAGAGGCTTTAGGATACGGGGTACCCCTTTTCAGAGAGACAGCTCAACAAGATTTGCTGCTGCAGAGAATGTAAAGGGAGCTGACTTGAAGTTAGGCCAAACTGTGATGCACCTTGGGCAGACCGTCCAGCAGGTCTTTCCTTGATTCTCAGAGCAGTTTTTAGCCAATATTTTTTTACGTCCAAATATTTTTAATTTTGCCTATCTGGGCTTCTTTAGAACCACCACCAAGGATCTAGGACTGGAGGGGCACCACTTGAGATGTTAGTACTCACTCAGTCTGGGTCTAGGTTTGGGTTCAAGATGGTGGGAGCCTTTTCTGTCCCTCATGCCTGAAACTCTGATAGTCCTGGGTTTAGGTGATGAAGCAGGGTTCTAGAAGCCAGGCACACTCCTGAGGATTTTCAAGACATGCTCTAGGCAACAAAGCAGTACTTCCAGGTGCAGCAAAGCAGTCTTGTGGACTACACATCAGGCCACCGCAGCAGAAATACTCTGACAGTCTTTCAGCAGGTCCAGAAAATAAATTAAAGAGTAGGTCTAAGGGTCTCGTTTTTACACATAGCGCATTCTTTGAAGTAGAGGACGTTTCTAGAGAATTCCCTTTGAAGTGCTTGAAGTTTCCTGGCCTCCCTTCACTGACTCCAAGCTGGCATGAACAGTGCAGAGATCCAAATTATTTTGTGTGAAGGTAGAGAACAGCCTATTTAGTTGCAAGTGGGGCTGTGCCCAGCACTACACCTCCATCCTGCCAGTTGATGGCCCATTCAGGCAACCCTTATCCATCTATTGTGTGACTGTCTGGGAGTATTAAACAAAGTGTAACAGTCAACTACACCCAGTCATGTGACCCAGGAGAAGCTGCAGACACCAAATAGTTTAGGGCAGGAAAATGCCAACTTTCTAAAAGTAAGAGGGTAGAGGTGATTTTCATAGAATGTTGCTAAGCAGATTCAGAGAGTACAAGCACTTTCACAATAGTTAACAGTCGTAAAGTGCACAGAGTCCCAAGGCCAGCAAAATCAAATTCAGCAAAAAACTGGAGGGCAAAGTCTTAAGGTTTGAGGGTGACCTCGCAGGGAGGGCCAAATCCAACAGTGTTGTCTTTCAAGGCAATTTTATCCTACCGTTATTTAACATTAATAATTTTGCATAGCGCGAACTACGAGCTGAATTATAAAGCCCACATAATTGATGGTAATTACTGCATGGTGTTTTTCCCATTCGTCGTAGCTCAAGTGTGCAAATTTGTGGTCCTTTTTCACTCTGAACTCAGCTTGTCGCCAAATCAGTTGTGTTACCTAGGGTACCTCTGTGAGGTACCCTGCATCTACTAATCATTCCACGTAAGCTTGTCTTCCAATAGTTGCAATCACCATTCATTACAACAGAGTCATTGACACAGGCCAATCAGTGATGGCCACATTACACTCTAAAGGGTCCACAGTACTCAGCTTTCAGTGTTTTCGGTTTCTACTGATCTGATCCCATAACGTCTAATATGTAAACACTGACTTGTGGTTAGTAAAATAACTCAGGTATTGTAGATGAGAAAGACACTGTGTCCATAACAGAAACTCTTACTGATAAATAATGAAGATGTATCTTGTGCAAGCTGTTTAAGGATGGCAAAAATATATTTGCTCTGAATATATATATGCTCACAATTCTAGCAGCACCAATTGCTGGAGCAACATTGAACATTCTGCGAAAATTATTAACCACCCCAGGTGGCTATTTCAATTTACTTCTAGATATTCCCCTAGCTAGTCTGTCAAGTTGTACATTTCACCCACTCAAAACTCATAAAATACTCCATAATCAATGTTCTAAATATGATCTAATAGATGTTTGAAGCCTACAACATCAGATGAAAGGGACTTTGCTTGTTATTTCTTCTCACTCTAGTACCACATGTTAATTGACTACATACTTCTTTCAGGCAACCGCACCCACTCACTGGCCCAATCAAGCATTGAACCCAGAGTGATATTTTCTCATTCCTTCTTCACTCTTTTCATGTTATGGACTACATCCGATGAGAAAACAAGCACTGGCACAAAAACCAGTAGACTCTATAAAATACTGAACATATATCTTGATTTATACCACCACCATAAACTATTTCAGAGAAAACCCCAACCAGGAAATGTGAACCCAAAATAAGATAGGATGCTTTTACACCACCATCAGAGGGCCTATAATACATATTAGAGCAACATTAAAAATGGGTTAAATAAAAAAATAGGCTAGAAAAGGAGATAAAACGTGGAGATAAGGTATAGAAATTCCAAAGGCAATGGCATAAAAGATTTATTAAGAAAAAAGAAATCAAAATACAGGAACATTTGATATAGAGCAGGACATTGGATATTATGACAAACCCCTATTAACATATGTAGGCTGTCCTGTTTACAGTGTTTATTTTTGTGGGTTTCAGTTTCCAAACCTTTTAAAATCTGTGTTTTTTCAGTGTTTACAAAACATTTTGTTGGCTGAAGTGACTGTTAGAAAGCACATATTTGATTTAAAGGAGAAGTAATGCAGTATGTGTAGTGTCAGATGGGATTGCAAATTCTATCGCAGAGGCCATTATTACGCTGAAGGAAGGCTCAGACTAAAGCCTCCCATAAAAACTATAGACCAAGCCCTGTTCACTCTGGGCTGCAAGATCTATGCTAAGATCTTAGCAAAAATATTGGATGGACTCCTCTCATCCTTAATTGGTCCTTAGCAGGCAGATTGCATGAAGGGCAGAATATTTAGTAATAACATCATACTTTTTTCTCATCTATTAGAAATCACAAAAAATAAAAACAAGCCGGTTGTAGCAGTGGCCTTAGATGCTGAAGAGGCATTTGATAGGGTAGCAGTGTTTCCTTAAAACTATCCTATAGAGGTTCAATTTGGGTTCTAAATTCATAAAAATTGATATGACCCTGTACTCTAACCTAATCGCTAGGGTTGAAACTCCTGGTTTAGTCTTGGAGTACATCCCCTTAAAACAGGGAACAAGACAGGGATGACCACTATCCCCATCCCTTTTACTATTAGCTACAAAAAGGGGAGCATCACCAAACAAGATCCCTCACTACTATCTCTGATTTCTAAAATCAGAAAAACCGGCCTTGTGGTCTCTTAAATGTTTATGTTCCTGCAAAGTGTAGTATACTATTGATCATTCAAAGGAAATGGTCAATTGAACAGTCCTCTGCACACCCTATGTACCCACTACTCATTGACTGGATGAAAGTCTGGAAATTGTCATTCACAAAAAAATCCCCCAAAACCTACCACAAACAAAATTTCTCATCCTCTATAGAAATGTTTGGACACTTGAAATACTACACAAACTAGGGATCAAAGAACACAATACATTTTGGAGCTGCTTGACTGAAACCGGTGATCTTGCTCACATGTTCTTTAACTTCCCACTCCTCAAAATTTTAGGAAAAGATCTTTGAATGTATACAAGATGTATTTGGTTTTCAGCCACCTAAGAGTATTCTCTACACAGTTTTAGGACCCTCATCTAAGCATGTCATACCTAATATGAACAGACCAAACTTACTGTTACCAGACATGATGATCACTCTTGCTCACAAAATGATTCTTAATCAATCGAAAGACCCATTAAACATCTCAATACACACCTGGTGGGAATGATTAGGATACATGAGAGATGCAGAAAACATGATGCCCCAATGTTATGCCTGTAATCTGTGAACAGTCCAATTTGGATAAGCTTCATTCTTACCTAGAAAAAGTTAAACCACCATAAATACTCACAGATTCTGCCTTCTCTAATGCACTTTACACATATTCTTACCTTCTCAGGGTATGGGTCTTTTAGTATATATATCATCCTGATTCCACGTGATTTGGGAACTTCCACATGGCCAAGCCAAAATGCCCAGCCACTTCCTGTTCTATATCTTTCCATTTTCTCCTTACCCTCTCTCACTTCTTAATTCTCTCTCTTCCTGTCTTGTAGCTCTTTCTGCCACACAAGTTCTTTGTCAGGTTATATCTTGAACATAATCTCTTTAATCTTGTACAGGAATTGGGCAATATAACCTACATATATAACCTACAGATGCATGTCTGAAATAATACCAAGATGAAATAATAACAATTTTATTACTTGTTGCACATGAAATCCTACTGTCATAAGTGCCTTGAGTTCTATGTGGGTACACGTTTTTGAAAGCATAAATATAGTCACTGGCTTTCTTTATCCACTTTGCTGTTAATACTGCCCAGTTTGAAAACTATAAATATTTCCGAACTCAACAAATGGAACCCAGGTTACAACTATAAGTGTTGTTTATATATCTCTGTGTCACCAGGGTCCTAGCAATCTTAGTGAGATATTCTCACCCTACCAGCTGTCCAGATCCTTAAAGTTGCAGCTTGCAACATTTTGCCCTCTTGCCAAGCACAAAAGATTATGTGGAAGATCACTTCATATATATGTATATATTCATAGAGTGGAATAGCATAGAGTGGAGTAGCGTACAGTGGAGTGGAATATATTGGAGTGGCATACACTGGAGTGGCATCTAGTGGAGAGCCATAGAGTAAAATACCATAGAGTGAAATGGCATAGAGTGGAGTTACAAACAGCGGAATACAGTGGACTGGATTGGTGTACAGTGTATTAGTGTAAAGTGGAATGTAATTGAGTGTAATATCATACAGTCAAGTGGCATACAGTGTAGCGCTCCATTTACTCAAATACTGTAGAGGAGAGTGGCGTGTAGTGGAATGGGGTTTAGTGGAGTGGCACAGAGTAGAGATGAATAGTGTAGGGTAGAGTGGCGTAGAGGGGAATTGCATAGAGTGCAGAGGCATAGAGGGAAATAATATACAGAATGGAGAAGCCTACAGTGTAGTGGTGTACAGTGGAGTGTCATTGACTGGAGTGGTATACAGTGGAGTGGCATAGAGTAGAGTCGAGTGGAATGGCATACAGATGTAGGTTAAAATGTCATGAATGTTGAATCTGGTGTGCACATTAATACAAGACCGGCACTTTCTGCTGCCTTGCATTTCTCCAGATTTACCAAGCAACGCAGGGCCATGCATAGTGGCCCTGTTTTGCTTTGTCAATTGTGACTTAAGTATTGCGTTGCCTATGTGAGACCATGTATGATGCAAGGATAATGCAATAAAATTATACATGTGTCCCTTATTTATATATTGTGCCACGGTATACTTCAATACTTTTGCGGTATCCTGCAGTAGATGCCAATGATGTGGCAATATATAATTGGCTAATGGCTACCTTTGCAAAATTAACAGGCAGGCTTATATTTCTTTAATCCACTTTATTCTTGTTCTCGGGGTGAATGTCTGAAAAGTTTTAGCGCGCCATCCATCATCTACTTGTGTTTGCTTTGTTTGCCCTAAGTTGGCCGGGTATACCAGACGTGGATCCCTTGCTCACTTTGTCGCTAGATTCAACCTGGCATGGCTGACGAGGGGTGTTCCCGAAAACGGGTCCCAGGAAGCTTGTTTCCGGTCCAGGGAAGACCTGGCTTGGCATTTCGGGCTGGACCGTAAGGAACAGGACCAAGACTGATTTGCATATGGCTGGGTCTGAACTGGGGTGGCGAAGTGAGCTAAAGAAAAATGATAGATTCAACCCAGATCTGTGACTGGGGGTGAGTGTCTGAAAAGTTTCAGAGCTCTGTCCATCATCTCCTTGTGTTTGCTTTTGTCCACACTAATAACCATCTCAGGCTTAACACTGCCAAAACCAAATTCCTCCTCATTACTCCCCCTAACAACATTATCAAGATCAATCTCTGTATAAAGCATCTAACTGCTCTCAACACATTATAGAATCTGCCAGATTTCTGAGAATTATACTAGACAAATACATCAATATGCAGGAACACATCAGTACTATTGCCAAAGGAATGAACTATCAAATGAGATTGCTAAGGAAACTAAAACCCTTCCTTCCACAGAATTAATTTTATCTTGCAGTTCAAGCTCTTGGGTTGCCCAGGATGGGTTGCGGAAGTGCCACACTATCTGGCCTGCCTAGATACACACTGGCCCTACTAATGTCCTCCCATAACTCTGCTGCCAGACTTATTACTGGATCAAAAAGAAATAAGCACATCTCCCCGGACCTAAAATCCCTGAACTGGCTCACTTACGAGGCAAGAATTCAATTAAAGATCACATGCCTGACTCATAAAGCCCTACATTTCAATACCTCCAGGTACTTGTCACAAAAGCTTGAACAATTGGGCTGTCATAGATCATCGTGAAGTGCTAGCCCTGTAATCTTGAAACCACAACTTTTCTGTAAAAATAAAACTTGTAATAGAGCCTTCTCAGGTATCGCCCGAAGATTTGGAACTCTCTTCCTCTAAATGTCCGTTTGACTTCTTCAACCGCCTCCTTAAAAAAAGATGTGAAATAATTTCTGATAAGCACGTTTTTGCACTACAAGTGCATCTCTCATCTTTTGTTCCATTACCTGCCGGTGTTCCATCTGTTGATGCTGATTACTTCTTTTTCTGTCTCCCCGTGGTGGTAAAGTTTATTATTTTGATAATCCTCAATGTCTGTTCCTCATTCAAATATATGTTTGGTTCTTGACCCCACATTTATATTCTACCTATCCTCTCCTGTAAAGCGATCTGATACCCACTAGGGTCTTGTTCATGCTATATGAAATCAATATTTTTTATTTAATTCTCTTTACCTGTGTTATGTGTTAGGGCCTTAATTATAGTTAAATATTCCATTTTATTATGATCCCTATCTATTACCAGTTTATTAAAGCGTGAACAGGCAGGGTAAATCATTTATATTTTTTACATATTTTTTTAAAAAGGTTTATGAAGTTCTGCGCTTATTACTTTGAAAGTCTTATATTTTCAAAAAAACATACAGTGGAGTGTAGTACAGGAGAGTGGTGTAGAGTGGAGTGCTGTAGAGTGCATTAGCGTACAGTGAAGTGGCATACACTGGAGTGGCGTATAGTGGAGTAGCATAGAGTGGAGTATCATACACTGGAGTGCCATACAATAGCATAGCATAGAGTGGAGTAGCGTAGACTAGAATGGCATACAGTGGAGTGAGGTAGAGTTGAATAGCTTATAGTGAAGTGACAGAGTGGAGTAGTGTACAGCGGAGTGAAATACAGTGTTGTGGCATACACTGGAGTGGCATACAGTGGAGGGTGGTAGAGTGGAATACATAGAGTGGAGTGGCATAGAGTGGGGTTGCATAGAGTGGAATACCATGGGCTGGATTGGTGTTAAGTGTATTAGTGCACAGTCAAAGGTGGTAGAGTAGAATAACATACAGTGGATTGGGGTACAGCTTAGTTGCGTATAGTCGAATAAAGTAGAGTAGAGTGGCATGCTTTGAAGTGGAATATAGTGGAGAGGCGTAGAGTGGAGTGGCGCACAGTGGCATAGAGTGGAATTGTGTACATTGAAGTAGTGTAGAGTGCAGTACCATAGAGTGGATTTATGCAGAGTTGAGTGGAATAGAGTGCAATAGAGTAGAGTAGAGTGGCGTAGAATGGAGGGGCGTAGAGAAGAATAGCTTAGAGTGGAGTAGCATACAGTGTAGTGGTGTACAATGGAGTGTCATAGACTTGGGTGGCATACAGTGGAGTAGCATAGAGTGGAGTGTAGTAGAATGGAGTGGTGTACTAATGTAGGGTACATTTCTAAAGAATGTAGAATATGGTGTGCACAGAGTGGAGTGGAGTAGAATGGAGTGGTGTACTAATGTAGGGTACATTTCTAAAGAATGTAGAATATGGTGTGCACATCAATGCAAGACAACACTTTCTGCTGCTTTGTGTTTCTCCAGATTTGCCAAGCAATGCAGGGCCAAGCATAATAGCCCTTTGTTTCTCTTTAAATGTGATTTAAGCATTGTGTTGCTCATGGAAGTCCATGTGTGAATCAAGGGTAGTGCAATACAATAATACATCAGTCCCTTAGTTATATATTGTGCCACTGTGGTAAATGTACTGTATACCGCGGTACATGCTGATGACAAGGCAGTATATAATAGGCTAATGGCTGCCTTAACAAAATTAAAAGGCAGGCATATTTTGAGTTAGTACCCTTTACCTGTGTTATGTGTTAGGGCCTTAATTATAGTTAAGTATCATGTTTTTTTATTGATCCATAGCTATTACCACATTATTAAAGTGTTAATAGGTAGGATAAAATTAATATATATATATATATATATATACATTTTTTTTTATTTATGGAGTTTTTATATACTCTATTGGTACATCTGCGGTATTCCATGCACTTTTTGTCACAAAGAGTCAAATATGTATGAAACTTTAAAATACACTGTAGTACTCTATATGTGTGAAATATAATGTAATACAGTCTTTTTCTGCATTATGTACATATATCTATTTTTTTCTTTGAAACTTTAAGTACCATGGTATCTCCTTGGAAGCAAAAGACACACAATTGATGGACAGAATGCAGAACAAATCAAAACATTCACCACCAGTCAAGAGATCTGGGTTAAATCCATCATTCTTTTGCTCACCATGCCACCCTAGTTTAGACCTGGCCATATGCAAATGAGTCTTGACCCTGTGCCTCATGGGAACAGTCCAGCCCAAACTGCCAAGCCAGGTCCTCCCTGGACCGGAAACAAGCATTATTATTATGACCCCTAGGCTTTTTACAGATTCTGCTGGATGAGGGGATTGCCTAGGAGAGGGGGCCAGAAGTTGGAGTTCCAAGGGTTGGAAGTACCTCCGGTCAGGATCAGCTCAGTCTTGTCGGGGTTGAGCTTGAGTTGATTGGCATTCATCCATTCGCTAATGAAGCTCATGGTGGATTGAAAGTTGGAAACTGAGATGTTAGAAGAGTCAACTTCAAACACCAACTGGAGGTCGTCGGCATAGTTAAAAGCAGCGACTTTACTATTGTGTAAGGACCGGATCAAGCGTGACATATATAAATTAATTAAAGGGGCGAAAGAGAGGACCCCTGGGGGACCCCGCAGGTCAGCCTGCCTTTCTCAGCTGGGAAGTTGGCGAGACGGACTGCCTGGAATCGGTTGTGTAGGAAGGAGGAGATCCAACTCAGAGCCAGTCCCTGGATGCCTGAATGCCAGCATTACTGACATGATCGACAGTGTCAAAAGCGGCTGACAGATCCAGAAGTACCAGGGTCTGAGTGATGTTTTGATCGGCCCCCTTCCTAAGCTCGTCCATGACTGCTAGGATGACTAACTCCATAGAGTGTGCTAGTCTGAATCCTGCTTGCTGGGGGTCAAGGAACTGAGAGCGTTTATTGAAAGAGCTAAGGCAGTTTGCTACATGGGCCTCTAGGATCTTACTAAGGTACGGGAGTAACGAAATAGGGCGAAAGTTGCTCAGGGTCAAGGGATCAGCGTTGAGTTTCTTTAGGATTGGGACAATTTCGGCATGTTTAAAGGAGTCAGGGACAGTACCTTGTCTAAGAGAGTTACTGAGGAGCGTGAGGGGGATCTGGGCCGGTACGGAAAGCTTCTTGTAAGATGAGAGGGGGCAGCAATCAATAGGGGAGCCTGATCTGACTTTTTTAGTAAGACAAAAAAGTCTTTCCTGGAGATCAGGGGTATTTGATCCAACACATGGGTATTTTTGCATGTGGTGGGGGAGGCTATCGAGAGTGTGGGAGTGGGGATACTGCTTTTGATGGTGGCAATTTTCTCCATGAAATACAAGTTCAGGGAATCACATAGTGATTGTGAAGGGACAGGTTTTGCTATCACTCTGTTGGGATGTGATAGCTCGTCAACTATAGAAAAGATGTCCTTGGTCTTAGTGGCTGAATTTGTAAATTTCAAGGAGAAGTAGGTTGCCTTAGTCTGGAGAATGGAGTTTTTATAGTCTTTTAGCAGGGTGGTGTAAGTGTTTTTTTTATCTGGGGCATAATCTCGTCTCCAGCTGCGCTCGGCTTGCCTGAGTGCTAGTTTCTTTATTTTCAGCTCATCGGAGAACCAGTGTTGAGCATCATGGGGCCGTTTGAGTTTGGTTCTCTTAAAAGGAGCGACAATGTCACTGGCCGATTCAAGCCAATGCTTGATGCTTGTTGCCTCATTGCAAAGGGAGTCCTGTTCGCTAGGTGATGAGGCTTTTAGCAGGGTACAGAAATCGCCAATATTGTCCCAATTCCAGTTTCTAGCCAGGTGGTTACCAGTCAGGGAAGGTTTAGTAAGGGGGGTGCAGGCCATAGAAAATGTGATAATGGAGTGGTCTGACCATGAACATGGGGAGATTAGTGGTTGTGTGATTTCCAAGTTGGAGGTCCAGACTTGTCCAGGATTTTCTATTTATTATTATTTATTACATTTAGATTATATAGTGTAAATTGTGAGAATTCATTTATTATTAATTATTAATTATTTGGTTCTCAATTATTATTAATTCATTCATTGGTAATTATGTTAATTGTGGAAAAAAATTAGGAGCGGGTTGTGATTTTACAGGGGAATAGGGTGGGAAGTTATTTAATTATAATACTTTTATTCATTCTTTTATTCATTAATATTTATTTAATTTATATTTTATAATGTTAACTTGAGAACTATTATATTAATAATTATGTATTAATTGTTTGTTAATTATTATTAATTGGTAATTGATTATGCTAATTGTGTTAGGAGCTGGTGGTGGGTTTTATGGGGGAATAGGGTGGGAAGTAATATATTTATAAATAATTAATAATTATTTGTTCATTAATGCTGATTAATTAATTAAAATGTAAATAGGGCATTTATGTAAACATTTTAGATGTCAGTTGAGGGGTTTATAGTGGTAAAGGGTGGGAAGTAATATATTTAAATTAATTAATACGTTCTTGTTGATTGATATTAATTTATTAATGTTAAGTTGGGGAAACAGTGTAAGGATTTTTAGGTGTGGGTTGTGTTTATTGGGGTAAAGGGTGGAAAGTTATTTAAGTTTAATGAATTAATAATTAGTTGATTGGTAATATTAATTCAGAAATTCACAAATATTTATGGTAATTTTTAATTTTTATTTTGTGTGTGGGTTTCGGTTTTATAGGGGTAACATTTGGGAGTAAATACATTTGTATTTGATTTAATTTGTCTTTAATTAATTATCTTTCTTTAATTGATAATTAATTATGTTAATTATGGAGGTACATTTAAAAAAAATTAGATGTTTGATGTGAATTGTACGGTGTTATAGGGTAGGAAATAAAAAAGATTACATTTATGTAATAATTAATGTTTTTGATTATAAATAATTGCTATTAAAAATAGTTATTTGTTTGTAAATTAATTTAAAAAAATCTTTCTAGATATTTGTTAGATCTTTTTAACAATATAATATGTTTTAATCTTTTGTAAATTTTTAATATTTGTATATCATTTCTTTTTTTGTTTTTTAGTTAGTATTTTGTTCATTCTTGAACTGACTCCAATGGGAATATAAATTTTTACCCCTCTGCTATCCAACACTTTCCCTACTGTTGCACTCACAGCAGTGGGAATAGTCATTTTTACCCCTCCGCTATCCAACACTTTCCTTACTGTTGCACCCACTGGAGTGGGAATAGTCATTTTTACCCCTCCGCTATCCAACACTTTCTGTACTGTTGCACTCACTGGAGAGGAAAAAATAATTTTTACCCCTCCCCTATCCAACACTTTCCCTACTGTTGCACTCACTGGAGTGGGAATAGTAAATGTTCCCCCTCTGCTATCCAACACTTTCACTACTGTTGCACTCACCAGAATGGGAATAGTATTTTTTACTCCTTCAATATCCAAAATGTTCCCTACTGTTGAACTCACTGGAGTGGGAATAGTTATTTTTACCCCTCTGCTATCCAACTCTTTCCCTAGTGTTGCACATAATGGAGTCCAAAATTTAAGTTTAAAGACTTTTAAATATTTTAATGTTTTAATTTATAATATAACGTTTTTTATTAGATTTTATGTTATAGGTGTATGTATGTATATATATATATATATATATATATATATATATATATATATTCACAGAAAAAAACATAAGCTTCAGACACATTATAGTTAGAAATTAACATTTAAAAAACCATAGAAATTCACCGAAAAAACCATAGGTTTCAGGCACGTTATAGTTAGAAATTAGCATATAAAAAACCTTTGAAATTCACTGAAAAAACCATAGGTTTCAGGGATGTTATAGTTAGTTGGACATTCCACTCATAGAAAACAATAGAAATTCCCATGTTATAGTTAGTTGAGCTAACTATAACTCGCGCCCCCGCAATGCACTGCTGATGACGTCACATATTACATCATTCATGACATGGTCAGTGACATCACTGATGACATCACTGATAACATCTCAAATGACATCACTGATGACATCATCCAAGTCAAAATCTGATGCACCTTATCAGACCCTAATATAACACTTGATACACCCACCCTAATATACAGACTATAATATTCGAAACCATGAACACACCAATACCAGTTAGTACATATACATATATAATGTTCATTAAACGTATCTTTTTTTCTGTGTTTTTTAATTATCAACCCATTCTCAACTTGGTGAAAACTGCAAATCTCACCACTCTTCCATCGATACCTTACGCCAACAAAATCGCCACAAACGAGAGCCACAACTAATGCTAATGAAATGCAAAGTTGGCTTTCCCGTGCAAAAAAACCACGAAAACACCACTTCCTCAGTCTGCAATGCGATCCAAAAAGCAGGCGATAAGCCGAGTTAGCAGTAACAAATTACACATCTAAAGACCAACACGTGATAGAGCTACTGATCATGCAAGTCCGACATGCAACAAGACCACAACAGCGCCACTACCACCAGAACCTCCTCCCGTACCACCCCCCCTACTACCATTAAGGCAGCGCAAAACAGGACAACGGACCTTCACAAAACACCATGCCCCTCAGCGACACAATAGCTGAATGTTGGGAGATGTGGAAACCAACTATATATGTAGGAGGCAAGTCACCCTTCAACAATAAAGCACACAATGCCAAGTGTAACGCTGATGTGCTACACAGACCTCACTATGCAAAGCACAAACCTCTCCATGTGGAGGTATACTGTTGATACTTGTAGTGTAGTGCACAGTGGATGCAACCATGTTACTTCAGGCAGTGGGGAAGATCTCGGTCATTTAGCTGTGTTGTCCCCCCCAGAAGCGGAAGCAGAGTGGGCTGCTCCAACGCACGCCACTCCAGTGTAGCAGTATGAATAAATAGGCCAGGCCCTAGGCGTGGTTCACTTGAGGGAAGACCAACGAGTCTGTCACAGCGGAAGCCCTCACCCTAGCACGTGGCTGCTGCCATAACCACGGGCCTCCTCAACACAGGCCCCATGTGAACCCGGCGGCACAGCACCGCAGACTTTTGTCTGTACCAACTACTGCCTTCGATCTACACTGCGGACAGCAGCGCTCACAATTCAGATGCAGTGACAATTGCAGATGTCACAGTCCAGTTTGCAAGACACTTTGCTTCCAGTGCGGCCCGCCCAGACCATGCATTATTGCACGGTGCGCACACGCTGTGTGCTTCAGGTGCTACTAACTCACTGCACCATAAATCATCGCCACGTAGCTGTGCGCCCATCCTGACTGCTGCCTCCGCCCAGGTTACACAGTTCACAATTCAAGATTATAAGCGACGCAAATTGGGTAAGACACTATAATGGGTTAAGAAGACCACATGCTCCCAAATCTGTGCATCTCAAGTCAACATTACCTGCCTGTGGGCCTTTGTTGACCACTGCCTCTGGCCTACACTGTGGAAAACCGACAACAGGTGGTGCCAACTAACCCTGTTCAACACAAGCCGATCCCACATGTGTAAGTGTGTCCTGAGTCCTGAATTGCAGTGACCACAGCACCAAACTCCCTTAGATCAGTGAGGGGTATTTCCATATGGAAGGCCGGTGACACATGGTGTCACTGAACCTGCACTACGCAGGCCGGTGGGGTCACCAACGTATGCACGTGGCTGTGGGCCCTAACTCACCGCTACCTCTGGCCTACACTGTGGAAGACCGGCAACAAATGGTGCCACTAACCATCTTCAACACAAGCCGATCCCACATGTGGATCTGTGTCCTAAGTCCTGAATGGTAGTGACCCTAACTCTGTGAGACAACCACAGCACCAGACTCCCTTTGATCAGTGAGGCATATTTCCATTTGCTACGGCGGCGACACGTGGTGCCAATAACTCTGTTCAACACAAGCCGAACAATTCCATATGTGGATCTGTGTCCTGAGTCCTGAATGGCAGTGACACCAAGTCCATGGCAGGGACCACAGCAGCATATTCCCTCTGATTAGTTAGGCATATTTCCATATGCAACGGTGGCGACACGTGGTGCCAATAACTCTGTTCAACACAAGCCGAACAATCCCACATGTGGAACTGTGTCCCGAGTACTGAATGGAAGTGACCCCAAGTCCATGGCAGCGACCACAGCAGCATACTCCATCTGATTAGTTAGGCATATTTCCATATGCAATGGCGGCGACACATGGTGCCAATAACTCTGTTCAACACAAGCTGATCCCACATGTGTAACTGTATCCTGAGTCCTGAATGGCAGTCACCCCAAGTCCGTGGCAGCGACCACACCACCACACTCCCTTCGATCAGTGAGGTATATTTCCATATGCAAGGCTGGCAACATGTAGTCCCACCAACCCTCTTTAACACATGCCGATCCCACATGTGTAACTGTGTCCTGAGTACTGAATAGCAGTCACCCCAAGTCTATTGCAGCGACCACAGCACGAGACTCCCTTCGATCAGTGAGGCATATTTCGATATGCAAGGCCGGCGACACGTAGTCCCACTAACCCTCTTTAACACAAGCCGATCCCACATGTGTAACTGTGTCCTGAGTCCTGAAAATGGCAGTGACCCCAAGTCCGTGGCAGCGACCATAGCAGCATACTCTTTGATCAGTTAGACATATTTCCATATGCAAGGCCGGCGACACGTTGTCCCACTAACCCTCTTTAACACAAGCCGATCCCGCAGGTGTAACTGTGGCCTGTGTCCTGAATGGCAGTCACCCCAAGTCCATGGCAGTGACCACAGCACCAGACTCCCTCTCATCAGTGAGACATACTTCCATATGCAAGGACAACAGCACATGGTGCCACTAACTCTGTTCAACACAAACCGATCCCACATGTGTAACTGTGTCCTGAGTCCTGAACGTCAGTGACCCAAACTTTGTAACAGCGACCACAGCACCACACTCCCTTCGATTAGTGAGGGGTATTTGCATATGGAAAGTTGGCGACACGTGGTGCCACTGAACCTCCACTACGCAGGCCAGTGGGGCCACCAACGTATGCATGTGGCTGTGGGCCCTTGCTCAACGCTGCCTCTGGCCTACATTACAGTCAGCACGCCTCACAATTCAGAGTCCTGATTCCACATGACGCAGTCCAGTAGCCAAAACACATTGCTCCCAGTATGGCCCGTCCACACCAAGCATCATCACAGGCTCATACAGTCTCAATAATTCTGGTGCCACTAACACTCTTTAACACAAGCCGATCCCACATGTGTAACTGTGAGTTACAACCGCATGGGTAAGTTGGCGAGCCGAGACCACGTAGAAAATACCGCGAACAGGCGGGGAAAAACTTCCGCATCTTCGCGATATTTCCGCGTGTTTGTGGAGATTTTTAACATTTTCGCGATAATTTGCGAAAGTCACTTTCGCAAATTCCGCCCACCCCTAACCAAGACCCTTCTCCCTGCCAAATTTGGGGTAATTCCGTTCACCTGTTCGACCTGTAGCTGTGTCTAAAGTTTCCTATAGAAATTAACATGGAGAAAACACATTTTGGGACCCCCTTTTTTTCTCAGCCTCCCCCTTGACGAATCACTTCCCACATAGGAGCTGATATGAACAAAGAATTAGTTTGGAAAATTTCATGAAGATTCATCAAACAACGCCAAAGTTATAAGCAAAACAAAAAATGCTCTTCCGATGGAAACTTGGTCCTAACTATAACTACCTACTGACGACCGCCAGCAGGTAATATATATATATATATATATATATATTCACAGAAAAAACCATAGGTTTCAGGGGTGTTATAGTTAGCTGGACTTTTCACTTGTACAAAACCATTGAAATTCCCACGTTATGCACTGCTGATGACGTCACATATTACATCACTCATGACATGGTCAGTGACATCACTCATGACATCACTGTTGACATCTCAAATGACATCACTGATGACATCATCCAGTGAATGTGTGTTTGTCTGAAAATTAAATATGTTTTATATATGTATATCTCAAGGTCGATGGAAGAATAAATGGGTATATAAGTGTCTAAATGGATGATTTGTTTTTAAAAAATTGATTGTGTAACTGACTGATTAAGTGTATCATAGTGCATACATGGCTTAGTGAGTAATGTTTAAATATGTAAATATCTGTATCAGTCTCTCACTTTGTGTATAAGTGGCTGCATGGGTTGGTGAGTAGCTACATGGGTGTCTATATAGGTTATTAGTTGGTATTTTGAGTATCAGTCTGAGTGTCTGCATGGTTCGGTTGGGGGTATTATGTAGTGCATAGGTGCATGAATGAGTGACTCACTGTTTGTATGTGTTGAAGACAGCATGTGTGCAGGACTGTATGGGTGGATGAGTGTGTGTATGGGTGTGTTAGTGAGTGAATGACTGTCTCAATAGTGTCTTTATGAATAAATACATATGTTTTAAACTAGTATATGTGACTATTGGTGTATATAAGTGAGTATATGTGAGAGTGAGAGATTGAAAGAGTTCCTGTATGAATAATTATGTGTTTCTATAAGTGATTGTTTACAAAACTAAGTATGTGTAAGTTTCCGTAGAAGTAAGTGTGGTGGTGTGTGTATAACTGTATATGCAAGTAAATGTATGTTTGATTCTTTATTAGCATGAGTGACTATGTGTGTGAGTAACTCAATGGATGAGTGGCATTGTGTAACAGGATGTATAGGTGTATGAGTACATATGATGAGTGAGTACATGTATGAGTGACTGTATAGGACTGTTGGTGAACGAGTGGATGTGTATGTGGATCTTAGAATTACAGAAGAGGTTGTTGTAACTGGTATTGGTATGTCCATTGTTTTGAAAATTTCAGTCTCTATTTTTGAATGTATGTATCAAAGGTTATATTAGGGTGAGAGGAGGTCTGCCACTCTATCACAAGGATGATGTCATCAGTGATGTCATCAGTGATGTCATTTGAGATGTCATCAGTGATGTCATGAGTGATGTCACTGACCATGTCATGAGTGATGTAATATGTGACGTCATCAGCAGTGCATTGCGGGCGCGCGAGTTATAGTTAGCTGAACTAACTATAACGGGGAATTTCAATGGTTTTGTACAAGTGAAAAGTCCAGCTAACTATAACACCCCTGAAACCTATGTTTTTTTCAGTGAATTTCTAAGGTTTTTTAAATGCTAATTCCTAACTATAGCGTGCCTGAAACCTATGGTTTTTCAGTGAATTTCAAAGGTTTTTTAAATGCTAATTTCTAACTATGCCTACAGAGATAGGACATGTGAATAAAGAAGAAAAAACGCACAGAAACAAAAAAAAGAAATGCAGAAAGAAGCAAAAGAAGTCCTCAAAGACGAAGAAAAGTGCAGGAAGAAGGATAACGTGCAGAAAGAACAAACAGAAGTGCAGAAAGAAGCCTTGTTGCAAAATCATCCTATACCCTCAACTTTTAGGATACTGGTAGTAACTGAGTCTGACTAACCAGTCCTAGAGCCAGTGCTATGTTAAAAGACACTCAGAATACAGTGAAAACACCTACATATACTAGGGAACACTATGCGTTGGGGTCCCCCTGTGATCAGCATGACCTCCTCTGTAAGCCCCTAGTATATAATAGGGCAGGGGATTAAAACTACCTCTTAAAACGCGCCACAGGGCGTGTTTGCACACGTCACCTCAGGCCCCATCCCCTCACTTCCCCACTGTGTAAACACGCCCTGTGGCCGTTTTAAATTGGGAGATTAAGTCCCCTTGAATCCTGAGGGTGCCTAGGGTCCAACTAGACCACTAGGTACCTCCAATAAGCGCCACAGAGCTGCGTTGCAGAGAGATGTAAAAAGGGGCACGGCCTAGACCACCTCTCTGCAACACAGCGGAGTGGTGCTTACTGGAAGCACCTGGTGGGCTAGTTGGCCCCCAGGGTCCCTCAGGATTGAAGGGGAATTATTTCCCCAACTTAAAATGCGCCACAGGGCTTGTTTGCACACATTAACTCAGGCCCCGTCCCCTCCCTTCACCACTGTGTAAACACGCCCTGTGGCCGTTTTTAGTTGGGAGATTAAGTTCATTTGAATCCTGAGGGTCCCTAGGGTACCACTAGCCCACTAGGTACCTCCAGTATGCGCCACAGAGCTGCGTTGCAGAGAGGTGTAAAAAGTGGCCCGGCCTGGACCACCTCTCTGCAACGCAGCTCAGTGGCGCTTACTGGATGCACCTGGTGGGCTAGTTAGCCCCCAGGGGCCCTCAGGATTGAAGGGGAATTATTTCCCCAACTTAAAACGTGCCACAGGGCTTGTTTGCACACGTTAACTCCGGGCCCGTCCCCTCCCATCACCACTGTGTAAACACGCCCTGTGGCCGGTTTTAGTTGGGAGATTAAGTTAATTTGAATCCTGAGGGTCCCTAGGGTCCAACTAGCCCACTAGGTACCTCCATTATGTGCCACAGAGCTGCGTTGCAAAGAGGTGTAAAAAGTGGCGCGGCCTGGACCACCTCTCTGCAATGCAGCTCAGTAGCGCTTACTGGAAGCGCCTGGTGGGCTAGTTAGCCCGCAGGAGCCCTCAGGATTGAAGGGGAATTATTTCCCCAACTTAAAATGTGCCTTAGGGCGTATTTGCACACGTCACCTCAGGCCCCGTCCCATTCATTCCCCACTGTGTAAATATGCCCTGTGGCTGTTTTTTAAGTTGGGAGATTAAGTCCCCTTGAATCCTGAGGATCCCTAGGGGCAAAATAGCCCACTAGGTACGTCCAGTAAGCGCCATTGCAGAGAGGTGTAAAAAAGGGGCACGGCCTGCACCACCTCTCTGCAACGCAGAGCAGTGGCACTTACTGGAAGCACCTGATGGGCTAGTTGGCCCCCTGGGTCCCTCAGGATTGAAAGGGAATTATTTCCCCAACTTAAAACGCGCCACAGGGCGTGTTTGCACACGTCACCTCAGGCCCCGTCCCCTCCCTTCACCACTGTGTAAACGCGCCCTGTGACCGTTCTAAGTTGAGAGATTAAGTCCCCTTGAATCCTAAGGGTCCCTAGGGTCAAACTAGCCCACTAGGTACCTCCAGTAAGCGCCACAGAGCTGCGTTGCATAGAGGTGTAAAAAGGGGCGTGGCCTCAGAACACCTGTCTGCAACGCAGCTCCCTGGCGCACACCGGAGATACCTGTTGGGCTAGTTGGCCCTCAGGGACCCTCAGTATTGAAGGGGAATTAATTCCCCAACTTACAACTGGCCAGGGGGCGCGTTTGCAGAGTGCTGCAAGGAGGGGGCGTGGCCTCCAGCGCGATGCCGGTCTTTTATTTATTTTATTTTTTTAAGAAGGAGGGCTGTGTGGCCCCCCTTCTTTTTCTAATCTACTGGCCCTGGGGACCCCATCCCCCAGGGCCTGCACCCTAATTTTTTGTTGTTGAAAAAAATACATTTGGCCCTCCCAAGGCCTTAATCGGCCCCGGGGACTCCAACCTCCGGGTCATGGCCTTTTTTTAATTTAAATTCTTTAGGAGGGGGCTGCGTTGCCCCCCTCCTCAGGCCACTTAAGGCTCCGGGGACCCCATCCCCCGGGGCCGGCCTTTGTTTTTTATTATTTTAAAAATATATATATTTATAGAAACACCTAGGACATGCTGGACAAACCGTATGTACCTATCACCATGACGATTTGCGTGATATTCATTAAAAGGCGACTATGCATAGAATGAATCCACATGGAATGTATTTACACCGCTAGTGAAGCTCTGACGTGTCTGACGCCCTACCGTGCCTAATCCGGGCGCCCCCGCCGGTGGGTACTCTCCAAGTAGACACCCTTGTTGTTTATTTATACAAACATGGGTAGCTATTGACGGGCACATTTAATATACATGCACACCAAGCGATTAGAAGGGGATTCAACAAAAATTCGACCAAACTATGCAAGAAATCCTCTCACGGTTAATAAAAAACACATCCACCGCCGGATGTGTAATACTTTTTATTTTACTCTCTGGAAAGGAGACGAACCTCACTTGAGAGTCACAGCGTGCTCCTGGCTGAGCCCAATGCTGTGTTACACCCACCAGTGCCCGCCGATTGCCTCACACCTCTGTGTTGTATTCCACCAGCTAGTGCGTATGCTATGACACTCTCTAGCCCATGTGCACTGTAACACCACCCCATGAATATGTCATGCCACACTTGTCTTCGCACGGGTTATATTGCCCCATCTAACGTGCCTTCCTTGATGTGTATGTTATAACGCACAGCGCTATGCCATACATATTACAATCTGAGATCCATATCTTTGTCACAGTGCATATGCAACGTTACACTCCCCAGCACATATTTTATATTACAACTTTAGAGACTAGTTATGTTACACAACACTGCCCTGTGCATATTACACTCCAAGGCGCATATCGCATAGCACGCGCAAGTGCCTGTGCTATCTCGCGCTCTCCAATGAATCTGTCATTGCGCACAATGTATTGCATATTATATTTCACGCTCCGGTTCATCTTATATCACACTTTTTGGTGCATAGTTTATACCATATACTACATCTAGTTTTCATTTTCAATCGTGCTCTCAGGACTATGTTCTATATAACACTGCGTCCACCTACCCTTTTCACGGGCATTACATTTTGCGATGGGGTGGAGGGTCAGGGGGTGTGTCTGCCAAGTGAGCCCGGAGTCACAGTCACAAACGTCCTCTTCTTCCTGAATAAAAGTGAGATTATGCTGCATACTTGTTCATATTTTAAGTAGTTCGCACAGACACACATTTTAAAAACAATAAAGTTCCTAATACCCACCTTCTCTGAACAGTTAGCTTGCTGCCCCATCCACCTCCTCCCTATCCTCTGTTGTCTGAATCCATAGACTAGCCTCCTCCCTCCTGCCATGCATGGTCTGATGTGCTGCCACTGCCCTCCATTTAGCATGATGTACCAGTCCACTCCTCCTGCCCTCCATTGCCTAATTCTATGGCCCATCATTGACCTCCTGCTTAGCCTCTGTGCTTAGCTTGCTGCCCCTATTCTCCTTCCCCCTGCCCTCCGATGTCTTTGTGCATGCCCCTGCTCCATCCTTTTTGCCCACTAAGTTCCATGGACCTGCCACTCCTATCTACTCTGAGTGTTCTGTTGAGCTGCTACTCCCCTCCCACCTGCCTAGCATTGTCAGATGACTGTAACCTGTCCCTGCCACCTCCACCCTGCCTGTCCACATGCCATGCCCCTATCCCCTTCCTCCTGTCCTCCATGGTCCATTTTACTGCCACACCCTTCTGCCCTCCGTGATCTGTTGTGCTGCAACTGCTCCTCCTGCCTGCCCCGCGCGGTCTGTTGTGAGGCCCCTTCCCCTGAACTCTCTTGTCTGTGCCCAGGTCCTGACCCTCCCTTCTATCCTCCATGGTCCTTTGTGCATGCCCCTGCACCCTCCTTCTTGCCCATCATAGCCATTGTGCTGCCACGAACCCTCCCGCTTGCCATGCATGGTCTTCTGTGCTGCCATGGCCCCTCCCACCTTCCCTGTGTGGTCAGCTAGCTGACCCTGACCCCCCTCCCACCTTACCTCCATGGTCTGTGTATGCCATCATAGTCTCATTGTTGCTCTCCATGGTGTGTCTTGTTTCTAGTGCCCATCCTGCCTGACCTCCATGGTCATCTTGCTGCTCCTGCCCTGCCACCTTGCCCCCGGCCCTCTGTTTCCATATGCAGACCCCCTATTCCCTCCCTCCTGGCTTGTCTGTTCCATTGTAATGCCCCTGATCCATCCCTCCTGCCCTTTATGGTCTGTTATGCTGCAGCTTTCTCTCCTGTCTGTCCATTATGGTCAGCTAGCTACCATTGCCTCTTTCCCATCTGTTCTCTGTTGTCCATGTGCATGGTCCTGTCCCCTCCCTATTGCTTTCTATGGATTGTTGTGCTGCACTCCCGTCCCGCATGCGCTGTGTGGTGTATTGTGCTGCTCCAAAACCTGATGCCTGCCCTGTAGGGTCAGTTTGGTGCACCTCTCCATGTCCCTCCTGTCCTCTGTTATCCGAGTCCATGTCCCTACCCCAATTCCTCCTGCCTACCATGATTCAATGTACCATACTTGCGTACATTTTGAACTTGGTAAGAGGGAGATTTTGAAAAAAACTGGGGTATTGATTTTCCCCTTTGAGTTACATTGAAAAAGAGGAGATTGTAGACAGGAGACAGATCAAATAAAGCCCATTTGAGATTAAAAACTTTGGACGTTTCCTGGCTGACACGGGTCTGTTGGCATGTATGGTTGTACTACCCCTGCCTCTTCCTTCTGCCCACAATGGTCTATTATATTGCCACAGCCTCTCTTGCCAGTCCTGTATTGTTGGTTTGTTGCCCCTGCCCCCCTTTCCACTCCCCTCGATAGTCTGTTGTGCTGCCACTGCCCTTCCTGCCTGCCCAGTGTGGTCAAATTGTTGCCTCTGCACTCTCCTACCTGCCTTCAATTTTCAGAGTCCGTGCCCCTGGCCTCTGCCTCTCAACAGTATCCCAATGAACAACTAGATTGCTAACATTCTATATTTATCACAAAAGTGTGGAACGCCTGACGTCATCTTGATGTAATCAAAACTGTAATACCTAGAGTATTTCCTTTAGAAATTACATATATGAGAGGGTCTTATTTGCATCAAAATTATGGTTAGTGCTCTAAAAAACTAAAATGAGGACATATTTTCTGAGTTTTCAAATACCAACAAAGAACTTTTAAATTATTTGTAATCTTTATGTTTTTTTATCCAGTTGACCACTTGATTAAATGTTGCACCTTGGCGAGAGGATGTGGTGTTACTTCCAGAGCTGCAGACTTTGCAACTGGGGAACCAGGTTGGAGTTTCTGCTTCAGCTCAACATTCTGTGATTGTGGTCAAATCACTTAATCTCCCCATGTCTACAACCAAAATGAATTTGATCTTGTGTGATGAAAAAGTATTACACATCTGGCGGTAGATGTGTATTTTATTTACCGTGAGTGGGGTTTCTTGCATAGTTTGGTCGAATTTTTGTCGAATCCCCTTTGAATGGCTTGGTGTGCGTGTATATTAAATGTGCCCGTCAATAGCTACCCATGTTTGTATAAATAAACGACAAGGGTGTCTACTTGGAGAGTACCCACCGGCGGGGGCGCCGGGATTATGCACGGTAGGGCATCAGACACGTCAGAGCTTCACTAGCGGTGTAAATGCATTCCATGTGGATTCATTCTATGCATAGTCGGCTTTTAATGAATATCACGCAAATTGTCATGGTGATAGGTACATACGGTTTCTATAAACATATATATTTTTTAAATAATAAAAAACAAAGGCCGGCCCAGGGGGATGGCGTCCCCGGGGCCATAAGTGGCCTGAGGAGGGGGGCAACGCAGTCCCCTCCTAAAAAATTTTTTTTAAAAAGGGCTTGATCCGGGGGTTGGTGTCCCCGGGGCCGATTAAGGCCTTGGGAGGGCCAAATTTATTTGTTTCAACAAAAAATATTAGGGTGCAGGCCCTGGGGATGGGGTCCCCAGGGCCAGTAAATTAGAAAAAGAAGGGGGGCCACACAGCCCTCCTTCTTAAATAAATAAAATAAATAAAAGACCGGCATCGCGCTGGAGGCCACGCCCCCTCCTTGCAGCACTCTGCAAACGCGCCTCCTGGCCAGTTGTAAGTTGGGGAATTAATTCCCCTTCAATACTGAGGGTCCCTGAGGGCCAACTAGCCCAACAGGTATCTCCAGTATGCGCCTGGGAGCTGCGTTGCAGACAGGTGTTCTGAGGCCACGCCCCTTTTTACACCTCTATGCAACGCAGCTCTGTGGCGCTTACTGGAGGTACCTAGTGGGTTAGTTTGACCCTAGGGGCCCTTAGGATTCAAGGGGACTTAATCTCTCAACTCAAAACGGCCACAGGCGCGTTTACACAGTGGTGAATGGAGGGGACGGGGCCTGAGGTGACGTGTGCAAACACGCCCTGTGGCGCGTTTTAAGTTGTGGAAATAATTCCCTTTCAATCCTGAGGGACCCTGGGGGCCAACTAGCCCACCAGGTGCTTCCAGTAAGCGCCACTGCTCTGCATTGCAGAGAGGTGGTGCAGGCCGTGCCCCTTTTTACACCTCTCTGCAATGGCGCCTACTGGACGTACCTAGTGGGTTATTATGCCCCTAGGGTTCCTCAGGATTCAAGGGCACTTAATCTCCCAACTTAAAAAACGGCCACAGGGCGTGTTTACACAGTGGGGAAGGGAGGGGACGGGGCCTGAGGTGACATGTGCAAACACGCCCTATGGCGCGTTTTAAGTTGGGGAAATAATTCCCCTTCAATCCTGAGGGACCCTGGGGGCCAACTAGCCCACCAGGTGCTTCCAGTAAGCGCCACTGCACTGCGTTGCAGAGAGGTGGTCCAGGCTGTGCCACTTTTTACACCTCTCTGCAACGCAGCTCTGTGGCGCTTACTGGAGGTACCTAGTGGGCTAGTTGGACCCTAGGGACCCTCAGGATTCAAATGAACTTAATCTCCCAACTAAAAATGGCCACAGGGCGTGTTTACACAGTGGTGAAGGGAGGGAACGGGGCCTGAGTTAACATGTGCAAACAGTTTCTATTTTTGAATGTGTGTATCAAAGGTTATATTAGGGGGAGAGGAGGTCTGCCACTCTATGACAAGGATGATGTCATCAGTGATGTCATTTGAGATGTCATCAGTGATGTCATGAGTGATGTCACTGACCATGTCATGAGTGATGTAATATGTGACGTCATCAGTAGTGCATTGCGGGCGCGCGAGTTATAGTTAGCTGAACTAACTATAACGGGGGAATTTCAATGGTTTTGTACGAGTGAAAAGTCCAGCTAAGTATAACGCCCCTGAAACCTATGTTTTTTTAGTGAATTTCTAAGGTTTTTTAAATGCTAATTCCTAACTATAACGTGCCTGAAACCTATGGTGTTTTTCAGTGAATATATATATATATATATATATATATACATGCTAGCAATATCCTCGTGTGGACGCACACAGATAGGACCACGGACACAGAATATGCTGTTGCCAATATACGGTGCTTTATTAGAAGGAAAGGTGCAGTCTCAGACACGTTTCGGACACGAACTGTGTCCTTGATCACTTGGCGAAATATTGGAAACATGAAAGAAATACTTCACATTGTGTTCCTTATTAATACAAAAACATGGCTCCAATTTAAATGCGAGAAATTAATGCACATAGCTATTGAAAATTATATAATAAACATAATGCAATTTAGGGATCTTAAAAATGAAATCCAGACATTGCCGTTTTTTATCTTCCGCCCAAATGCAAATATGCCAGGTCATACTATTTTGTATCTACATCCTTCGCTATGGCATCTACATGAAATGTACAAATACACTAACGTAAACTTTTACAAGTTGGGAATTCGTTCCTTATGCCGGAGCAACTACAAATTACATTGTTATAATGTGCAAATATGCCGATGTGAACTGATATAGGAGGTAATGATAGAAATGTACACTGTGTTTGACATGTGCAAATACTCTACAGAATATAACAGATATAAATACAAATACAATATAGCTAAAAAAACTAGTTCTTAAATAAATTAAAAAGCTTATTGCTAGCATATTAAAATATACGTATAGTTGTAACATTAGCAGCAGTGTATCATTATATCACCTATATACAGAATAGGATGGCTGAAATTTCCTGTCAAATGTGCAACTACGCAATATTAAAATTGATGAGCCAAATAGAAAAAGATGAATGAAAATACAAATTTCTTGCCTACACGCTATCACTAAAGTGCTATTAGTGTGAGGGGTGCAAAATGAATAATATGTGCAAAGCAGTGCTTAAAGATAAAAAACTAATCCCACAATGGATTAAGCAGCGAATGCCATAATGAGCTGGAATCTACTACGAAGAATGCAAAATCCAATGTTCTAATACAAATACTATAAATAGTAATTCATAATAATGTAGTTCCAGTTTTGCCATGTGTGACCCAAATTTTAAATAGGTAAAAACGATCTATCTTGGAATGGAAAAGACAATGCGTGGCACAGTAATATACAAACTCAGCATATATATACTCATAAGGCCTGTCAAGATAAAAGCAAACAGAACATCTTGAGGGGAGACTAAGATAATCTAATGGATACAGGTTAAGCCTGGGCTAAAATTCTTTTCCGCTTGCGGAAATTGCGATAATTTGACATTTTCGCGTTCCGCGGAGAGCGCAAAAATGTCAAAATTTCCGCAATCTACATTTCACCGGAAATTTTTTGCTTGCTCGCGCTGTAAAATAATACATTCTCGCGTGCGTGCGATTGCCTTACCTGAATCGCCGCGTTTGCCGACAAGTTTTCCCGATCCGGTTGCGTTCTCCACGAGATGTTGGATTGTTGGTAGCCATTTACGCTGTCTCGCGACAGTTCACACCCGCAGTAACGTCATTCGTCACGCGATCACGTCTTTCTTCTCGCGATCATGCACCGCGAGACAAGTGAAAACAAGATGGCCGCGCCCGCGAGCAACCGCATGGGTAAGTTGGCGAGCCGCGACCACGCAGAAAATACCGTGAACGGGCGGGAAAAACACTTCTGCATCCTCGTGATATTTCCGCGTGTTTGCGGAGATTTTTAACATTTTCACAATAATTTGCGAAAGTGAATTTCGCAAATTTCGCCCACCCCTAATACAGGTACATGTAAAATAGTAGTTGCAGCCCCTCTTTATAGGAAATTGTGTAAATCTTCCCCTGCGTTCAGTCCAGTCGGGAACTTGGTGTCTAACTCTATGATATATTTAGATTCTAGTTGGCGCAGCTGTTTTTCTCCATCCCTACCTCTTTTGTTGAAGGGTACTGCTTCTATTACAAAATATTGTAAATATTTTAAGTTGTTCTCATGCACAGCTTTAAAATGTCTTGCGACTGGATATGTTGGATCAGAATTTACAATCTCACGGAGGTGTTGTAATTTACGCATATGTACCTGAAGTTTTGTGCTTCCAACATAGAATAGATCACAACTACATCTAAGTACATATACAGCATGGTCAGTCCTACATGTGTAGTGTTCTCTTACTAATACTCAAAATCTGAAAAAGGTGTTTTGTATATAGAGGTATTGATGCCAAATTTACAAGCTCTACATGAACTACACCTTACAAAACCTTTTTTCGGGGTGAGCCAATTCCTAGACTAACTTTTCTCTGGACTATTTTTGACTAGATCGTTTCACATAGAGTAGGCTTTTTGAAATGTCACAGTTGGACTGGGAGGGAGCACCTTTTTAAGGGTCAGATCTGTCATGACTATTGGCCATTCTTTTTTAAGTATAGCTGTAATAGCGTTGGCCTGTTTGCTGTAAGTGGTCCCTAGTCTGAGCTCATCTCCCTCACCATGTGTTTTTCTGTCCATATCACTGTTGGTATTACTGGTCTCTCTATTTGGATCTAGTAGAGTTGTCCTGTCATTCATATTTGCTTTTCTGCTAGCCATATCCAGCCTCTTAGGGACATATCCTCTTGCCTCTAACCGTTTCTTTGTTAATTCCTGGAGATAATCTCGGGCTTCCTTGGTGCTGCAGGCTCTATGAGTCCGCAAAAATAATCCATACGGAATGCTAGTTATCGTATGAGGAGGATGGAAACACTTAGCATGGAGTTTCCGGATGTGGGCTTTCTATAGAGGCTAGTTCTATTACTCCTTGTTAGACTTGGACAGTAATGTCTAGGAAATTAGCGCTGGTTTTGTCGATATGGGCAGTGAACTGCAGATTCAAATCATTGATATTGATGGAATCGACAAAATTCTGGGCCTCATCTTTGGTTCCCCTCCAAATTACAAAAATGTCGTCGATATATCTCCACCATTTTATAATGTGCTTGGACCATTCTTCGGCGTGCCGGACCGTGAGGACATGCTCCTCCCACCAGCCCACATGCAAGCAAGCGTAGCTCGGGGAGAAGCATGTCATGAGTGATGTCACTGACCATGTCATGAGTGATGTAATATGTGATGTCATCAGCAGTGCATTGTGGGTGCGTGAGTTATAGTTAGCTAAACTAACTATAACGGGAGCAGTTCAATGGTTTTGTACGAGTGAAATGTCCAACCAAATATAACGCCCCTGAAACCTATGTTTTTTTCAGTGAATTTCTAAGGTTTTTTAAGTGCTAATTCCTAACTATAACGTGCCTGAAACCTATGGTTTTTTCAGTGAATTTCAAAGGTTTTTTAAATGATAATTTTTAAATGAAATAATAGTTATATGTATTTTTTTTATACTGATTTTCTACAGTTTTTTAACTGTTGATTTTTACATATTTTATTTTTTAAATTACATTATATATTTTTAATATAAATGGAAAAAAAATGTTTTTTAGAATATTGAAACTGAAATATTGTTTTTTTTGTTTTATATTTTTATTTTAATATATTTATATTATTTTCTTTATTGGTTTTTTTCCAATTTTTGGGGGGAAGTCTCGCACCCAAAGCGTACCATTTTCGATTGCTCATTCTCTACCCGCCATTTTAGAAATGTTATGAAGGATCCGCGTAGGGTGTGCGACGGGTACGTATTTTCTGAGATGTGCACGATTGCTATGCGACCAGTATGCGCCTCCAGCTCCCACGCATTCGCGACACATGCACATTACTGTACACAGCGCTTGAGCGGAGGCGGACCCGCGTGGCGTCATATGTGGGGCGCACTGGGTGTGCGACTTCCGCAAAATGTTTTATGTTCTAAAATGATATATATGTGTCTTTAATATAAATATTAGGGCTAGAGATTATCTAAGGTATTCATAAAAATAATATATTTCTATTTGTAATAAAGTTATATTACTTTTAAATACATTTTCGCAGAGTCACGTCGGGTGCGTTCTTCGTGAGCGCAGGGTGCACAGACCCCATGTGACCTAAAAAAAAAGATTTGATTGGTTCAAAACATTTTCCATTGTAACTATTGAAGGACCCCACCCATTTCAATCATTCTTCTTTGAGCTTCTGTGGAGAGACATCTCTGCGCTTAGAAGAACTTTATTCCCATCATTTTTTTGTGCTGTTTTTGAAAACCAGGACAACATGGCTTCCGGACAGCAGCCACAGGACGATTCAGAACATTCTTCGGAGCAATAATTTGTTGCAGAACCTCCACGTCCTCAAAGACCTGTGTCGGTGGTGTGGAAATGTTTTACTTTTCTGGAGGGGCAGAAGGAGGTGAATGTCAGAAAAGTCACCTGCCGGATCTGCAAAAGAGTCTTATCAAGAGGTAGTGTTGACTAAAAATATTCGTGCGGTACTGCCTCAATGTACAAGCACCTTAAGACTATCCATCTGGTGAATCTGGCTTGGGGGAAGTGTAGGAGAGCCAAACAAAACCCTCCACCTGCAGTTCCTGGAACATCTGGAGCTTCTATAAGCACATCACCACCAGAAATATGTCCTGAAATCGTGTTTTTGAGCAGCACTGCATGAAGTGCAATAAACTGATTTCTTATGACGAGCAGTCTGTTGAAGCAGTGTGTGCTATGCAACGTAATCATCATTGCTAGACTTTTGTTTGCTTTTTTTTGGGACTGCCTGTTAATTCCTGAAATTTCCTGTTTTTTTCGTTCTTTTTTTTATTTGTTATTTTTAAAAACACCAAAAAAATAACAAAATCGTTCAGAAAAATACAAAAAAAAAAAAAGTTCTTCTCAGAACTAACTTCTCTGGTTAAGGAAATATCTATATTTGTATGTTAATGTGTGGAAGTTTGGTTGAATGTATGTGTATAGCTTAATTGACTGAAAGAATGCATTAGTAGTGTATGGTGAATGTATAAGTGCAGAACTATAAGGACGTGCTGCAGCGTGACACTGTAAGCTCTTTAGCTGCACTGTGCTGTGGTACTTCCGAAGCACAGGGATGCGACATATGTACATAAATATGTTGCAACTCTATGCTTCTCTCTGCACTGCTGCACAAACTGCAACTATACAGTGACACAGGCATCCTTGCACCATTGTGGAAGCATGTCTGTGTCATGGAGAGATAGTTTTTGTGCAGGAAGGGACACCATCCTGCACAAAAACAACCAGTAAAGGCGTTTTCCTCTTTCAATGTATGCTGTGCAATGCAGCATACAATAAAAGAGAAAAACTGAGGAGAAATGAAAACAATTCTCCTTGTTGTGCCTTGCTACACCAACTGGAGGATGGTGCAGCATTCACACACATCTCCAGATTTATAATTTCTGATAAATCTGGAGATGTGTCTTCTTCTATGAGTGTTGTTTGGAAACACCCACAGCAACACTTATGGAATGCCCTTTCAATGCAAAGTGGTGTGTATGAAGAGGTTGTATTTACAAGGAGAAGAAAAGCTACACAGGGTGCCTTTTCCTCTCCTTGTAAATATGAAGGAGTGTCTGGCGCCATCACTACGTTACAATAAGTGACATATTGTTGGTACAGGATGCTTCTAAATCTGCCCCATAAGTGCTTAGGTATTGGCAAACTGTTACAATATGAACATATTGCTAGTTGATGGATTGAAATTTGCATGAGAGTGACAGGAGGTAAGCACAGAGATATCTCTCCAAAGGTGCTCTAAGAAGAATGATTGAAATGGTTGCGGTCTTTCAATAGTTACTGTGGGAAATGTTATGAACCAAGCAAATCTTTTTTTTTCAGGTCACATGGAATCCTATGACAGAGAGATTCCAAAACTATATAGGTATAAACTGGGTATTATGAAGAGTGTATTAATACTGTGTAGCTTCTTGCAGGTCTGCATACATAGTATATATAGAAATTGATTTGTACTAGGGTTAGTGACTAGGCCAATCCTTAAATATATGACTAATAACTAGAGTAATTTCAGTACTGCAAAGAGAGTGCAAGATAAATGTATAAGTACTTAGGTTTTTAGCAAAGTGATAGGATAGATAAATAGTACTGGATGGATGAATGGACAAGTGGCACAGACAGTAAATAAGAACAAGGTTCTGTCAGGATAATTGCAGGACTGTACAGAGAGTGACAGTGTGATTGGGGCACTGCATAAATACTACCTGGCTTATTCAAAGGGTGAGTCAGTACTCTGCTGGAGGTTAGGGGCCTGTATACATTGCACACATTTCACCGTATCACTATATGTCTTAATGCCTGAGGCATTCTACAGGTGTATGGAGACTGACTAGATAGTGAGAGTGCTGTGAGTTGACAGAAGAGTGAGTTTTTAAGTGCTTGTGTGTTGGCGCAGACAGTAAATAAGAACATGGTTCTGTCAGGATGATTGCAGGACTGGACAGAGAGTGACAGTGTGATTGGACACTGCATGAATACTACCTGGCTTATTGCAAGGGTGAATCAGTAGTCTGCTGGGGATTACAGGCCTGCATATATTGCGCACGTTTCACTGTAGTAGTATATGTCTTAATGCCTGAGGCATTGTACAGGTCTATGGACACTGACTAGATAGTGAGAGTGCTGGTAGTTGACAGCAGGGATAGTTTTTAAGTGCATGTGTGTTGGCACAGAGATTAAATAAGGACATGGTTCTGTGAGGATGATAGCAGGAGTGGACAGAGAGTGACAGTCTGATTGGGGCACTGCATGAATACTACGTGGCTTATTCCAATGGTGAATCAGTAGTCTGCTGGTGGTTAGAGGCCTCCATAGATTGCGCACATTTGACTGTAGCACTGCTTGTCTTAATGCCTGAGTCGCTCTGCAAGTGCATAGATAGTGACTGGAAACTTACACTGCTTGTCATTGACTGCAAGGAGAGTTTATAAGTGCTTGTATGTTGGCACAGACATTAGATAAGGATATGGTTCTGTCAGCATGATTGCTGGAGTGGACAAAGAGTGACAGGCTGATTGGGGCACTACATGAATACTACCTGGCTTATTGCAAGGGTGAATCAGTAGTTTGCTGGGGATTACAGGCCTGCATACATTGCACACATTTCACTGTAGCACTATGTGTCTTAATGCCTGAGGCATTGTACAGGTGTATGCAGTGCACACTGACTAGATAGTGAAAGTGCTGGTAGTTGACAGGAAGGTGAGTTTTTAAGTGCTTGTGTGTTGGCACAGAAATTAGATAAGGACATGCTTCTGTCAGGATGATTGCAGGAGTGGACAGAGAGTGACAGTCTGATTGGGGCACTGCATGAATACTACCTGGTTTATTCCAATGGTGAATCAGTAGTCTGCTGGTGGTTAGATGCCTCCATAGATTGCGCACATTTGACTGTAGCACTGCTTGTCTTAATGCCTGAGTTGCTCTGCAAGTGCATAGATAGTGACTGGAAACTTACACTGCTTGTCATTGACTGCAAGGAGAGTTTATAAGTGCTTGTATGTTGGCACAAACATTAGATAAGGATATGATTCTGTCAGCATGATTGCTGGAGTGGACAAAGAGTGACAGGCTGATTGGGGCACTACATAAATACTACCTGGCTTATTGCAAGGGTGAATCAGTAGTTTTCTGGAGATTACAGGCCTGCATACATTGCACACAGTTCACTGTAGCACTATGTGTCTTAATGCCTGAGGCATTGTACAGGTGTATGCCGTGCACACTGACTAGATAGTATAAGTGCTGGTAGTTGACAGGAGGGTGAGTTTTTAAGTGCGTGTGTGTTGGCACAGAAATTAGATAAGGACATGCTTCTGTCAGGATGATTGCAGGAGTGGACAGAGAGTGACAGTCTGATTGGGGCACTGCATGAATACTACCTGGCTTATTGCAAGGGTGAATCAGTAGTCTGCTGGGGATTACAGGCCTGCATACATTGCACACATTTCACTGTAGCACTATGTGTCTTAATGCCTGAGGTATTCTACAGGTGTATGGACACTGAGTAGATAGTGAGAGTGCTGGTAGTTGACAGGAGGGTGAGTTTTTAAGTGCTTGTGTGTTGGCACAGAAATTAGATAAGGACATGCTTCTGTCAGGATGATTGCGGGAGTGGACAGAGAGTGACAGTCTGATTGGAGCACTGCATGAATACTACCTGGCTTATTCCAAGGGTGAATCAGTAGTCTGCTGGTGGTTAAAGGTCTACATAGATTGCGCACATTTGACTGCAGCACTGCTTGTCTTTATGCCTGAGTCGCTGTACAAGTGCATAGATAGTGACTGGAAAGTTACACTGCTTGTCATTGACTGCAGGGAGAGTTTATAAGTGCCTGTATGTTGGCACAGACATTAGATAAGGATATGTTTCTGTCAGTATGATTGCAGGAGTGGACAAAGAGTGACAGGCTGATTGGGGCACTACATGAATACTACCTGGTTTATTGCAAGGGTGAATCAGTAGTCTGCTGGGGATTACAGACCTGCATACATTGTGCACATTTCACTGTAGCACCAGGGGGCCGATTCCGATCCTGTAATAAGGCCCTACGAATCGTCGTACGGAGCGTTTTCTCTGTACGACTTGCACCCGGTAAACTGTCCCTACAACCTAGGAAGTACAATTCGTACAGAAAGCCTATTTCCGTACTAATTGTACAAAAGACCGTACGTGGGAAAAAAAACTACGATTCTGATCAGGAACAGCTTGTACGCGACGTCCAGACGTATTCAGGCAGCGATTTCCGGCCCAGCAAGTACGATTCGTCCCTACGTCACTCCGTACGGCTCTTTTTCTACAGGAGTCAAACACAGCCGGAAAAGCAGAGTTCGACGCGAACAGCCACGCAACGGAGCCCTGGTACGTGACATACACGCCATGAACCCCATCGTACGTGTCATCCCGGTCCTCTTGGCCTACGACCTGGTGCACCGTACCCGACACACACGCCGCAGAAGGTGAGAACAACACCCAGGGGCCGGGGGGGTGAGGGGCACGAAACATACCCCATAACCACACCCAAACCTATAACATGGAGGCCATACATTACCACCAGGGTCTGGTCACTTTGGGGGGGCGTGTCCAGCAACCCCTGCGTACCCCAACAACGGAAGTGGATGTGTACGGTGCGTACCACACGTACCCCTATGGCACCATTACAACAGTGACACGGACCATACCCACGCATGAATAAGTGGGTACGGTGCGTTCCACACGTACTCCTAAGGCACCATGACAACTCAGGTACGGACCGTACCCTGCGTACTGTGTGTATCACACGTACCCCTACGGCACCATTACAACTCAGGTACGGACCGTACCCAAGTATGAGTGCTTGAGTACGGTGCGTACCACACGTACCCCTATGGCACCATGCCAACTCAGGTACGGACCATACCCATGCATGAATACATGGGTACAGTGCGTACCACACGTACCCCTACGGCACCATTACAACTCAGGTACAGACTTTACCCACGCATGAATGCGTGAGTATGGTGCGTACCACATGTACCCCTACGGCACCATGCCAACTCAGGTACGGACCGTACCCATGCATGAATGCGTGGGTACAGTGCGTACCACACGTACCCCTACGGCACCATGCCAACTCAGGTACGGACCGTACCCACACATGAATGCGTGGGTACAGTGCGTACCACAGGTACACCTACGGCACCATGCCAACTCAGGTACAGACCATACCCACGCATGAATGCGTGGGTACGGTGTGTACCACACGTACCCCGTTACAGCAGCAGTAAATTTGGGATAGGATGCGTACACACGCCAAGAATGTGGGCCTGGAGGACTGGCCCAGCATGTTTCCTTTATATTGGTGTGTGTGTAGGTCCAGGCCAGCAGTGTACAGCCCCAAGGGGGTGCGTGGGTGGGTGCATATGACTCCCAGCAGCGTCCAGACATATGAGGGGTGGGTGCAGAGGACTCCCAGCAGTGGACAGACATATGAGGGGTGTGTGCAGAGGACTCCCAGCAGTGTCCCACTCCCAGGAGGATGGATGTCTTACACACACTGCATGACACACCACATGTGGGTGTGAGGACATATAACACATGCATACTCACCCATGGCAGATGCAGCACAATACACACCCAGATTTCATGCCAACAGGCTGTATAGTCATGTAACTGCATACAAAACTAAGATAGACAAAGGGAACACACACTGTCACGCACATGCCAGGACTGATAGGAATGTCCAGGTGCTGGTCCATGTTGTTTCTCATGGAAGGAATAGGGTTCAATTCCACCAGATACAATGCCCACAATTGTGAGTCAGGTGCCCAAATACCCTGCATAACAAGTAACATTTGTGTGGTAGGCCGTGAATACACACATGCATAGTGCTGAAAAGGGATAATTTGTCCCTGAAGGCATTCCTACATATCCAAAACACAAGTACAGTAATTAGCAAGGATGGCACAGACGATTCAGCAAGAGACATAGGTGAGCAGGCATGGCCATTGTTGAAGGGATCCGTCACCAACAAAGGAAATGTTGACACAGGTCAACACAAAAATTGGGCAACTGTTTGCAGGGAAGATGTCATGTGCCACAGTGGAAGGAACACTCCTTGGGACAATGTATCCAAAGAAAAGGAACACACACTACCAATGCTTCTTTGCAGAGACATTGTGATGGCACACAGATACCATGATCCACCTCATGACCATCATACAAAAACATTTCTCAGAAGCCTAACACATTACCCGAACAACAACTCCAGGAGCCCCATTACCAACATCAAGTACCTGAAGTGCAATAGTGTTGAAAGTAAAAGAAAAGGCTTTATTCAGCACACTAAAATAATAAATTAAGAATACACTATCTACAAAGGCCAAAGGCCAGTCCTTTGTTACAGTTCAAGGGTGGACGTAGGGGACTGTGTCCACACCTACCTTGCCTGCACAAAGTAACCCTAAGGTTTGTCGACCCGGGGGGGGCATCATCTGTGGCAGGACCAGGCACCGCAGGGACAGGAGGGGGTTGGGTAGGTGTGGTGGGTGCAGGGCTGGACGTCTCCACCACAGGGGGTGGGGCAGTGCCAAAGGTGGAGGTGAGCTCGGCGCTGCACACTGCTGCAAGGGAGTCCAGGGTAACCCCTGCACCTGAAGAGACCCCAGGTCCAACGGAGGGGGGGTGGCCGAGGGATGGGTTTCAGTGCTCATGGGGAGGGGGTGGACATGGGGGGACTCAACTCCCCTGCCCGGGGACTTCTACGCCCGCTTGCGGGGGGGGGTGTCACAGTGGGGGTGAGGGCCAGCCCACACATGTAGAGCTCTTTGGGTGACAGTTTGGCAGGGGAGCTAAGGGGAGTTGTTTTGGAGGGACTGGGTTGTGAGGATTGCGGACTCTGACTGTGGCTGCGTGTCTGTCGTTTGCCCCAGACCCTGTGGGTGTTCCTACATCCCCCTGAGTGTGCGTGCCAGGAGGTGGGCGCAGTGCCTTACTTGGGGGTGTGCTGGATGTGTCTGTTGGGGTGCGTGCCTGTTACTGTCTGTGTGTGCGTTGGACAGGCATGGGAGAGGGCAGTGTGGATGGGTCCGGGGAAGGGGGGGACCGAGCACCGCAGGAGAGAAACTGCTTCCATCAGTGAAGAGTCCATGGACCGCAGAATCCTGCGTTGCTCAGACATCATTGATGACATGCCCTCCACGAACGACACCAACTGTGTGAGCAGTTGAGTGTGTCCATGGAGAACATGCAGCACTGATGCCTGACCAACCTGCAACTGGCGCAGTGTGTCCACAGACTCTTCACTGAGGGCAGCAGGGGTGACAGGGGCAGGAGGTGCGGTGCCAGGTCCGAAGGAGATACGGTGGGACCCTGCACGGACAGAAGGGACGGGAGCAACTGGGAGGGCGGAGATGTCAATGGAGGAGGCGGGTACAGATGGTGGGATGCTGGCAGTTGTTGGGGCATCCTCCGCCTCCTCAGGGAGTTCAGCCTCGGACCCGTGGGCGTAGTAGATGCTCCGGCTTCCAGACAGGTCCTCCGACTGACTCCCCTCGCCCTCCGTGCCACTGGCTCTTGCTGACTCCTCAGCACTGGTGGCACTGTCGCTGGGTCCCTCCTCAAGTTCCATGCAGGTGTCTCCCTCGCTTGTGGATGATGATGCTGTGAGCAAGGAGAAGAAACCAAAAAGCATCAGTCACCTGTATACATCTGACACAGGAGCACAAGAACAATTGGTCACAGTGCATATCAGGCAATGCATTATGAGTAACAGCTAGCTTACTCCGCATATATGTAAGCCCTGTACTGCCCAGTTGTTAGACCCACCATGCCACTTTGACATCAGGAGTGGAAGGGATGAAAAAGAGCAACAGGTGAAATTGGGGAACAGAAAATGCACTGCACATATTCAACTCTGGCTAAAGAGTGCTTACAAATGCTTGCGACACATAACACGACAAACAGCCATGTACCTACCCCCTCCTTGCTGCAGTTTCTCCTGTAACTGCCTATCGAGGTCTGGGAAGACCACCGCCAGGACACGTCTCATTTGGGGGGTCAGCCGTCAGCGTCCAGCCCCAGCTGGACCCGGGCGATCCGCCGGGTCCAGCACCGGATGTCCTGCCACCTCTTGCGGACCTGTGGCAGCCGGCGACTACGCTCCCCCTCAGATCTCACGGCCCTGATGATGTGGTTTCAAATCACCACCTTCTTGTAGGCAGTTACCTGTCAGGATCAGGATGACAAAGTGACACACCATCAATATACCTACTCCATGTCCCCGAGACACACATTTGAACCTCTTAGAAATGTTGAACAGGGCATAGGATGCAGACAGGAATTACATCATACACAATAAGAAATTGGCCTGTGTGCAAGCCACAATGCAATACATGGCATTGAAAGTCAACCGGTTGGCATGAGGGTTGCGACACACTCACTGATCATGCCACACACTCTGCAGCACAAACAACAGCAGGCTGATTGGCCAGCACGTGCCAAGCAGTCACATGTCCCACTCCACTGATGTACCCTCAGCATACTAGACAGACACACCCAAGCACAGATCACTCTCCTGTCATTGACAACAGCAGTTACAACCCTCACTCTGCACATGTGCCACTTGCCAGTGGGGTGTCACAGGTGTCATGCTAGTTATGCAAGTCAGATACACAGCACGGCCTACTTGTCACATCAGATGGGTAGATATGTTGCCACCTCCATGCAGGTGTGGTGCAACACTTCACATAGACACTCACCCACATGTAAAGGAAGATTCACACACATCAATGTCCATGAGGGCGTACACATCATTTGGACACTCTCACCACAGGTCCACTCAACTCATACACATCTGTGGGTACAGTCACCTGTCACACCGGGGGGAGCACTGAATCACCTCAGGACAATAGGAAAAAAAGCCACCAAGGATTTCACAGGCTGCATGTGTCAACAGGTGCCTAGGCAAAGGTAGTGGACTCAGCACTCACCTGCTCCCCTGGTCTCCCATACAGGCTGGTGTACTGTGGGAGGAGGGCGTCCAGCAAGGCCTGATTCTCCTCCTGGGTGAATGGCTGGGCCCTCTCCACAGTACGCAACATGGTCCAGAGGAAGCAGAGACAGCAGCAATGTTGTCGACAGGAAAGTTGTGCAGGCAAGTGCCCTCTCATGGGTTCTGGCTGCCTTATATCTGTGTTGCTGAGTACATAGTGATTGGTCAGACTCATTAGCAACCTACGTTTACTCCAATCCCTTTAAACATACACCAATGACTTTTAACATACACCAATGACAGCATTCGCATCGTTCAAATTTTGAGCATCATGTCAAGTCAACAACCACTTTGCAACATTGTATTTTGTGGCCAACTGACTGTTCCAGGACACCTGTACGTGTACTACCTTAGTACACGTACGTGTACGCACTAGTAGTACAAGTACCCGTACGTGTACTACTAGTGCATACACATACGTGTACTACCTTAGTACACGTACGTGTCAGGACTTCAAAGGATCTAGACCTCTCTGTCTGTTCAACATGTCTACAATCAGCAATTTCATGTTTACCAAAGGTAAAGGCTATTACCTGGAAAGAAGCTTGGAGATTAAACTACTCCAAGATGGCCGACAATGCACGGAGAGTGCTGTTCTAGTCTTCCTCTGCAAGCTGAGTTATGTGAGGCGCTTGCAATGGAACGTTGATGCACTTCACCTGAACTCTTGACGGAAGCGCACGCACATCAAGTGTCTCGTGTTTAGTTAGTTAGTTTAGTCAGGTTTTCGCCGAGTCCGTCGGGCTTTCGGTTGTGAGTTCTACAGTTATTCCTAGTGAGAAACGACTACGAGTTCAGAGCAGTTATTTCTCTTTCGTGTGAACGCCTTCCATCAGAACTCATGCGCACATCGCTACTGTGGAGAACGCTACTTCTTGAATCCTGCGCTATTGAAGGAAGACGCTACCTCGTCGAGTGTATAGTGTCTGAGGAGGCGGAAAACTCACAAGGCTTCTTCATCCACTCAGTTCAACGGAAATAAATGCTGAAACACATCAGGCAGAATACTAGTCTCTTGTACCAGATACCGCAATGGAAAACTAGAAACCAACTGCAGCCAGAGCTAAGTAAGTTAATACTTACCAACTGATTCCACTCGATGTTCACCTGTGGAGATGAGAAAATGAGAAAAAGATCATAATAGGAATAAGGGTCAGTACACTTAATAACCAGAAATTATAGACAAACAGAGTAGGTGGAAATAAAGATTAACTCAGTGTATGTTTCTTGATTATAACAGAAGTTCATCACACAATAAGAAATGGCTATTTAACGGTAGCAGAACACATGAAGACATTTGAAGAGAAGCAAGGCCTAAGGTTATCTTGGTTCGTGGGTTGGATCTAGAAGGGAATTAGAGTTAAGATAACACCTGTGTTAAATTACTGTTTTGGGTTACAGAGAAAACAGCCGAGTTGGGAACATTAGGCGAAGAAGAAACAGAAGGCTGGAAGCAGATAACCGCAGGCAGTCTCTTTGTCTTCTTATTTATTTTATCCACTCCCCCTTCCCCCTTGGGAGATTCTGCTTGGTATTTATAAAACATTACCTGGAGATCTCCTTGGAGGGGCATTGGGAAAAGGCATCTCTGTTCCTGCGCAAGTACTGGAAGCACCTGACAGAGTGAAGTGCCCAAGTATTGAAACTTGCGCCTGAGCAGAAATGGCTGAGGGCTTAGATTTAAAAGATTTGGGAGAAGTCCTTGGTTTAATCCAAAAAGAATTAACGGCAGTCAGAGAAGAGAATAGAGGATTGAGGCAGGAAATGGTGGATGCGAGAAGAGAAACTGTAGAGTTAGCAACTAGATTAGCTAACATGACTCAAACTTCTAGTCAGAGATTTTCAGACTCTGGACGAGAAACCTTGGGTTCCACGTCTAGGTTAGCAACGCATGTAGTGCATTCCCTTTCCCCAGTGATTCCGTTAGCACCACCAGAACGATTTAGTGGGGATCCACAAAAGGCCCAGACATTCTTGACTCAATGTTCTTTGCACTTTATGTGTCGTCCCACGATTTTTCCGGATGCACAGACCCGCGTGGCCTTCATATTGTCTTACCTCAGTGGTGATGCCGCTAACTGGTCAATGCCTTTAGTTTCAAGAGATGATGCCTTGTTATATAAGTTTGAAGACTTTAAAAAAGAATTTCTTCGGATCTTTGATCGACGGAAGATATCACAGGCTACAGACAACGAGTTACTAGAATTAAAACAAGGTAATAAGGACCTGGTTGCATACTTGGCCCAGTTTAATAAGCTGGTGGTAGAAACAGACTGGCCAGAAAGGAAAAGAGCAGCTGTTTTTTATCGAGGTCTTAAAGATGAGTTGAAAGACATTTTAGCCCAAATTCCCAATCGTCCCACAGATATATCGGCTTTAATAGATTTGGTGTTAGAGATTGATTTTAGACAGACTGAGAGGAAAGGAGAAAGAAGAAAAGAATTCAGGTTCAACACTCCAAGATTCGACAGAGTAAGACAGATTCAACGAGAGCAACTGGAACACCTGGAACAACCGAGGGTCAACCAGGGGTGGAGCCAATCCAAATTGGAGCAATTCGTGGTCCGCTTACTAAAGAAGAAAAAAAAAAGGCGACAAAATAATTTATGCATGTACTGCGGAGGTAATGGACACTTTGTAAAGATGTGTCCAAAGAAGCCCAAGATGTTTTCAAAGGAGAAGGAAAACTTCAAGCACCACCAGTAAACGGAGTTGGACTGGTGGTCGCAGAGAATAAATCAACTCCAGAAGAGCATCTTTTGGCAAATACTTTACAGTCATCTTCCCCTCATTTAGTAATACCCATGACATTGAAATTCAGAAATAATACCTTGATTGGAGTTTCGGCCATGCTAGACTCTGGTGCGACTCGAAACTTTTGCGATCTAAGGTACGCCAGGAAGATTGGGTTGAGAGCTATTCAAAAGGCTACAAGTGAACCAGTGAGAGCGGTGGATGGAACAAACCTTTCTTTCGGGCCCATCACCAGTCATACGGAACAAATCAAAATGATCCTAAAAGAAGGCCATCAAGAAATCATACAATTTAACCTCATAGATGCCCCGCAATTTCAGATTATATTAGGAATACCATGGCTCTCAGAACACAATCCAAGTATTAAATGGGAAAAAAGAACAGTAGAGATGAATTCCAGCTTTTGTAAAGAAAATTGTTTTGATTCCCCAACAAGATCAAGAGAACCAGGACCCGCTTCGCTTTTGTGTAAGCAAGATGAATCTGTTTGTGTGATTCACACAACAGAAATTCCGCCAGAATACAAGGAGTTTGAAGACGTTTTTGATGAAATTGAGGCTGAAAAACTGCCACCTCACCGATCATTTGATTGTCAAATAGAATTGAGCCAGGAGCAAATCTACAATATAGTAGAGTCTACGCTCTTACGGAAAAGGAAAATGAACATCTGAAACAATACATTGAAAGATATTTGTCCAATGGGTTCATCCGCCCCTCCCAGTCCCCAGTCTCATCGCCATTATTTTTCATCCCCAAGAAAGGAGGCGAGCTCAGAACTTGTATCGACTATTGAGCAATTAATAAGGTCACCATTAAGAACAGGTACCCTTTACCGCTCATATCTGTGCTATTGGACCAGGTGAAAGAGGCACAGATTGGGTCTTCGAGGTGCTTACCACTTGGTTAGGGTAAAAGAAGGGGACGAGTGGAAGACAGCCTTCAGGACTAATTTTGGATTGTATGAATACCAAGTGATGCCTTACGGATTATGTAATGCTCCAGCTGCCTTTCAGCACTTTATAAACCAAGTTTTGAGAGAATACATAGACCAATCCGTTATTGTATATATAGATGACATCTTAATTTATTCAAAATCTGAAGAAGATCATCCAAATCAAGTGAAAAAGGTATTACAAAAACTAAGAGAAAACCATCTGTATGTAAAACTGGAAAAATGTGTATTCCATGCCAAAGAATTTGAGTTTCTGGGATTTGTCCTCACGCCATCTGAAATAACGATGGATTCTAAGAAGGTGATGGCTGTCTTGAACTGGAAATCCCCAACGAATGTAAAAGAGCTACAAAGCTTCATTGGGTTTGCCAATTTCTATAGAAGATTCGTAAATGAATTTTCACATAAGCTTATACCCCTTACTCCGCTCCTTCGGAAAGGTGTTCCATTTAATTGGACAGAAGATGCTGAAAAGGCTTTTCGACAACTGAAACAAGAGTTCACTACCACGCCTGTTTTGCTGCATGCTGACCCTGCAGAACCTTTTTATCTGGAAACAGATGCTTCAGATTTGGCGATTGGTGGAGTTCTCTCCCAAAGAAATAAGAGAACAGGACAACTCCACCCGGTGGCGTATAGATCTAGAAAACTAACCCCAGCAGAAATCAACTATACGATTACGGAGAAAGAATTATTAGCCATCAAGGATGCATTTAAGGAGTGGAGGCACTACCTGATGGGAGCCAGACATACAGTGACAGTGTTCACGGACCATAGAAACCTGACATTTTTGAAATCAGCTAAGACTCTTACTCCACGTCAACTTAGGTGGTCATTATATTTCGCGGACTACGATTTTGTGATCACCTATCGACCAGGAACCCAGAATGGAAAGGCTGATGCCTTGTCAAGATTGGATGTGGAAAAAATGGAAAAACTACCAGAACAACAAACGATCATTCCTGATGATAATATCGTGGCAACTGTAAATCAAGAAAACATAGAGGAAAAAATAATAAAAGCCATGTCATCTGAAGAGATGGTAGAGTGGTCAAAACAAGAAGTTGAGAGAGAAATAAGACACGGATTACCTTTTCGCGCAGGAAAATTGTACCTGCCTAATCGAGAGTTGCAACAATTGATCTTAGAGGAGAAACATGAAAACAAGTTGGCTGGTCACAAAGGAACTTTGAAAACTGAAGAATTGATTAAAAGAAATTTTTGGTGGCCACAAATGTCTAAAGATATAGATTTTTACGTGAAGACGTGAGGTCTGTGCTCGGGGAAAATCGGAGAGACAATCTCCCAAGGGGCTCCTTCAACCCATGCCCACTCCCCCATATCCATGGCATACAATCACAATGGATCTAATAGTGGAATTACCTTCAGACCAAGGCTACAACACTATATTAGTATTCGTTGATGCCTTTACCAAAATGGCCCATTTTATTGCCTTAAAGAAAACCCCAACAGCCCAAGAATTAGCTATTCTTTTCAACACATACATAGTGCGGGCTCATGGTATACCCAGGGTAATAGTCTCAGACAGGGGTTCCCAATTTCTATCCCATTTTTGGAAGGCGTTCATGGAGGGGCTGGGTGTAGAAACCAGGTACTCCACTAGCTTTCATCCAGAGACAGATGGGCAAACAGAGAGAGTGAATCAGGAGTTAGAACAATATTTACGGTTGTTCCTACTTGATCAGGAAGGGGATTGGCCAGACTATATTTGGGCAGCCGAGTTTGCGTATAATAATGCAAAAAATGTCTCCACAGGATACTCGCCATTCTATTTAAATTATGGGAGACACCCAAATTCCTCTGCGAATGAGAGAGAAACTCCGTTCCTGCAGTAAAGGATCTGATTGAAAATCTGGCTCATGTCCATCAGACTGCTACAGAAAACTTGCTTAGAGCTAAGGACACATATAAGAAATACGCAGATAAAAAGAGAAGAGTGGGCCCAGTCTTACAAATTGGAGACAAGGTATGGTTGAATTCAAGAAACCTTAGATGAAAAGGGGTTCGCAAATTTCAGCCTAGGTTTGTAGGCCCCTACCAAATTGAAAAGATAATTAACCCAGTAACTTATCGTTTGAAGTTACCCAAAAGAATGAGGGTTCACCCAGTTTTTCATGTTTCCCTGTTAAAGAAAACTTCACCAGATTTGAGATTAACACTTCCTCCTAGAGCTGTACAATTAGAGTCCGGAGAAGAATTTGAGGTTAAAAGAATACTAGATTCTACGACACGTAAGGAAAAAATCTATTATTTGATTGACTGGAAAGGGTATGGCCCAGAGGAGCGATCCTGGGAACTACATACTGATGTAAATGCTTCCCGTTTGGTGAAGGCCTTCCATAATAAATTTCCAAGAAAACCCAAACCGGAAGAGCCTCCCTTGCGAAGGGGTACTGTCAGGACTTCAAAAGATCTAGACCTCTCTGTCTGTTCAACATGTCTACAATCAGCAATTTCATGTTTACCAAAAGTAAAGGCTATTACCTGGAAAGAAGCTTGGAGATTAAACTACTCCAAGATGGCCGACAATGCACAGAGAGTGCAGTTCTAGTCTTCCTCTGCAAGCTGAGTTACGTGAGGCGCACGCAATGGAACATTGATGCACTTCACCTGAACTCTTGACGGAAGCGCACGCACATCAAGTATCTCGTGTTTAGTTAGTTAGTTTAGTCAGGTTATCGCCGAGTCCGTCGGGCTTTCGGTTGTGAGTTCTACAGTTATTCCTAGTGAGAAACGACTACGAGTTCAGAGCAGTTATTTCTCTTTCGTGTGAACGCCTTCCTTCAGAACTCATGCGCACATCGCTACTGTGGAGAACACTACTTCTTGAATCCTGCGCTATTGAAGGAAGACGCTACCTCGTCGAGTGTATAGTGTCTGAGGAGGCGGAAATCTCACAAGGGTTCTTCATCCACTCAGTTCAACGGAAATGAATGCTGAAACACATCAGGCAGAGTACTAGTCTCTTGTACCAGATACCGCAATGGAAAACTAGAAACCAACTGCAGCCAGAGCTAAGTACCCAAATAATGTTTGTGAATTTAGAAGAATAGTTTTATCATTTAGTCATTCATGTAAAGTCTACATGAGTTAATACTTACCAACTGATTCCACTCGATGTTCACCTGTGGAGATGAGAAAATGAGAAAAAGATCATAATAGGAATAAGGGTCAGTACACTTAATAACCAGAAATTATAGACAAACAGAGTAGGTGGAAATAAAGATTAACTCAGTGTATGTTTCTTGATTATAACAGAAGTTCATCACACAATAAGAAATGGCTATTTAACGGTAGCAGAACACATGAAGACATTTGAAGAGAAGCAAGGCCTAAGGTTATCTTGGTACGTGGGTTGGATCTAGAAGGGAATTAGAGTTAAGATAACACTTGTGTTAAATTACTGTTTTGGGTTACAGAGAAAACGGCCGAGTTGGGAACATTAGGTGAAGAAGAAACAGAAGGCTGGAAGCAGATAACCGCAGGCAGTCTCTTTGTCTTCTTATTTATTTTATCCACTCCCCCTTCCCCCCTTGGGAGATTCTGCTTGGTATTTATAAAACATTACCTGGAGATCTCCTTGGAGGGGCATTGGGAAAAGGCATCTCTGTTCCTGCGCAAGTACTGGAAGCACCTGACAGTACGTATCCGCACTAGTAGTACACGTACCTGTACGTGTACTACTAGTGCGTACACGTACGGGTACGCACTAGTAGTACACGGACGGTGCATGCACTAGTAGGACAGTGCGTACCCATACGTGTACTCATTTCACACACTTACAATGGTAATACAGGCGTACACATGCCAGGAATGGAGGGCTATGAGTCGCACATGGATGTCCATCAAGTACTTGTCTTTGCATACTTACATGTGCAGGCCCTAGGTGTGTTAGCCAGTGATATTGCACAGGTCATCTCATCTAGTTGCACAATTGATGTGTGATGACCTGTGGACACATGTCATGTGTGATGGGGCACTATGTGGCACACATCACCTTGCCACTTGCCACATGTGTGTCTGTAGTCCAACTGTGTCATGCACAGCAGCAGTGGGATGGCACAGTCATCAACACCCGCACCTGTCTCCTGATGCCAGGGACAGGGACATTCTCTCAACTGACAGGTCTGGATCACCGTGCCCCTTTGGGACTATGTCAGGTGTGTGTCATGTGTTCCCATGAGCTTGATGTCAGCGTCCCGTCAACTGCATCTGCTGTTGGTGCATCCAACAGGGGTCTGTGTGGAGATGGGCATGGAACATGTCTACGCACACCATGCCACATGTGGATTCCCATGGCTGTAGGGTCTGTGTGCATCGGACATCATATTTTCCCAGTCAGACATGTGTGCGTTGTCTCAATGGCTGTGTTTTTTAGTTGTAACGTGTACCCCTTCATCGCACTGTGTTTGATATGTACATTTGACATTCCATGTGACCTGTGTGTGTGCCTTCCAGTCAGCTGTCTGGATGAGATGACATCCTTCCAATGCAGCTATGTGGTTGTGTGTCACTCCAGTGATATCTGTGGCTCTTCACTCAGACTGGCCCCCAAATCATTTCAGGGCATGTCATGTTGACTTGACAATCAACAGGTGTATCTGGCTTTTTGTAGGAGTGCCAGCAAGCTGGCATATGTGTCCTGTATGTATTGCACACACCCAAATCCATAGTTACCTGATGTGTATTAGCAGTGTAGCATGTGCTATGTTCATTGACATTGATATTGGCAGACTCTCAATCTTCATTCTTACAAACAATGTCTTGCAGGGCACCGCCTGTCCCAAGACCAATGCCAGACTTGGGTGCCATGAGGTAACGTGCCTGCATCTGACGTTACAGATTCACTCAACAGTTGATTGAGGACTTGACCGACAGGCTGGCACCACACCTCCAACCGCGACACAGGTATCCTACTGCGCTGACCCCCAAGATGAAGGTGATGGCAGCCCTACCTTTTTTTGCCACAGTTATGTTTCAATTCACCATAGCTGATGTTGGTGGCATGTCACAGACAATGTTCAGCCGTGTCCTGCATGATGTTTTAGCAGCCATGTTGGAGCACCTTGATGAATTCATCACATTTCCTACTCCTGAGGAGTTGACAGATGCCAAGGGTGATTTCTATGCTCTGGGAGGGATGCCCCATGTCATTGGGTCCATTGATGGTACACATGTGGCTTTGGTACCACCACAAGCACAGTACCAAGTCTATCGCAATAGAAAACATTACCACTCGATAAATGCCCTTGTGGTGTGTCTTGCTAACATGCTGATTTCCCATGTCTGTGCACGTTTTCCAGGATCTGCACACGATGCCTACATCATGAGGCATAGCAGGGTGCCACAAATGATGCTGCGGCTGCACAGCGAACGAGCATGTCTTGTTGGTGGGTATACTCTGTTTGTCCTGTGTGTTGCGGTATCTTTGGCTCTTACGGCATCTCCTGACCCACTTTTTTACATGATGTTTCCATGTAGGGGACTCTGGATATCCCAACATGCCATGGCTAATGACACCTCTCCACAATCCAAAAACAGCTGCAGATCACAGGTACAACAATGCACACGGGCAGACCAGGCGAGTGATTGAGAGGACGTTTGGCCTCCTGAAGAGCCGATTCCGGTGCCTGGAGAAGACAGGCGGGTCCCTCCCTTATGCCCCGGAGAAGGTCTGCCGAATCTTCCTCGTGTGCTGCATGCTGCACAACATGGCAGTTGAGAAGGCAGTGCCACTCATCCTGGATCCGGATGAGCAGGAACATCTACCCGTGGAGGATCAAGGGCTTGCCCACGAGGCTAGTGATGAGGAGAAGGAGGAGGATGATATCCGGAGTCAGCTCATACGCAACTTCTTCTCATAATGGTGAGTCACTGGGTATGAGTGTGCAAGCTTGTAGCATTGAGTGGCATGTGTTGCAATGTGTGTGTCCAGCTGACTGAATGCAAAGTGACTTGGATGTGTGTTCTGATGTGTCACTCGAGTGATGATGTCATGCCACACAGTTTTGCGGCGAGACTTCCTTTGCAATTCACATGTGTCAAACATAGTTCATGTTTGGTAAATGTCCATGTGTGAGGTGAGAATTGTTTTAGGTGACTTCTTGTGTGTCTGTCAGTCCCAGGTATTTTGCGCCTGTTGTCTGCTCGTGAAATCGTTGTCCTCCTGCTATTCCTCATGAGGATTGCAACGTGTGCTGAATCAGCGTTCCATGCACGGACATGTGGAAAGGTCAGTCTTGGTAAAGTTTGCAGCAAGGATTTTTTGTGGTGGTACGGGTTTGGAATGTGTGGGGACTGCTTCTGTGCATGTTGTGGTACCATGCATGCATGTCTTCTCACCATGGAGCATATAACATGTAGCATCACTCCCATGACATGATAGTCACCCTTCTTGACAGTCATCTGTAGTGGAGTGTGGCGTCTGATGAAGGCATCAATGTGTGTAAACCTTGCCTCTGAAACATTGCAGATGCTATGGGTGGACATAGTGGGGGACATCACAACAACAGGCTCCATGGGGAATTGCAGCCTCTCCGTGTGCAGCAGGATGTGTTTGGCTCATCCCCTTAACTTGTGTGCCAGTTCATTGGGATTGACATCATCCGTGTTGTGAAGGGGGTGTCCAGCGTATGTCCCACATGTTCTGTCAACTGACCTGTGAGTCTGTTAATATGGATGCATATCCCTTTGTGTGTGTATGTGGAATAAAGGTGTTCAGCACAATCCAAAGTGCCTCATCTCTGTCACTGCAGCTCTCTTGATAGTTTGCATGCGTCATCTATGGCATAATAATCAAAGATTGAGCATCTGTGTGTATGTGTACTTTGGCAACATGCATGCAGTGCTTTATGGCTAATGATCTCTATTGTGCATGAAGTACCTGGTTGGGTATGTATTTGTGCAGGTTGCTCCCCACAACGGGACGTGAACGCCTGCTGATGGTGTGTCTCCTTTGCGCCTCCCCGCATTTTGTTGCCTGATCCAGTGGCTGTAATTTATGGTGATTGTTCATACATTTTCTCGTAGTGACCCATGAGTAACCTGACACTCCTTCCTTTACATACACTTGTTGCACTGTGCCTTTCAGACCTTGTCTTTGTGTGCTACTTTTTGCCTAATTTCTGACCCCTTCAACCTGCTGCTGCCTCACCTGCGGCACCGCCCCACCGAGTGCCCTGATTCTGCAACCCCCACACCTCTGAAATGCTCTGCCCTTCCCCCTCCACCCATTCGAAATTCAGGCAGAAGCTTTTCTGTGCCACTGTAGCCCCAGCGCCATGCCAAAGGCAGGTATGTATGCGCCTGCAACATGCACAGTGCACGACCCTCTAATCTTTGCATGACCCACATCACACAACAGGCTCATGCTGCAGCCACTCTCGAAGCAATGTCATCGTGACAATCATCCTACTGCTATCAGGCAACCCCTAAGCACACACATGACACCTTCGCATGCTGAGTGTGCTGCTCCAACTGCCTACACAGCGCTGCCCAGCCTACAAGACCCTGTCAGAACGACCAGGTAATGTGCCTCCTACTCCACACTCGCTCTATCCACCAGCACGCCATTTGACTCTGTTACCTCCTCAACACGACAGCCCCACACATCACCTTCATGACAGTAACCTGGACAAAAGCATCCTCAGCACATGACATCTTCATTGCCATCTCACACGGATACAAGACCACCCGCAGGGACGGCAACACCAGTCCCGGGGGATGAATTGCTATTTATTCATAAGTACACCCTCAGAGTCACAAATCTGGGTTTTCAGCAACTCCATGGCAACCCTCAGTGTAACACTCCTCTACAGATCTGCCGGACTACATCCACTATTCCGCTAAGCCATCACCACGTACATCTGCACGCACGCCCTAACCTCCACGGGCTACATGTGGCTGTGTGCCAGTAACTTCTTGCTGGAGGGGAACAACACCACCATCCATCATTGGTCCGTCAACATTTGACTCCACATCTCCCACAAGCAACACACTGCCCCACACCCCGCTCCCGATCCCCCAAAGATGCTTGATGTAAGTCACCACAGACAAGCTGTGTGGGACACTCAAAACAACACCCCCGCCACACAATGCAACCTCACGCACTGGATCAGCAACTGATCCAACAATCTTGCCACGTTGACAGACTTTCCTGTGAAGCACAACAACAGTTAAGGCACCTGGGACAAGGCAGACCTACTGGACTCATACAGATCTAGCCGGACTCTTGTGCAAACCTTGCAACACAAAGAGCCATCATTTGCCTTATAGCCCTGGAAAACACCACACACAGCCATCACCATATCATCAGCAAGGACAAGTGGAGATCCTTCAGATAGTGCCAAGACACCCAAACACACGACATCAAGGTGATCATCAGCATTGTGAGTGAACTGACAGCAGATCTCCATCCAAGACACCCCAGCCTTGCAAGGCAGATCACATCCCTTGCAACTTTGTACCACTGCAAGCTCATGGGCATACACGACAGCCTTGGCACACAGATGCAGGCAGCACTATTATCCGCAGGACAAACCCCCATCAGGTTATGGACTCCCATCAGCAGCAATGACACAACCTGGCTCATTGCAACATACACTCTGGCTCTCCATCAAGGCCCCTTCCCACACAACATCTAAACCACATCATTCCACATCCTTGAAGCCCACGTCCAGTGCGTCCGGAATGTCTCCTTTGAGTTTGCCACATTCCAAAGGTGCAGGAGGAATGCAGAAACCCAAGCCCTTCTTAGACAACGGACGGTAGTACCGCAGGATCTCCTGGTACATCACCCGGCTTCCCTAACCAGGAAATGTCATCAGGAAGACACTCAACAAGCAAATGACAATTTTCCTCCATGCAACCTTCTCCAGGCAATCGGCACCAGACCATCTTCTACAGTAATCACACCACTGCAACCGTCAGCATTGCCACCACCAACGACAACTTTACCATGCTCCACAGTGGTGAGGCCACCACCCTTGACCTCTCAATGGCATTCTACACCATGTGCTACCACACTGTCAGCTCACACATCTCCAACAATGGTATCCAGAGGAGGGCCCAGAGTTAAATAAGAAAGTCGCTCACCAGCAAGGCCCAGGGAGTCTGCCTCCACCCTGCAACATGTAGTACACTGGGGTCATCTGGCCCATGCCCCAGGGCTCTTCTCTCAGCGTGACAATCTTCAATGTCTCCATGACCCCCCTCTCCACCATCACATGCGCACACAACCTCATCATCATCTCGTATGCCATTGACACTCAGATGCTCCTCCAACTCACCAAAGACCCAGCCATTGCCAGATCAAAACTTCAAGAAGGCATGAGATCCGTAGAGGAATGGCTGAACATCAGCCACCTGAGGCTGGACTTGGACAGGACAGAGGTCATCATCTGAAGATTGTCCCCTTACAGCTGGCTCCACTCCTTGTGTCCCACTGGTCTGCGCACCGCACCAGCACCCAGTGGCTACGCACGCAAGCTGGTGTTCATCATGGACCCATCACTGACAATTACCATGCAACTCACCACCATCTGTACCTCATGCTGCAACACCCCCCACATGCTGCAAATGACCCACAGATGGATCCACTCCAAGGCAAGACAGACCGTCCCCGTGGTCCACGACACCAGCTGGCTCAACTACAGCACCGGCCTCTACGGAGAACAACAGCAAAACTGCAGGAGAAGTTGTCCACATCCTGGGTGCATCCGCACACCTCATCTGCAACATCCCCCACCCCAGCCCCATCACCGTCCACCCGAGATATGTACAATGGCTCACTGTGTGCTGCAGGATCACCTTCAGACTCCTCAACCACACTAAGGAGGCAGTCCACAACCCCAAACCCAACACCGACCTTGGATGTCTGTCATCCAACACCCCGTTGGCCCAAATCCATGCAGCCCACCTTGCCCTGGCCACCATTCATCACATCCACATAAAAACTGCATGCAGTAGATAGTTCTCCCACCTCACAAAACAGACCTGGGACTCCCTCCCCGGGCACATCAACATGACCCATGATCTCTACACCTTCATGATACTCTACCAAATTGGTCAGTCTGAGCAGTATTGCAAGCACCCCCTCAGCATCTTGAGGCCATCACGTGTGAGTATTGGGCTCCATGTCTGTATTTAGTGATACATTGTGACCCATGTGTGTCCTCGACCGGACTCAGATCCAAGTGTGGGGATGGCTGGAGTTTGTTCCACACTCAGGCATACGTCGACATATCCCCACACATATGTTGTGTAATCATGCTAAATGACTGCAATATAAAATTTCATGTCTTAATTTTTTATTTATAGCTCTGGGGTGTGATTTGTGCACAGGAAAAGGTGCTATGCAGGGACCATAGAATCCAAAGTTCACAGGGAGAGATGGGATCCTTGGCATTTGAAGTCATCAGAGTCCAGACCACAGTGTTTGGCATCAGTGGTCAGACTGTGACCAGCAAGTCCATGTGGCAGATGATGTCAGTCAATGAGGTGATGCTGTCGTACATGAAGGCCAGGTGCCAGGCCAGGTGACCTGGGAGATGTGGATGGGCCGCTGCCTCTCATGGTCTTTTCCGTGGACGACCCACTTTCCTCGCGGGACCCTCAGATGCAGCCCTTGACGATGCTTGGGTCGCTCCGTCGGACGATTCCTCCTCCTCCTCCCTCCCTGTGGCTGGTGGTGGTCTTCGCCTGGTGGCACAGGGAGTGTTGCCCATGTTGTCGGCGATCCGACGGAGTGAATGGCTTATGTCCCTTTGCACCGCCAGGAGCTCAGCCAGTCTTGCCTCCATCCGTCCTTGTTGTTCTTGTTGACTGGCGTGTTGCTCGGCCTGCTGGTTCTTGATCTCTGTGAGGGTCACCACTACCTGGCTGAACTCCCTGGTGTCACGCCGGTATGCCTCCATGATGTTGTGGATGTGTGACATACCGGTCCCTTCAGCTAGCTGGTCAGGTTCTTGCCTCCGCTGTCCTCCACTCCCACCACCCCTGCCCACACGAGCCTGGCCTGCCGTTGTGGGCACATCGGGTCGACGGGACCCCTGAGGGATGGCAGTTTCGGTGTTGTCTGCCTTCTCCTGGGTGCCCGCCGCACCTTGTCCCTCCTGGTCAGACTGGCTCAGTTGTTCACTGCGGGCAGGGCTCCTCGGTGTCTCCTGGGATGTGGCATGAATGGGGGTGGTGGTTGGCACAGATGTTCCTGAAGCAGGTTTTTGTAATTGAGGAAAAGTACTGTCATCATAGGTAGACCAGGAGCCATAGATGTAGTTAAGTAGATTTATTGGTTCAGGTAAGTTGGTAAAGGGTGCCCCACCGGGAGCAGCATCCTGCTGCTCAGCCCCACTCAATCTAACTTATCACTCATTCGAAGCATGCACACACACCCAACATTCTATGACATCATACTCATGCAGGCTGAGCAGACAGGACTAGGAAGTATAGGATATAACATATCTCCTTCCTTTAGAAACAATTAAAACAACAAGAAGCAGATTGAATGAAAACATCACATTCCATTACTAGGAAATGAAATCAACTAGATCACAAAAAATCATATTAGATAAGTAAATGCATCCTTAGTTCACAATATTATTCAAATACCATTCTAGGATATTAAGATCATCAAGACCAAATAAAATGATAAGAGATAAAAGCTCACTTAAGAACATATAGCATAAATAATTGTGTTCTTCATATATATAATGTAACGAAACATGTAAGGACACATTTAAAAAAATTGCACATGTTTCAGGTATGGTGCAATCAAAACAAATTGCAAAAGTTTCAGAAATTGCAATAAACACACTTACCCTGTACACACTGGAGAACACCATAACACACCTATCTCCCTCTGAGATGAACATGAGAAAAAAAACGTGCACATGTTCCAGTATAGATGTAATAATACAATAAACAATAAATGAGGTGCGAGGAAGAACAAAATGTAACGCACGCCGAACTTTGCAGATTAAATAGCTAGTGCACTACCAACGCAACATTGACGTGCGAGGCAAAAGATTAAATAATGCACACAACACGAATGCTTGAGTATTCTGCCAACGCAACCCTGACGTGCAAGGCAAAGCACCTTCCCAACACAACCCTGACGTGTGAACGACACTCCCAACGCAACCATGACGTGCGAGGCAATACACATTCCCAACACAACCCTGACGTGTGAAGGACACTCCCAACGCAACCATGACGTGCGAAGGACACTGCCAACGCAACCATGACGTGCGAGGCAAAACACATTCCCAACACAACCTTGACGTGCGCCTTCCCAACACAACCCTGACATGTGAGGGACTCTCCCAACGCAACCTTGACATGCAAGGGATACTGCCAACGCAACCTTGATGTGCGAGGCAAAACACCTTTCCAACACAACCCTGACGTGTGAGGGATACTGCCAACGCAACCTTGACGTGCGAGGCAAAACAAAAAAATAAATACTGCACGGAGAACATGACTCAAAAAAAAAACTTCTTCTCACAATCGTCCACATCAATGAAAAGAACAACTTATAAAGCATGGTAACAATCAATCAGAATCCAATTCCACTCAAGTATGCATTAAAAAATACACACACAATGCATATACAGTAACTGACAGAAAAAGAACAAAAAAAACTAACAAAATTAAGGTAGTCACCGTAGTCTGCGAAGTAGTGGTAGGCGGCTAAAATCTTTACAGTCGTAAGTCAGTTCGTGATAATATTCACAGTTGCACTAGCAGCCTTCATTATGTTTTGTAAACCGAAGAATTCTGGTTAAATGAGACGCTTGAAGTCATCAATCCGTTTCTTCAAATCTAAAAAAAAACCTTTAAGAATCTTTTTGCACCTGTTTTGAAACTCTTGGAATACTGTATTAATCTTTTCAATATCCACTACTGTCCAAAGCATATCGAAATATCCACTGCACAAGCTGCATGACGGTGTATAACGGCGAGATTCCTATCAGCTTCCTTACGACGGAGACGTGGTTGGCTATGCAATGTACTCAGTTCCCAACTGCAAATCTTTTTCAGGCGCAACCAACCACAAGATGGCGGCACGTTAAAAGACATTCAGCCGGATGGCTATCGGCACGTTCTTGCACCTAAACAACCCTCAGTGGTGCACAAGATTGCCTGGCAACGAAGACCTCGAAAAGGAGACCTCGAGGGCAAGCAACTGCGTGACCGAACAAATGAAGGTTGGAGAGCGTACGCTCCCCGTGACTCGTGCATCATTTTCAAAAGATGTGTAACAGTTGAACAGGCAATAAGGGCACATGGCCACGAAGACAAAAAAAATGTACCTCCAATACGGCCACATCATTGTCCGGAATCCACCATCCATTGCCTTTAAAAGTGTAGCTTCAACTGATGGGAATTTAAACAATGAACGGTGTTCAAGACTGTTACTGATGCCTTTCCAAAGTAGAGAATTCATACGACATTTCGCGGTTCACACTATGGTCACAAAAAATTCTTTATTCCAGACAGACACTGCTTCACTGCTCCGACTCACTAAAAGCAGCGCTGTTTTCACAATCACATCTCGCTGGAAACTTGCCCCAGATCGCTACAAGTCACAATATTACCACTCCCCCATATGCCTCGTTTTTTCCACATGTCTTCGGGATGAAAAAAAACGCTCTAGACAGTCTCTCAGTTGCACTCATGATCTTTTTAAGATAAACTACTTCCAAGTGCTAACCCTTCGCACTTCGACTTCTCCATGCTTCACAATGCATTGACCTCAGACGCTCTTTCCCATAAAAGGTTTATTTCACAGGGGCACACTGCACTTAGACTACACTTAACAGCAGGCCCGATCTTGCCCCTTGCCCCCGACATAGCGTTTGTTCCAGTTATGCATTTCAGAAGTCTGTGAGCAGGCAGGTTCCAAATCGCTCACGCCACATAATGTCCAACGCCAAACACATACCTCTGTGGACTGTCTGTTGGAAAAGACACCGGTGGGGCATCCAAGGCGTTGCACAGGCTTAATTTTCAGGCTTCTTTTCGGACACTGGCCATCTTCTTTTAGTTCCTTGTGTAATTTCTTGGTTCTTCACGCGTGGTTCTTTTCAAAATCGTCACCATTTTTGTAATTGAAGAAAAGTACTGTCATCATAGGTAGACCAGGGGCCAGAGATGTAGTTAAGTAGATTTATTGGTTCAGGTAAGTTGGTAAAGGGTGCCCCACCGGGAGCAGCATCCTGCTGCTCAGCCCCACTCAATCCAACTGATCACTCATTCAAAGCATGCACACACACCCAACATTCTATGACATCATACTCATGCAGGCTGAGCAGCCAAGACTAGGAAGTATAGGATATAACACAGGTTCTGCATGGGCTTGGACACCAGAGGGTCCAGGTCAGTCGGGGTCATCCGCGGAGTGTTGAGAGGCGTCGCTGCCGGTGGGATCAGGTTCCTCCCGAGCCTGTGACTGTGATTCCTCCCTGCCATTGTTGGGGGGATATTCCTCACGTTGCCCTGTGTGTGAGAGACACACAATGTTAATGCTGTTTCATGCAACATGCATGTTTCATACACATTCAAGTTGGCACTGTTCCTCCAGGTAGTTGTTTGTGCCTAGCATTCTCCTCAATATTCACTTCTGGATGGGTATTTTGCGGGGGACAGATTGATATGTTCTCCTGAGTCTTTGACATGTCGATTTGAGGCTTGGATGCTTCTTCGGCTATGTATTGGTCTTGTTGTGTTGCATGTCCATTGTGACAGTGGGTAAATTCATTGCCTGTCCTGGTGGTGTCTGCTTGTGTATGGGGTGTGTGTGACAGGGCCTGCTGGTGGGTGTAGTGTGATTTGGCAGTGGGGCTCCCAGGTGATGTAGCTGTCCCCCCATGGAGCATGCTGCCATGAAAGTGAGTGTGAGTTCCTGTCCTAGATATCTGACCTTGTTATCTTGGTGTTTGTGTTGGCACTGATCACAGGAGGGGCTTATGCTGCCTACACCCAGGCCGAGTGCGATCTATCCTATCAGTACTTTTCCAATCCCTGTGCATTGAGCATGGTGCATGGGTATGTAGCTGGGCCATATGGGATGAGGGCAATTGTGTCTGATTTGGAGTTCAACAATGTGTTTTGTGCCACCCACCCTCCCAGCATACCGGACATCCATTCTTTGGTTGGTGCTTCATGTAGCATGGGACGTAGCATGGCTTGCTTTGTCAATGGGGCATACACATGTTATTGGCATTAGCGTAGTTTTTGAGTGTGGTTCTGGCTGGTGATGGCTTGGGGGTAGTTGGGTTCATTTGATGTAGTTGGGGTGTGGATGGCATTACCCCCATGTTACGTAAGTTGTTTGTGTACTCACCAGGCTCTGCAACTCCTTGTAGTCCATGTACTCCCACTGGCAGAAGCATGGCCATCACCTTCTCCTCCCAGGGATGGTAATGTACTGGTCTGCGGGGCGCACCACCTCCAGTGATGTTGCTCTGGGCGTTGTCCTCATTCATTTTGCCCTTGAACGCCCTCCGCAGATCGTACCACCTGGCTTGGCATTCATTCCTGGTCCTTCTGATGGGTGCAACAGCATTCACCCTATCGATGATCCTCTGCCACAGGCGTGATTTTTCAGCTATGCTGGTCTGTCTGACCAATGTTCCAAACAGCTGTGGCTTGACTCTGATGACTTCATTGACAAGGATGTCCAGCTCCTCCCTTGTGAACTTTGGATTCTTGTCCGTGGGCATGGTGTGGGGTGAGGGTGTGGATGGTTGTGGGTGTGTGGGTCTGAATGTGACGGTGTGGGGGTGAATGTGTAGAGGGGGTATGTGTGAAGGAGGTTGTGTGAAGGTGTATATGGTAAGGTGGATGGGTGCACTTGTTGTTGTGTGCTCTGTAGCTGCAGTGAGTCTGTTGCAAAGGCTCATGATTTGTGTGTGTGGGCCCTTTTTATTGGTCCATTTGTGGGTGTGGCTCAGTTTGAATTTTTGGTGGGTGTGTCATAAGAGGTGGTTGTGAGTTTGCCCCTCTGTTTCCCTGTTTGGATGTGTCCAGGTGAGTCCTTTCCATTTTTTGTGCAGTGTAGATGTGTTTTGTGGTGTTGTGCGAGTCGAATAGGCCCTCCTTGTGCTGTTTTCCAGTGTCCGTGATTCAGTACGGTACAGGGGTACGAGTCGTACAGACACACGGCCCTATGCATTGTGTATGTATGGGGAGTAGGCCGCCATTGCTATGTACGGTGCGTACACTGTCATCGCTATGTACGGTGCGTACACCGCCATCGCTTACGTACGGTGCGTACACCGCCATCGCTATGTACGGTGCATACACCGCAATCGCTATGTACGGTGCGTACACCGACATTGCTATGTATGGTGCGTACACCGACATCGCTATGTACGGTGCGTACACCGCCATCACTATGTACGGTGCGTACACCGCCATCACTATATACGGTGCGTACACCGCCATCGCTTATGTACGGTGCGTACACCGACGTTGCTATGTACGGTGCGTACACCGCCATCGCTTTGTACGATGTGTACACCCCCATCACTTATGTATGGTGCGTACACCGACATTGCTACTGTACAGTGCGTACACAGACATTGCATTTGTACAAGTCATTCCCTGTGTATGGGACGAATGTTTTCCGTACAAATCGTAAATCGGTAAGCCAGTCCGGATCGTACTTGTACGCTCGGACTGTGTTTTTACGATTCGTACGGAAAAGTGTCCGGGTCCGTCTCGTAAAACTTTTCCCGCTACGATTCGTACAGATCGGGCCGATCCGTATGTACTTTTTCCCGTACGAATCGTACTTCACGGGTCGGACGTGACTTGTACGATTCGTACGGAAAAAAATACGGATACGAGTCGTACGGAAAAAAAAAATACAGGATCGGAATCGACCCCTATATGTCTTAATGCCTGAGATATTCTTCAGGTGTATGGACACTGAGTAGATAATGAGAGTACTGTGAGTTGACAGAAAAATGAGTTTTTAAGAGATTGTCTGTTGCACAAACAGTAAATAAGGACATGGTTCTGTCAGGATGATTGCACGACTGGCTAAAGAGTGACAGTCTAATTGGGGCACTACTTGAATAGTAACTGGCTTATAGTAAGGGTGAATCAGTACTCTGCTGGGGGTTAGAGGCCTGCATAGATTGTGCACATTTGATTGTTGCACTGTGTGTCTAAATACCTCAATCATTCTACAAGTGCATGCATAGTGGCTGGATACTTACACTGCTGGTAGTTTTCTGCAGGAAGACTTTATAAGTGCTTCTCTTTTGGCATACAGATTAGATAACGACATACTTCTGACAGTATGATTGCAGGAGTGGACACAGACTGACAATCTAATTGGGGCACTGCATGAATACTACCTGACTTATAGCAAGGGTGAATCACTACTCTGCTGGGGTTTAAAGGCCTACATAGATTATACACTTTTGACTGGAGCACTTTGTCTTAATAACTGAATCATTGTACGTATTTAGAATTAGGATCTGTAAAAGAAAAAATAAAGTTATAATATATAATCTTATAATTTTTACAACACAACATAATTTTACAATTATATAAATTATTTAGTTTGCCTTTTTTGCTGTTCTCAGAATATATTGAATTTCACTACAAACAGTGATTTCAATGTTACTCATCACATAACATCGCAAAAAAAAACAATCAATAAGATTGTTTAAAAAAAAACAAATCTGAGTCAAAAAAATGTTTTATATACTCAACTATTTCTGAACATTCCATGAAAACTACATCCTAAATAGCATACCATATAATACAAATCACACATATATAAAATGCTTCCTTCAAAGAGAATTTTCTTACTTGAATTAATTCAATGAACAATTCTTTTTAATTTCCATACACTGTAAATGATGTTCTTTAAAAATATATGCTGTGAGAATGTGCAAGAAAAAATCCTTCATTCAAATTCATACCTTTCCTCTAGACCTAATGGTATTCCTGAAATCCTTTATACTGAAATTGTCCAATAGTAATCGTATTAATACATTTTAATATATTCCTCATGGGCCGAATTATGTTCTTAAAACTTTGGTTTTAAAAATACTAGGCAGGAATTTGCTAATTCCTTAGGCAAATGTTGTTTAAAAACCAATTGAGCATCATTACAATATGTCCATCCTTTATTGCATTTTAAATAAACAGTGTAATGCCCAGATGTTGTAGAAGGACCATCATGGGAAATAATTGCTACTGCTACAAAAGTTCTTCCTGATATTGATACTTGACTTGCTACAAAATGTTTAATTAAAGTTTCCAATTTTCTTTCATCAGCTGTACAACGTTGTATCATTAAAATTATATATTTTCCATATTTTCGTATAACATAATGTTGATAACATTTCTGATTTGCATTGGCTACACTCCATGTTTTGATTTGCTGCTTTACCTAATTTGTTGAAAGACACTGTTTTACAGTCTGGTAATGTCAAATATATAATCCTTTCAGTATCTATGTTAGTGCTACATGTAAACATACAATTTTCACATTGATGTTCCCATTTATAATAAAGGGCAAAAATATTTTCAATTTCTATTCCTTCATTTTCCAATACTGCAAGCATATACATTAGAAATTCCTGAGCATCTTGTTGGACATTCTGCGTAAATTGTGTAGAACCAGAACATATATCCAAAGATTACGAATATCAGAAACGCTTTGCATTTTACTTTTATCAGTTCTCAATTTTTCATAAATACAATGCAACAAGGAACAAAATCTTTTTTCACGATTCTCCATTATTTGCTGTTGCAAACTTTCAAGAAAAAAAACAGCATTGACCACTACATTAGCATAGCAGTTGATACCTGAACTATTTTCTAACTGATACCCAACAATCTCTTCAATAGTGTCCTTTTTCTTTTTGCTTGCAATCTGAACATTATCTTGATTTTTTCCTTCTCTATAACTTCACTACAGATATTCTCATATCTTCTTTTTCAACCTACTACACGCTTTTCAAATACAGGATATTCACCTAAATTGGGAGGATACCCTCTTCTTAACCGATTATAATCTTTTACACAGTTTGCATCTGCACTAAACTTTCCCTCATCAAAATCAATCAAATACAATCCAGATAAAGTTCTGACTCGGGACAAAGCAACATATGCCATACCCTCTTTAAATACGGTACTTCCAATGTTCACCAAAGCACTGTCTACATTTAATCCTTGAGATTTATGAATAGTCACTGCATATACCAAAGAAAGAGGAAACTGTTTTCTACGTACATACAAATCTTTAACAGGCAAAAAACGAGCAGAACAATGAGCAGTTTGTTTTACTTCTTCAATCTGATCAAATTTGATTTTCAAAGATTCAATCCCATCTCTTTTTTAATAATTAACAAAATCAACATCTTTTCCCATTGCTCCATTTACTAAACCTTTTTCCACATCCAAATTACGCCGCAAAATAACCCGACAGTTTACACATAAATAAAAATTATTTTAGAAACCTGCAGTTTTAGGTATAGATCTTTCTAAAGAATCCAATTCTGTTTTCAATTTTTCCGTCAAAATAATAGTGATTCCTTCATGCTCTATTTTATCAATGGCTTCCATTTTTATTATTTGTTCATTTCCTAGCTTCAAAAGTTCTTCATTGAAAATAGATCACTCACGCACTGTTGGCATTAAGTAGATTATAGATTTTTTTCCTGCAATTTATTTATATATTTTTTCAGGAACTATATTTTCATTTGGAAACAAGTTTGTAAGTAGTCGACTTTGCAAAGCTTGTTTGCCATGTTCTGTCAGTACTCCAATTCTTATATCTTGAAGAATAGTTCCATATTGTCGCATATTTTTAGTGAGTTCTTTGTATTCAAAATATGACCAAATGTTAACGTTTCCAACACTTGCCAAAGACTTTCTGGTGTCTTCATGCACAAGTGTTTTAAATACTGGCTGTCCTTTTATGGGAGTAAGTTGCAGTAGATCTCCAAAAACACATCAGACTCTGTTTTCAGAATTTGCTGCATTCTTAAATGCACAAAAGCAAGCATTAAGTTTGAGACCATGCTTACCTCGACAATAATGAGAAGTTTCATTTTCTTTAGCACTCTTGAAACTTCATAGCAAGCTTCTCCTAATAGTTCAAAGAATGTAATGTAATTCCTTTAATGTTGTGTGCTGCCAACCCAGTTGGAGCAGTTACAACACAAGACAAAGTTGAGTCAGTTGTTTTCTGTAGATAAGTGGTCAATACTTTAATTAAGAAACTTTTTCCTGTTCCAGCTTGACCACTGACATACATTCGGATAGGTTGAAATGATGTGCATGTGCATTCTTTCTTTTCATGAAGAAATCCATGGTCAATCTATTGTCTCACTTGCTGATATATTTCTTTCTGTTCAACATTTAGGGGCAGATTTACAAGCCCCTTGCACCACTTTTGTGTCACTTTTCCCATGTTAAAAGTGGCGCAAAAGTGATGCAAGGGGCTTGTAAATCTGCCCCTTAGTTGTTCTTCCAAGTTTCCTAAGTCCATAATATCTTCTTGAGCTTGATGCATTGCTGTTTCCAGTTCATTCATTGCAACTGCCGCTTCATTTTCAAGAATTGGTTGCTCTAGTGGATCTTGACTCAGTGGAGCAGAACTGTGACTGTCTTGAGAACTGTCACTAGCAATCTCAGCTTCAACAGTAGCTTCTTGATCAATTTCATTGTTTAACATTTTCAGATAATTTGGAAAAACTGTACATTCTATGGTATCTTTACAAGCATTGAAGGAATCTTCATAGCTCTGAAAATCTCCAAGTAATTCCAATTCTGTACGCCACGGTTTGAAGAGTTGCAAAAGTGCTAAATAGTAAAATTCCCTTTTATCAGGAGTATCACAACTCAGTTTTCTGTGATTAATCAAATTTCCTTTCTTTTGTTTCACCAAACATCCTTCATAACCAATCACTGCATATTTTCCTTCATTTATTTTTTCTGTAGTATTCTGTTTAGAAGTGTAATATTGCAGCACTTCATAGAGACATATGTTCTCAAGATGATGACTTCTATTTGGATAATATGTGTCCAACATATTTGTTTTCACAATATCTGTACTTTCCGGATCTTTTTCTGCTAAATGTTTGATTTCTTGAACAGATTTAAGTACTCTATTTCGTGTTGCAGCAAGACCTAGACTCACCCAAATGATTCTTAAAGATTTTGAGTATAAACTTGCAGATGATAACCGATCAGAGCATTCATACGCTTCAATTTCTCGATGGGATAACATCTTCAAACTGAAACTGTACTATTTTTTACTAAGACTCTTCTTGTGTGAATTTTATTCCCACATTTCTTTTAACACCGTCTTTTCTGATTTTGTTATATAAGATGTCACATATCGGGCAACAGCAATAGAATTATACGCAACATACTGAATATCCATATTAGCATTCCACATTGAGAGAACAACTGGATTATAATCATTGATATATTTTGATTCTTCACTTCTTCTCAATTTGTATGTATTTTTGGGAGATTTTCTAGTGATGGTATGCCTCACAGCTGACATTAAATTGTTTACTCTTCCTTTGCATATTACAGGATGTGGAAACCCAAAACGACATTTTGTATAAAACTTTTCCTTAGACTTGTACTTTCGTCAACAGTATTTTCCACATCGATGACTTTGGAATCGTAAGACTTGTTGCCTTACAGTGTTTTCTTCTGTTCTTTTTGGTATAGCACATGTGGCATATTCTTCAATAAAAGACAAAACAGTGTCATCTGAATCAGTTCCAAATTTTGGTGCATCCTTGATCTATATCAGCATATGTATATGAGGAGCACCTCTAGCTTGATATTCCTTTCTTCAAAAGAAATCAATAACTTCTCCAATAGGAGGAATTTTTTTATTGCAGATAAAAGACATCCTAGCCTCAAACCTTTGGTTGAAATATCTGCATACATTTACAGGATCCAAAGAGCACAATTTTCCAGGTGTCTTGTGTTCAATATTTGTAATATCTGAATTTGCCTCTCGAAGAATTTCAAGTAAATCATTCCAAGCGTATTCAGCACAGCTTAGGGTACCAAACCACGTAGGAGTCCCTAAGTTCCTTAACATGCGTTTAAGTTCTCCATGATGACGATACCAATACTCATTAGTACCACGCTGACATGCCATCTAATTAATCAGTTGAGATTCTAAATGATCGTCTCTCTGATGTACTTTATCCATGAATTCCTTTGCAGAAACATTTTGAAGATGTACTCCTGTTTTTAAGATGTGGTTGACTGCATATGAAAGTCCAGACAAGTCACTCTCAAACAAAAGATGAAATATATATGGAATGCATAGATGAAATATATATGGAATACATTGTCGAAATCTAGGATCTTCTGCATACAATCTTGTTGTCCGATATTCAGATGCAGTAATCTGCACTGATCATTCATCATATCGTCCACCTTATCCAGTTGGAAATAGCTGCAGAAAAAAACGAGCTTCCAAACATTTTTCCCGTACACTCATGGGACTCCCCTTTGCTTTTTTCATTTGGAATAATTCAATAGTATTCCCCATGACTTATTTTGAATGAAGTGGATGTACACTATAATGTTCATAGATTTCTTCACTTTTGGACATATCCACCTTTTCAATTTGACCACTTGACGTTTCAGTTTCATCTCCTAAAAGTATTTCTTCTTCTTCCACATACACTTTTTCGTAGTACTCATTGTTTTTTATAAGATATAATGTTGCCTTTTGCACTTTCCTAACATCCACTAACTCTTGCCAGATTTTCTTACTCTTAGTAGGAACACCATTAACTAGAATAACTAGTGGTTCACTTTCTACATTCTCTACGCCAATTGTTCAAATATTTTTATTTAAATCTAGAGGTAAATATACAACTCTTCCTTGTAATCCTCTCTGTAAATCTGTAGGAGGCAATTTACTTCAATTCTGGAGGAATAGTTACCAACTCTAGATTATTATGGACAGCTCTAGCGGGCATTTTATTCTCGTCTAATTTGTTATAACAATATTTACAAATAACCTGATCAGAACCCAAATCAAAACAATTCTCTATAAACAAATAAGTTGCAAATGCCTTCCACTTATCATTATTTTCTCTTTCACTTTTTAAATACAGATCAACAGTCCTTGTCTGATTTTTATAGTGAGTCCGCCGGCAACAAATACAAGAATAATTTGGCCTTTCACCTGAAATCGCTTTAACCTTTGTAAATTGTTCTTCAAATTTTTTTGTAGCAGTATGTTGCACATTCTCCTCAACATTTTCCTCTTTTAATTTGTCAGTGTCTGCACTCTCTTGTCCAGGAGCAAAGTAACAAAACTCAATTTCATCACAAACCTTCCTCACATCTGATACTGACCCACGCAAAAGAGCACTCTTCAACTCATTTAACATTAGTGCTGGACGTTTTGTATAATACAATCTTCTGACTAACTTCCGCATTTGAGAATGATGTACTGCTAACATCCTGAAATGATGAAAAACACTTTGACATACTTTTCTAGAAAGACAAGCCAGAGAATGACCTTGCAAAGCAGTATTTTTTCTCACTCTGCAAGGATCTAGTCCTTGCAACATCTTAATATTTTGTTTAACACTTTTTTTTTACTATATTCTCGTAAGAAATTGCGTAAAATATCAATAAATTCCTGTCGTATACTACAAATACCACTGCAATCCCAAGTATACACTGGGGCTTTAGGACGTCTCCCTAGAACTTCATCAGCTACCACTTCTTCTACATTTCTGGGAACCATCTTTTCTTTCTCAATTGGACAACCATTTCTAACCTCATAAGCTTGACCACTGGTATCAACTGCATGCAATAATTTATTGGTCTGAAAATAACTCTCTTCATTAAAGAAAGGCTCTGAACTTGAACTGTGTTTCCATTCACCCCCAAAAATCACAAAAATCAGTTATGTTAACCCCTTCAATGCGTGTGACGGAGCGGTTCCGTCATGCGCGTCTGTCGCGCTGTGCGCATGACGGAACCGCTCCGTCACGGCCCCGCCAGCGCACGGAGCCTTCAGCACGGCGCGGTAATCTGCGCCGCACTGAAGGGGTTAATTACTCTTTTCTTCTTACTTTTGGCTTTCATAAAATGGATTGATTTATGTAGTGATCGAATTCTGTTTAAAACTAAAATGAATAGTTTCCTTTTTAATTCAAAAGCCTTCTCTACATCTACAATAATTTCTATTTCCTTCTTCTTTTTATAAAATAGTTCTCTTTTTTTGTATTATTTCACATCTTTCAACAAATTAGAAACAAATCTATTGTAAAACTTTTTTTTCTAATTTCTGCATACTGACTTTTCCTCCTTTTATCATACATTGTGTCTTTTGAATGTGATTTTCTTTTATGTACGTTTCTTTCCTTACTGTACTTGTTTGTTGTTGAAGCATTCCTTGAACATTCATCAATGTGCACATTGTTTGTAGGCTTTGAAAGTTTTTTGATAAATTGTTTTGTTCTGTTACCGGAAGACTTATACTTTTTCCCCACATGATGTTGGTCATCCAATACTTGTGGTTGAATTTTCTTCAAATAATTGTCCTTTTTACATCCTTTTGTCTTTGCTAATTTTTTTAGGCATGACAAGTTTATTTTAATGATGAAAAACAATATCTGTAAAAAATAAATATATATAAATTAATTTTAATAAATCTATAAATTATACTTTTCTATTACTCAACAAACATATTGTGTATAAAAACCATTTAAGCACTTTCTTTTGTAATCACTAAATACAATTGTAATTTAAGGAGTGAAAGATAAGTGTGTAGGTGGTTAGAGGACTGCATGTGTAATGGACAAGGGTTTGTACCAGTTCATGTGTTAAGGCCTGGTACATTGTATGAGCACTTAGTTACTAACTGAATGATTAGAGTTCTGAAAGGATTGTGCCTGGGTGCATTTATAAGTGGATGGGTTTTGGCGCTGTGAATGGATTAGTACATTGTGCTGAATGGGTAACTAGAGGAGTGCTAGGGGAGTGACAGGGTGTTTGCTGGAGTTTATGAACACTGACTGGGGAATTGAAGGTGTGAAAGAAAAGTGTGTAGGTGGTTAGAGGACTGCATGCGTAGTGGATAGGAGTTTCGAGCAGTCTATGTGCTAAGGCGTGGGTCACTGCATGAGTACATGGGTACTGACTGAATGATTAGAGTACTGCAAGGACAGTTCCTGGGTGAATTTATAAGTGGTTGAGTTTTGGTGCAGTGAATGGATTAGTACACGGTGCTGAAGGAGTCACTAGAGGAGTGCAAGGGGCGTGACTGAGTGTTTGCTGGAGTGTATGAACACTGACTGGGGAATTGAAGGTGTGAAAGATAAGTGTGTAGGTGGTTAGAGGACTGCATGTGTAATGGACAAGGGTTTGTACCAGTTCATGTGTTAAGGCCTGGTACATTGTATGAGCACTTATGTACTAACTGAATGATTAGAGTTCTGCAAGGAGAGTGCCTGGGTGAATTTATAAGTGGTTGAGTTTTGGCGCAGCGAATGGATTAGTACATGGTGCTGAGTGGGTCACTAGAGGAGTGCAACGGGAGTGACAGGATGTTTACTGGAGTGTATGGATACTGCTCGGGGAGTATAAGGTGTGAAAGACAAGTGTGTAGGTGGTTAGAGGACTGCATGCGTAGAGTATAGGAGTTTAAATCAGTCTATGTGCTAAGGTCTGGGTCACTGCATGAGTACTTGGGTACTGACTGAATGATGAGAGTACTACAAGGAGAGTGCCTGGGTGAATTTATAAGTGGTTGGGTTTTTGCGCAGAGAATGGATTAGTACATGGTGCTGAATGGGTCACTAAAGGACTGGAAGGGGAGTGACAGAGTGTTTGCTGGAGTGTATGAACACTGACTGGGGAATTTAAGGTGTAAATGACGTATGTGTGGGTGGTTAGAGGACTGCATGCGTTTTGTAGAGCGGTTTGTAGCAGTCCATGTATTAAGGCCTGGGTCACTGCATGAGTACTTGGGTACTGACTGAATGATTAGAGTACTGCAAGTAGAGTGCCTGGGTGAATTTATAAGTGGTTGGGTTTTGGCGCAGTGAATGGATTAGTACATGGTGCTGAATGGGTCACTAGAGGAGTGCAAGAAGAGTATCAGGAAGTTTGCTGGAGTGTCTGGATACTGCTTGGGGAATAGAAGATGTGAAAGAAAAGTGTGTAGGTGGTTAGAAGAATGCATGTGTAGTGGATAGGAGTTTTGACAGTCTATGTGCTAAGGCCTGGTTCACTGCATGAGTACTTGGGTACTGACTGAATGATTAAAGTACTGCAAGGACAGTGCCTGGGTGAATTTATCAGTAGTTGGGTTTTGGCACAGTGAATGGATTAGTACATGGTGCTGAATGGGTCACTAAAGGAGTGGAAGGGGAGTGACAGAGTGTTTGCTGGAGTGTATGAACACTGACTGGGGAATTTAAGGTGTGAAAGACAAGTGTGTAGGTGGTTAGAGGACTGCATGCGTATTAGAGAGGGGTTTGTAGCAGTCAATGTGTTTAGGCCTGGGTCTCTGCATGAGTACTTGGGTACTGACTGAATGATTAGAGTACTGCAAGGAGTGTGCCTGGGTGAATTTCTAAGTGGTTGGGTTTTGGTGCAGTGAATGGATTAGTACATGGTGCTGAATGGGTAACTAGAGGACTGCAAGGGGAGTGACAGGGTGTTTGCTGGAGTGTATGGATACTGCTTGGGGAATTGATGGTGTGAAAGACAAGTGTGTAGGTGGTTAGAGGACTGCATGTGTAGTGGATAGGAGTTTCGAGCAGTCTATGTGCTAAGGCCTGGCTCACTGCATTAGTACTTGGGTACTGACTGAATGATTAGAGTACTGCAAGGAGAGTGCCTGGGTGAATTTATAAGTGGTTGAGTTTTGGCGCAGTGAATGGATTAGTACATGGTGCTGAATGGGTCACTAGAGGAGTGCAAGGGGTGTGACAGAGTGTTTGCTGGAGTGTATAAACACTGACTGGGGAATTGAAGGTGTGAAAGACAAGTGTGTAGGTGTTTAGAAGACTGCATGAGTATTGGAGAGGGGTTTGTAGCAGTCCATGTGCTAAGGCCTGGTTCACTGCATGAGTACTTGGGTACTGACTCAACGATTAGAGTACTGCAAGGAGAGTGTCTGGGTGAATTTATAAGTGTTTGAGTTTTGGCGCAGTGAATGGATTAGTACATGGTGCTGAATGGGTCACTAGAGGAGTGCAAGGGGAGTGTCAGGATGTTTTCTGGAGTGTATGCATACTGCTTCAGTAATTGAAGGTGTGAAAGACAAGTGTTTAGGTGGTTAGAGGACTGCATCCGTATTGGAGAGGGGTTTGTGTCAGTCATGTATTAAGGCCTGGGTCACAGCATGAGTACTTGGGTACTGATTGAATAATTAAAGTACTGCAAGGATAATGCTTGGGTGAATTTATAAGTGGTTGGGTTTTGGCGCAGTGAATAGATTAGTACATGGTGCTGAATGGTTCACTAGAGGAGTGCAAGGGGAGTGACAGGGTGTTTGCTGGAGTGCATGGATACTGACTGGGGAATTGAAGGTGTGAAAGAAAAGTGTGTGGCTGAGTAGAGAACTGCATACATAGTGGATAGGGGTTTGAAGCAGTCTATGTGCTAAGGCCTGGGTCACTGCATGAGTACTTGTGTACTGACTGAATGCTTGGAGTACTGCAAGGAGAGTGCCTGGGTGAATTTATAATTGGTTGAGTTTTGGTGCAGTGAATTGGTTAGTACATGGTGCTGAATGGGTCACTAGAGAAGTGCAAGGGGCATGGCAGAGTGTTTGCTGGAGTGTATGAACACTGACTGGGGAATTGAAGATGTGAAAGACAAGTGTGTAGGTAGTTAGAGGACTGCATGCGTATTGGAGATGGGTTCCAAGCAGTCCATGTGTTAAGGCCTGGATCACTGCATGAGTACTTGGGTACTGACTCAATGATTAGAGTACTGCAAGGAGAGTGTCTGGGTGAATTTATAAGTGTTTGAGTTTTGGCGCAGTGAATGGATTAGTACATGGTGCTGAATGGGTCACTAGATGAGTGCAAGGGGAGTGTCAGGATGTTTTCTGGAGTATATGGATACTGCTTCGGTAATTGAAGGAGTGAAAGACAAGTGTGTAGGCGGTTAGAGGATTGCATGCATAGTGGATAGGAGTTTCAAGCAGTCTATGTGCTAAGGCCTGGCTCACTGCATGAGTACTTGGGTACTCTCTGAATGATTAGAGGACTGCAAGGAGAGTGCTTGGTTGACTTTATAAGTGGTTGGGTTTTGGCGCAGTGAATTGATTAGTACATGATGCTGAATGGGTCACTAGAGGAGTCCAAGGGGTGTGACAGAGTGTTTGCTGGAGTGTATGAACACTGACTGGGAAATTGAAGGTGTGAAAGACAATTGTGTAGATGGTTAGAGGACTGCATGCATATTGGAGAGGGGTTTGTGTCAGTCCATGTATTAAGGCCTGGGTCACTGCGTGAGTACTTGGGTACTGATTGAATGATTAGAGTACTGCAAGGAGAAGGCCTGGGTAAATTTATAAGTGGTTGGGTTTTGGCGCAGTGAATAGATTAGTACATGGTGCTGAATGGTTCACTAGAGGAGGGCAAGGGGAGTGACAGGGTGTTTGCTGGAGTGCATGGACACTGACTGTGGAAATGAAGGTGTGAAAGACAAGTGTGTAGCTGAGTAGAGAACTGCATGCATAGTGGATAGGGGTTTGAAGCAGTCTATGTGCTAAGGCCTGGGTCACTGCATGAGTACTTGTGTACTGACTGAATGATTAGAGCACTGCAAGGAGAGTGCCTGGGTGAATTTATAAGTGGTTGAGTTTTGGCGCAGTGAATGGATTAGTACATGGTGCTGAATGGGTCACTAGAGAAGTGCAAGGAGCGTGACAGAGTGTTTGCTGAAGTGTATGAACACTGACTGGGGAATTGAAGGTGTGAAAGACAAGTGTGTAGGTAGTTAGAGGACTGCATGCGTATTGGAGATGGGTTTGATGCAGTCTATGTGTTAAGGCCTGGGTGACTGCATGAGTACTTGGGTACTGACTGAATAATTAGAGTATTGCAAGGAGAGTGCCTGGGTGAATTCATAAGTGGTTGGGTTTTGGCACAGTGAATGGATTAGTACATGGTGCTGAATGGGTCACTAGAGGAGCACAAGGGGAATAGGTTTTTAAGCAGTTATGTATCAGCAAAGACATGATGTTCTCACATGTTTCTGTCACAATGATTGCACCAGTGCACACAGACTCACAGTGTGATTCTAGACAAACAAGACTATTCCCTGGACTTTAGCAGGAGAAACTCAGTAGTCTGGAAGGGGGAAGGTGACTGCATACATTCTACACATTTCACTACTGCACTCTTGTGTGAATGCCTGACTCAATTCAGTTCAATTCATAAAGCTTTATTCAGAGCTTAACACAAAGTCCATAAAAGCACATACATACTAACATCAAAAAAAAAACTCAAAACAACCAATTATCACAAATACAGATCAAATACAAATTTAAAAAACCGTTAAAATATCATACTGTTCCTAACTTTGACAGCTTGTAGGAGAAAGGTTGCAGTAAAAAAACAGACATCAGGATTTAGGTTAGAAAACAACTTCATAGAATCATAGACATTACGTGTTCCATACTTTAAAAAAATAGGTTTTAGGAAGACTGAACGAAGGTTACCATAAAATGTACAAAACAATAAGAAGTGCATAGTGCTTTGTGCAGATGAGTGATCACATAGGCAAGGGCCAATCGGATATTTTTTAATAATGGGGAAAGCCACCAAATGGTGCACAATCCCCAGCCTTAATCTGGTTAATACAAAGCGGTGGGATACTCTGTGAACGTAACTCAGATATGGTTGGTAGCCAACAGTCTCACTAAACCTTCCATAGACCAAACCTGTGGAAGAATGGCCGCCCAACATCTCCCGCCGCTCAGATTTATGGCTCATAAAGATGAGCTTCATCTCACCCTTTGACAGACTAGAAGCAGCGAGCATATCCTTTCTAATATCAAATACATAGATCTCTGAGAAGCTATTGACAACAAATTTAATCCAGGGAATCTTCATATGATCATCTGTTAGAAAACAGTCACTAATGATTGCTCTATTTAACGAGGTCTCTTCCTTGGACCAAATGGCGCGCCATAACGTTAGAGGTCTTAAAGTAATTTGGTCTGAAAGATATTGTAACCCAAACTCCAGCACCATAAAGAGCAATCGAAAGACATCTCATTTGATAAATTGTTAACATATCTTTAATCCGTTTATCCCCAATTTTACTGGCAAACTTGAACACCCCGTTGGCACATTTGGCCATCTTGGCCCGGACATAAGTAATCTCACAAGACAAGCAGCCATTCTTAGTAAAATTAATGCCAAGATAGTTAAAGGAATTCACCGTTTGCACCTTATGCCCTTCAATGAAATAGGAATTGGGTTTTTTGGAGCCCAAACCGCATTCCCAGATGTGGGTTTTGGATTTATTAATCAATAGTTTCCTATCCTGGATGAACATAGAAAACTTATCCATCAGACGTTGTAGGCCAATAGGAGTCCTAGATAAAATCACGGCATCGTCTGCATAAAGTAATACCGGGACCTTAAAATCATTAATATTCGGGGCATCTGCCACCACTGTTTTTAGGACTGAATCAACTTCATTTATAAAAAGGGTAAAGAGAAGGGGTGCAGAACACACCCTTGTCTTATACCGCACCCTATCTTAAACTTGGGAGTACGCTCCCCCCCCCCCCGGTCCATAGCGAACACTGGTGCTAAGGTTGGAATATAGTCGTGCCAGGAAATAAATGATACCCTCGGGTGCCCCCAGATCCAATAATTTGGCCCATAATATACTATGGTCCACCATATCGAAGGCACTGCTCAAATCTGCAAAGCAGAGAGAGAGAGAGCCTTTCTTGGCCCTCATATACTTCCCGATTAGGAGGTCGAGGTTGAGACATTGCTCGACAGTCCCTCGACCCTTCCTAAAACCATATTGGCAGTTGGTCAAGATATTGTTAGAATCGGCCCACTCTTCCAACCTGACCAGAAGCACCCTGCTCATGATTTTTACAGAGGAATCGAGAAGGGAGATTGGTCGATAATTCTTCGCATCACCCCTGTCTCCCTTCTTATAAATCGGAATAATAATGGATTCCTCCCAAGTAGGTGGGACTCCATTACATACTGCCGCATTAAAAACTTTTGTCAACAATGGGCCCCACAACTCGGGGGCTAATTTATACAGGTCAATAGGCAACCCGTCGGGACTCTGGGCCTTCCCGCCGTTACTTAAGGTAATACTTCCCTGTACTTCGGCTATAGAGATATTCAGAGGTATGATAGGCCAATCATCTTCCTGCCCACCCCTCTGTCTTTCTGAATCAAAGATCTCTGAAAAGTGGGAAACCCAGTTCTCCTCACTTACATTAGCCGTCAATTCAGGCATCTTGTCATCCTTTAGGAACGGACAATTAACCGTATCCCAAAATAAAGAGGAATCTGAAGTAGCTGCTCCCAGATCAAGTTTATCCCAGGCCTCTTGTCTTAACTCAGCCTTCCTGTTCTTAACTGCAACCTGGTAGGTGGCTCTCAGGTCTCTAACCATACTGTTATCTCTTGGCTTAGCTCGCAGAGCATCTTTAAGCCCCTTCAGTGCAATAGTACTAGCATGGTCAAACCACCCTTTTTGTTTAGATACCTTAGCCTTTCCATGTTTCGTAAATTTATTATCTATAAAATGATTAATTTTAATAAAATTATGCACAACTTGATCAGTAACCACCTTACTTTCTAAAATGGTAGAAATTTCTACCAAACAACTTGCGACAATGGAGTTTGACACAAGCTCCGCTTTATCCCCTTTCCATCTAATTCTAGGTCCATTAGGTCGATGCGGTTCAATATTGACAATGGTACACATGTTAGAACCATGCTTCGCCTTCCAGAAAAAAGTCTCAATGGTGATACAGTTGTGGTCGCTAAGCGCATTATCCACGACCACCGGAGTCAAACACCAAGGACTAAGACTGGAGGATATGCAAATAAAATCAATTACAGTATTTGCATTCCTTCCCCTAAAAGTAGGGATTATATCTTCACAATCATTTTTTGCATTAACCAAGATTTCCAGATCATAGGTGGTCAGGATTTTATTCAGAGCTTCTCTATAATTATTATTTGGGAAATGGGGAACTTCAACTCCTAAACTATCGTTATAACCACATACCGTTTGAGAGGAAAGTGGACAGACAGCAATATTAAAATCTCCCACCCAAATATAATCAAAAACAATATCATACTCCATTAGAATATTAGCCAAGGCAGTCTCTAGTGCTAACACAACCTGATGCCTAGTGTTATCAAAAACATTGTTATAAAAATGTATTAAAAGAACGTTTCTCCCATGCTCCTGATAAAGCCATACGATCTGGGAATGGACCCCAACCAATATATGTTTTTTTACTACAATGGGAACATCCACTGAAATCAGAACCAGGAGTCCTCCCTTTGCCCTACCCGAAGGGGATGCCACAGCTGGTAAATGATAGGAAACGTACCCATTGTAATTAATTTGATCCATACACCAGGTCTATTGAAAAGCAAATAATATCAAAAACATTGATAAACTCCAACCAACCCAAACAGGCATCCTTAGAGGAAATACCTGCAACATTCCAACTGCCGATTGAGCATACCCGGGGTTTAGAGTTTTTAATGTGCATTGGACTCAAAGAAATTGGGCCACAATGACTGTGCGAGACACTAATCAGTGGAGAATGTCCACCCCTATCGTCAAAGCCCAGCCTCACACCTTCGCAGCATCTGTTATCCTTAATAATATCAACAACAGGGCTACTATTAACTCCTAGTCCCACTTGGTCAACAACCCCCAAATTGACATCACCTCCCAAACCTTCAAAAGAAACATCTTCATCCCTTATATTCACCTGGTCGGTGCCCAGTCAATCGTTAGAATCTAGACCACTCAGAGACTGGAATCTATTGGATGTTGCAACATTAAAGGTAGTATACAGGTTTAAATCTCTTGTCCCCACCCTCTCATGATCAGTATTAGTCTGGTTATACAAATGCCTGTAAAAATAACCAAGGGAACGGAGATGAATCCCTTGACCACGGTAGGGGAGGGAAGTACCTTTTCTCAGAACGGTGGAGGCAAGATGGGGGTTTCTAAAGTTGACAACTATACAGTCGCCAACACAATTCTTACGCGAGCTACCAATCCAATTGATTCTTCTGGTACTTATGATTTCGTCAGCTAGGGCTACTGGGAAACCACACTCCCGATGGAGCCAGTCCACCGTCTTGTTTTTCAAGGAGGCATGCGATTCACTATATGAATTATTTTGACCACTCTCGCTAACCGGGGGGACATTAATCAGTACTGCCACATAAGGTGCACAGTCCGGTGGTAAATCAGGCTGAGAATTAGCATTATTTTTAACTATCCCAGTGCTTTGTGTCACATGGTTCCCTAAAACAACATTTGACAAAGAATTACATCCTATACTCAACGGGGGGATAGACACAGTAGGTCCCTTCTCACAAGTGCCACCAGAAGGAGGCATAGGAGTATTAGGCATAACCATTATAGGAATCTCACTTGCATTCTTAGAAATAGGGCCTCTACTACCTTATCCTTAACGTAGTCACCGGTACTGGGGTTCATAAACGATTCTAACAAACCTCCTAATCTTACTACTTCTGCATTAACCATGTTCAACTTGATCAGGAGGGGTTTAACGATCAAGTCGAACTTAGTTTCAAGGGTGCTGTTCAAGAGATCAAATAACTCTCCATCTAGGGTGGCCGCGGGTAGAGGCCAAGGCTACATTAGAGATTCCCTCAACACTAGCTGGGGGTGGAATCACTCTCTTGTTTATTCGACTCATCCCCCGCTTTGAACATTCTTTGTAATATTCCTACATGCCCGTGGGGCTCTCTGCGATCTTGTTGCCGTAGGACAGGGCAATGGAGAATCTACATGACCAACCAAGCGAATGCATAAGCAATGACGGGGATCTAATACTACTGAAACCTGACAACAGGATAGGTTTCTAAGCAGTTGTGAGTCAGCAAAGACATAAAGTAACCACATGCTTCTGTCACAATGGTTGCACAAGTGCACACAGACTCACAGTGTGATTTTAGACAAGCAAGACTATTCCCTGGACTTTAGCAGGATAAACTCACTAGTCAGGAAGGGGTAAGGTGACAGCACACATTCTACTCATTTCACTACTGCAATCTAGTGTGAATGCCTGACTCATTCTGCGAATGCATAAGCAGTGACTGGGTTCTAATACCACTAAAACTTGACAACAGGATAGGTTTTGTAAGCAGTTATGTGTCAGCAAAGACATGAAGTAACCACATGTTTCTGTCACAATGGTTGCACAAGTGCAAACAGACTCACAGTGTGATTCTAGACAAGCAAGACTATTCCCTGGACTTTAGCAGGAGATACTCATTAGTCTGGAAGGGGTAAGGTGATTGCATACATTCTACACATTTCACTACTGTACTCTAGTGTGAATGCCTGACTCATTCTGCGAATGCATAAGCAATGACTGGGTTCTAATACTACTGAAACTTAACAACAGGATAGGTTTTTAAGCAGTTATATGTCAGCAAAGATATGAAGTTACCACATGCTTCTGTCACAATGGTTACACAAGTGCACACAGACTCACAGTGTTATTCTAGACAAGCAAGACTATTCCCTGGACTTTACAGGAGAAACACAGTATTCTAATTAAAAACAAAGGCACCACATACAACACCTCACAAATGAATAACTCACCTTTCAAATTGATTTGTAGATTAGGAAGTATCTGAATCTCACACACTCAGTCAGGATTTTCTTGTTCACACAGAGAATGTAGATCAACACACTCTGCAAGGTTGAACCAGTATTGGAAAACTTTCTCTAAATTTTTCAACACATATAGACATAAGTAAGAAATGGCATTGCTTCACAGTGTTTTTCAAATTGAAAAACGATTTTCTATTGGTCACAGAGAATAATACTTCTCAACTGACATCTTCACCCCTTGTCCTTAATATCAGTTTCCATAGCAACAGGTCATGCAACATTCAACTTAGCTGCCAGGTCACAAGTTCACCACACAGAATTGCTAATGGCAATAGCAGGTGTGGTTGGCTTTGCAATGTTTGACCTTATCCTTTATGCTGTACCTTTGCAGCATATGTTAATAACCAATAAGAAACATACTTTGAAAACAGAGTAAAATGCACCCTATATTTGAATGTAGTGTGTTCTTAAACAGCCAATCAAATCTCTATTTTCTTAAAAACAGCAGCTTGTCCACCATTTTAGATAGATTTTATTCTTCCACAAGCCTAGCTCAGCTGCAGACATCTTCTGATTACTTACAGAAATCCCTTCAAGATGCTTTCTGTGTGGATTTTGGGACACAGCTATGTTTTCTGGTGCAAAAGGTATGCTGAAAGCAAAGGTATTGACAAAGACCTAGCTTTGCAAAATGTAGACATTAAATGGATTGGACAGAGAGGATTAAAGTGGCACCAATTGATGCCATTGGTTAAATCCTTTTTGCATCTTCAACACCCTGACCTCATAATTGTGCACTGTGGTGGCAATGACCTAGGCACTTTGATTGGGGTACGTCTGGAAATGCTTATAAAGGACACCTTTGCAGAATTGATGTTACTTTTCCCCCAAACTGCCTTTGTCTATTATAACTTATGCCAAAGACAGAAATGGAACTGGTTCAATCCATTTTGTCCACAGATTGAGAAAGCTAGGAAACATATCAATAAAGCTGTTTCCTCTTATCTCAGAGATTATAGGATGGGGTCCATTTACAACAACAATCTGCATTTTAATATGGATGGCATCTAAAGGAGAGATGGTGTACATTTCACAGATGAGGGTAACAGAGTCTTTCTCAACAACTTTAGACTCTGCGTGGGTACTTACTTGCAGGTACCCAAATCTCCCAAAAAAACACAAGGGCTCTTTTTAGAGCCACCCAAGATCTAAACATATAAGCTTGATGTATATTTAAAAAATATATATATTTTTTTTGTTTGGAGTCGCGCAACTAGTGCGGTTTGGAGTCGTGCACCCAATGCGTCCACACCAGAGGGGCACGCTGGGAGTCACGCTCCCAACGTGTTCACACCAGGGGGTCGCGCTGAGCGCCACGCTGAAGTCGCGACTCCTAATTTTACTGTAAGAAAAATTAGCTCCTGTCACTAATTTATATTTTCCTCGGGGCCTATATACAATGTTGGAAACCGTGGGGGGAGACCGAATGCCCCCACCATCCCGCCAGCTCCCCGCGTCCTTCTGGAGCGGTATTGCTTTTCCACATTGGGAGCTGCTAACATGCAGCTCCCTGTGTGGAAAAGCAATCAGGTTTGCATTTTGGAAGAGAGAGCAGGTTTCCCTGCTCTCTCTTCCAAAATCCAAACCAAATTTGCTACGGCAGGGCAGGAGTCGTGAGGCTCCAACCCTGACATAGCAAACAGCAGTGTCCCGGGGATGAGCACCCGAGACCCTGCAGGAGATGGCCCTACGGGTGGCGGTCCCTAGGGCCATCATTGGGTCCAGGAGGGGGGGCACACGGTGCCCTTCCCACTTAATGCAAAGCCCTGGGTGGTGGTGGTCCCCAGGGCTCGGGGGTCCGTAACAGACCCCCTATTTTAAATATTTAGTGCCCCGGGGAGGTCGTGGTCCCCGGGGGTGTGTGGGGGGCCTGAGCCCCTACACAGGTTAAGTTCATTTTTTTTTAAAAGCCCCGGGGGTGGCAGTCTCCGGGGCTTCGGGGGGGGCAGAGTGCCCCCGCAAATATTTATACTTTACCCCAGGGGTGGCAGTCCCCGTGGCAGTGTTGGGGGATTAGGGCCACATGCCCCCAGGACCTGGTCCACCCGGGGGCTTTAATTAAACAAAGAGCGGGAGACCACGCTTCCTTTTTTTCATTTTTGCGGCTGGATCCACGCACCCTGCATGTATCGTGGCTTTTTAAAATAAAAAATGCTTTTTTGAGCCCTAGAAATCCTTCTAGGACACCCTAAGCAGACCTACGGGGTCACGGTATTTCAACACTGCCCCCTCTTCTTGTTTTTACACCTTAATTTTACTGCCATCTTGTGCCTCGCTTCTACAAGGCACAAGATGGCTGCCAACAGTTCCTGGTTTAGAGTGTTCACAACCAATTACAATGCAGCTCGTGATCGGCAGGGTGTGCAGACCTAATCTGTAGGGTGCGCGAATCCTATTCTGTAGGGTGCGCGGATCCTCCGTGGCCATAGATATATATATGTTTTTACTTTTGATTTTCTCAGCAACTACTGAACAGTTTTACACCATTTAACAAAAAGGGTTCTTTCTGAAACAAGAACTACCTTTTGCCAAATTTGGTGTAATTCCGTTCAGCAGTTCGGGCTGTTTCCTAAAATTGCATGGGGAAAACACGTTTTGGGACCCCCTTTTTTATTGGCCTCCGCTTGCCAAATCACCCTGAAACTTTCAGGATAGGAGCGGACTGGAGCACCCCACGAGTTTTGAAAATTTCGCGAAGATTCTTCAACCGGTGCCAAAGTTATTGGAAATAGAATGTTTTGGATTTCCTATGGGAAATAAGTCCTAACTACAACTACCTACTGGCGATCGCAAGTAGGTAATAAATAAATATATATATTTAAGTGGTAATTTGCACATTTCAAAAATTTGCACTCAATATAGCACATTTTGCACATGCGTATTTTGCACATTTACGTTCTGTATTTTTGCACACATGTTGAATATTGTCAAATATTAAAACAACAAATATATGAATTTATTTGAGAGTAACATGACAATTTGCAAACTTTCTATACTAGAGAGTTACAGCGTATTTTGCACATGCGTATTTGCACATTTATGTTATGCATGTCGTGCTTATTTGCTTATTACGTGCAGAAATAGATAATACGTATATTCTATACGATATGCATAGATCAGTTTGCTCAATGTCAATGTATAAGATTTATGGTGCATCCGCATTTGAGATTTCTGACATAACTTGTTATTATGTATTAACACATAGTAAGTAAAGAAAGATACGAAAAAGATAAAAAAAGAAAAGGGAGAAAAAAAGCCTACTTGTTAGTATGTTGTTACTTTCCATTATCACGTGGTGTAATTACAAAAAAATCAAAGAAAAAAAGAGAGTATATATGTTTAAATTGTACCGCAAATCCGTTGTGTGATCAAGGGCAATGGATGCCCGAAACGCGTCGTGAGGAGTGATTCTATGAGGACATAAAACTTACCTGTGACTGTGAACTTTCGCGTGGGACATTGTCTTTCGTGTTCGCCGCAAGGAGGTACAGGAAGTGTTGTGATACTAATTCACGGTAGTCCGGTTGCTTCCGCTGCAACAGTCCCCTCTCCTCAAGCTGGTGGCAGCCCTCAATCGAACTTTTGCTGTGAATCCGAAAAGGAATTTTGGCTGCATACCCCCTACGAGCCGTGAAGACGCACACCAGGAAGCAGACACCCAAGTTTGTAGTCGGAGGACTCGCGAAGGTATACTGCACACACTGGTGAGTAAGACGGCATTTACGTAGGTTGGGGAATTGCGTGAGTTCACACAGGGCTATTTTCTTCCAACAACAATATCAACGTTGTTTTTACATATCACTGAGCAACACCTCAAAATATGTCTAGTGACGTGGTACGAGAACGTGAGGCAGTAGCTATTATATTATTTGGTAATTTACCAAGAGTCAATCCGAATGCTACAATTATCAACGAACTTAATGGCAATATAGACACCAATGTCAATTTCATGCTGAAGAATGTAGAGAAAAAAATGAGAAATTAAGTAATGAAGTGGTGGGAGCACAAATCCCTGACAAAATATGTGGAGGTGGATAGAATACCTCGGGGACTAAGAATTCTTCTGGCTCCTAGTTTTGACAACCCCAACCCAGCAATGCTAAGAAAATGGAGTGAAAGTAACCTGGCAGCATCTATGAATTTAGTACGTATATTAATTAAATATGCTGAAATTGATTGCCAAGTGTTGCTGACGGAAATTGAAACAATCAATAAAGATTTAGACAAAATTGAAAATAAAAAAGATTTTATCTCAGCAAAACGGAAAGAAATTGACGAACGGCTAAAAAAACATGAAGAAAAGATAAAAGCAAGAAAGGCGCACAAGTTTGCTCGCGACCAGGCGGACTATGAGCTGGGCCAAATTTACACATTTGCACGTAAATATGACAATGCAAGAAAACTAAAAGCAAGCAATAATAACAAACCCAATGCCATATGTCTCGCACAAACAGGTAACATCGAGGCAAACATCATTGAAAGTGACACTGAATCTCTTACAAGTGGATCAAGCGTTGAGGGCCTTAATGTTGAAAGAACACCTAATGATGCAATTCTGACTTTGGGCGAAGAGGTTGATTTTTTAGCGGATGCTCGGAGACAAACTCTGAGACCGCGGAACGAAAGGAACAACACAGGAAAAGACGAAATACAATCAGAAGGACGAGGCGCCGTAGGCGGAAACGCGAAGCGGAGAGGAAATCAGCGAAATTATTGGCGCACAAGATAGAACCGGATGAGAAAACCATCATAAATCTATCGGCCATAACACTAACCAAGGCCGAGGAACAACTTCTAGCTTTGGGACTTAATTTTTGCCCTGAGAGCAACTTTGATTACGCCACAACAAGAGTCGACATTTTTTGCTTTATACGTAAACTAAAATTAAAAAAATTCTTCATGATTAAAGCAGGTTTGGAAAAGAAAAAGAACTTTGAAGATATGACTAATCAGTTTAAACTACAAGCCTCTGATGTTCAAACATTGTTGACTATGCATGAATTAAAAAATAATGAGCACGAAGAACCTTTACAGTTAACTCAACAAAAATTACGCACAATTGATTTACTCCAAAAGGGTGCAGGGGAAAGCCCCTACAAAGCTAAGTCTACATTTTTGCCAATCATGCCTAAGGTAGCTGTGGATATCTTCCATGAACGTGTTATAGATGAAATAAAGAAACTTCATCGTCAAGTTAATTATAAAAAAAGTAAATCAAATTTCAATCAAAAACATTATCAAAATTTGATGAAAAAACTGGGCGATGACAATGAAATAATTGTGAAAAATCAGACAAAGGTGGCAACATTGTCCTTTGGCCTAGAACACAATATACACAGGAAGCTATGCGACAACTAAATGACATAAACTGCTATGAGAAATCCACTAAACTAGCCTACAAAAAAGCGAAAGAATCGTTAAAGAAAGAATTGAAACAATGGAGACAGGAGGGACTTATATCCACAGAAGAATATCAATTCATGTTTAACGAATATCCAGTCCTTCCCTTCCTTTATTTACTGCCAAAAATTCATAAAGAGAAGGTTCCAGTTCCTGGACGCCCCATTATTTCAGCTATCAAAAATATGACTGAACAAGTGGGACGATATGTGGATTTTTACTTACAAGATATAGTAAAGACATTACCTTCCTTTGTGAAAGATACAGGAGATTTTATAAATAAGCTAAAGGACATTTCGTGGAACAATGATTGGATTTTAGTAACTCTTGACGTAGAATCGCTTTATACGAGTATTGAGCATTCATGTGGAATTAATGCAATAGAATAATTTTTGAGCTTCAGGCCATGTGAATATTTTATGCACAACAAAATGCTGTCATCTTTAATTTCCTGGTGTCTGAACAACAATTATTTCATGTTTGGGAAAGATATTTACAGGCAAATACAAGGTGTTGCGATGGGGGCCTGCTTCTCCCCTAGCTACGCGTGTTTACACGTGGGCTATTGGGAGGAGCGGGTCCTCAGGACGCAACACAAGGAAATGTTTGACACAAGAATTATGCACTGGTTGCGGTATATTGACAATGCTTTTATGGTATGGAATGGAGATTCCAAAAGTGCAGAGGATTTTATTAGAACTATCAATATGAATTGTTTTAATTTACATTTTACATCGTGTATTAGCCCCACTAAAATTGAATTTTTAGATGTCTGCATTCAAATTAAGAACTGTGAACTAGTCACCACTGCTTTCAGAAAACGCAACATTACATGCAACCAGTGCACATCCTAAACATTTAATTAGAAGCATTCCTTATGGGGAAATTTTAAGATTAAAACGCATATGTAGCAACTCAGAAGACTTTCAGAATTGTCAAAATGAAGCCCTGATTAGATTAAGGAAAAGGGGTTATCCTAATAAAACTCTAACAGAAGCAGTTACAAAAGCCAGTAAGAGATCGAGGGCATCTCTCTTACCAGATGCAACAGAAGAGGAAGAACATAATACCATATCGGAAGAATCACCTAGACTTATCACAACTTTTAGTCGCCAGGAAAGGAAGATTAGAGCCATAATGAACAAAAATTGGCCTATTGTTCTTACCGATAATGTCCTCAATAATAAGCTGCCTGATAAACCCACCATCACTTTTAGAAAAAATCAATCTATGGGGGTACAACTATTTAAAAATTGTCCTGAACTTGCTCTAACCACTTCATGGTTAAAACCTAGAAAAGGTTTCTTCAAGTGCACAAGTTGTCATGCATGCAAATTTGGTATTAACACTACCAAATACCACACTCCATTTAGGGAAAATGGGGTAGAAATCAAAGGCAATTACAACTGTCGTACTGATTTTGCGATATATGTACTCACATGCACCTGTGGGCTTAGGTATGTGGGAAGTACCAAGCTCCAGGTGCATGTGAGGATACTGCAACATCTTCGCGCCATCATCAACAGCGATCCGGCATATCCGGTCGCTCGTCACTTCAAAGAAGTTCATAACAAAGATCTTAATTGCCTTTTGTATTTTGTAATTGACTCAGTTTTAGCTTCACGCAGAGAAGGTAATCGTGAAAAAATACTTAGACAGCGAGAGACAAAATATATTTTAGAACTTGATAGCAAATTTCCGAATGGTCTTAATAACACAGAAGACATGCACACTTTTTTATAATTTTAACTGGGCTCAGTTTGAATTTGCATGACATTATAAGACCTAATCGGAATATTATTGATACATAACATCCCATTTTTAACAGACTTATGTGAAGACATGGTTATTGCATTAAGCAGGTTCATTATTTCGCTGTAGGTACTCGAATTTCCTTCATCAAATATCTGTCCAATCTGCCTCAGCGTATTTTCTTAAATAATATTCTTCTTAAATAGTAATTTTTCTTTGGGAATAGATTTTAGAGATGAAGTTGCACTAGTCACTTTAATTTATAAGTAACATCATGAACATCTAGGCTATTATGAATGTCAATAGGAATATCTCAATAAATAGCTGATTCACTTAACACTTGTAAACTAACTCTCATACGAAATTAAGCATTTATTACTGTATTTTTTGTACAGCCAATCCACATTGAAGTGGTAATTTGCACATTTCAAAAATTTGCACTCACTATAGCACATTTTGCACATGTGTATTTTGCACATTTACGTAGCGTATTTTTGCACACATGTTGAATATTGTCAAATTTTAAAACAACAAATATATGAATTTATTTGAGAGTAAAATGACAATTTGCAAACTTTCTATACTAGAGAGTTACAGCGTATTTTGCACATGCGTATTTGCACATTTATGTTATGCATGTCGTGCTTATTTGCTTATTACGTGCAGAAATAGATAATACGTATATTCTATACGATATGCATAGATCAGTTTGCTCAATGTCAATGTATAAGATTTATGGTGCATCCACATTTGAGATTTCTGACATAACTTGTTATTATGTATTAACACATAGTAAGTAAAGAAAGATACGAAAAAGATAAAAAAAGAAAAGGGAGAAAAAAAGCCTACTTGTTAGTATGTTGTTACTTTCCATTATCACGTGGTGTAATTACAAAAAAATCAAAGAAAAAAAGAGAGTATATATGTTTAAATTGTACCGCTAATCCGTTGTGTGATCAAGGGCACTGGATGCCCGAAACGCGTCGTGAGGAGTGATTCTATGAGGAAATAAAACTTACCTGTGACTGTGAACTTTCGCGTGTGACGTTGTCTTCCGTGTTCGCCGCAAGGAGGTACAGGAAGTGTTGTGATATATATATATATATATGTATATATTACCTACTGGCAGTCGCCAGTAGGTAGTTATAGTTAGGACCAAGTTTCCATAGGAAGAGCATTTTTTGTTTTGCTTATAACATTGGCATCGTTTGATGAATCTTCATGACATTTTCCAAACTAATTTTTTGTTCATATCAGCTCCTATGTGGAAAGATTGGGGGTGATTCGTCAAGGAGGGGCCGAGAAAAAAGGGGGTCCCAAAACGTGCTTTCTCCATGTTAATTTCCATAGGTAACTTTAGACCAGGCTACAGGTCGTACAGGTTAACGGAATTACCCCAAATTTGGCAGGATGAAGGGTCTTGGTCTAGAAAGCACGCTTTTGTTTATTTGGTGTAAATCCATTCAGTAGTTTTGGAGAAATATCGACATTTGCAGATATCGATATTTGAGAATTCTGCCATCTGATTGGCTGAGGCATTACGAGCTCGATGCTTATTGGCTGCGAGCTGTTGTAACTAGAAAGTGTTGGCAGCCATTTTGAGATTCCCTTGAAAGAGTAAGGGGGAAAAAGGGGGAAAAGAGTAGGAAATAGGGGGATAGGAGCACTGTAACCTCTGTGGGGGCGTGGGAAGTGAAGTAGTCACTCCTACCGGACTGAAAGTGCGGTGTTGCTCAGCTGAGATGAGATGCTGCTACACTCTGGTATGAAACCGAGAGCCAAAACCGTGAGGTCATTGCTGTAAAGTGATGTGCTCTGGTCTTTGTAGCATACCTGTGGAAGTAGTGTTAGTAAGCGTTTATACTATGCAGGGAGTGGGAAGTGAACTACTGACCTTTACCATGCGTTTATACTATACTGGAAGTGGGAAGCGAAGTACTCACGCCTACTGGTGTGAAGACTCGGGGAACAAACCGAGCTGATTGCTGTATAGTGATGGGCTCTGGGCACTGTAGCATAGTGGCCGATGTAGTATAACTGTGTAAGTAGTGTTAGTATGCGTTTCTACTATACAGGGAGTGGGAAGCGAACTACTCACCCCTACTGGTCTGAAGACTTGGGGATTAAACCGTGAGCTTATTGCTTTAAAGTGGTGTGCTCTGGGCGCTGTAGCATACCTGTGGAAGTAGTGTTAGTTTGCGTTTATACAATACAAGGAGTAGGAAGAAAACTACTCACCCCTACCGGTCTCAAGACTCGTGGATGAAACCGTGAGCTCATTGCTATAAAGTCATGTGCTCTGTGTAGTATTCCAATGTAAGTCATAGTAGAATGTTAGTATGTAATGCTATTATAATGTAAGTATGTAAGGTTAGAATGTAGGGCTGTCGTGAGGGGAATCTTGGGGAGTTTGTACACGGTGATGGAGAAGACAGTTGCCTTGCTGTCTGGTCCTGTTAGTGGCTGTTTAAGCTGTCTTCTTTTCCTGCAATAAATCTACTTATCGGATCCACTGCTGTCTTCCTCTTCAATACATAAATATGGCAACGAGCGGGAGAAGGTAAAAAGAAGGCAGCACTCACCAAGATTTTGAGCTTGCTTGCGTTCTGCTGAAGACCCGCTTTCTTGGTGAAGCTGTTTCTACTCATCCCAGGGTCGTCGGCTCATCGAACTATGTGATCCTACCTCTGGTAGGATTTATATTTTTTGATTTCGGGCTTCCTCTGCCTCTTCACTACACTCTGGTTGCTGTACTACACGTGTGCAAGTAGTGTTAGTATGCGTTTATACTAATTCTGTAGTTATGCAGTAACCAATGCATCATGGCCCTATGGAGCGCCACCTCCCAGGCACAGCTCATACAATGTCCTGGGGTGTGCATCCGCGGGACATTTATGTTTGCTCTCACAGGGCGGGAGCATGGCTTCCAACCTGTGATAGTAAACTGTTGTTTGCCTCGTTGAAGCGAGAGGAGGAAAACCTCGTATTGCTTCAAAAAAGCCGATCCGTATGGTAAAAATTGAGAAAAAGAAATGAGCCCACTGGTGGGTAATGTTCCGGGGCCAATCCTATTATTATATTGCGGGGTCTCTGCAGCACGGGGGACCTTCATTTCACATGTAAATTAGGTGCGGGAGGGCACAGAGACGTTACGCAGCCTAGGGGATTGATACCTCCCCGGGTATTGTTTTCAAATTGTTCAGGGGGCTTCGAGGCCAACTCAAGACCGGGGATCGGCAACCTCTGGGGCTTTACTTAAATATGCAGGGTGTGCCTCACCAGTCCTTAAAGCCTCAGTGGCCCCAGGCAGTGCCTTATTGGTTCTGTAATCACACGGGCAGTAGTAATGGTGTTATAAAGTGATACACTCATAGAACCCTTACCGTTGTAGAATTACCCAGGCTTCATTTATGTAAAAGTCTGTTGGTTTATATTTGGTAGGTGCACCGCAAAATTACAAATGTTTTCCCTCATAACCTCCTATCAACCGCCGATTTTCACAATAAACTACAGACAAGTGTTGTCAGAAAAAGACCTATACACACACTTATTTATTGGTAAAAAAATAACTTTTATTAAAACAACACAAATAAATGGAAACGATACTTTATTCGAACAAACAACAGTAAAGCATGAAAGAAGTGGGTGGGACTCCTCCGGAAGCAGCGTACAAAACCTGCAAGACAAAAAAGAAACATAAGTATGTGTGCCATGTCCAAGAGAAAAAGAAAGGTAGTCAGAATGAAAGGAAGAAAGTGAGAAAGGGACAGAGAGCGAGTAGGTGGAAGGGAGAAGAGGAGGGAGAGTCAAAAGAACAGAGTGAGGAAGAGACAGAGCGTTGGCCTACTGCACCCAGCCCTCACTGTTCTCCTCCCGTCACCAGTGTGTGTGGGACGCTGGGGTCCGCGAGAAACAGTGCGGTCAGGCAAGTCTTTAAAATGAAACAAAGATATGAATGAGGCCAGATATTATATTATTATCTACGGCAACATCGCTTGCCTGCATCTGTGCACCCAGGGTGCTGCACCCCAGCCCCTTCCCCCGCACTGTGCTCAAATGCAGCTCATGCGCACCAAGGTTTCACTGCTCACCTGCCACAACCGGTGTGTCCAACGACATGCCGGTGCGAGCTCTGACTCTGGGGTGCCTCTCACGGTGGCACAGCAGGTCTCCGGTGTGGGACGGTGTCTTGATACCACAATGGAAGGCGTCAGAAAGGCCAGAGTATCATTACCGGTTGAGCACCTGCTGCGTGCTTTTTCATGCAACTAACTCAGTGTCTGAAAAGGGAGAAATATTATAATGGTGGAAACGTCTTAAGGTAAATGAAGGTTTATTTCAGGCTTAAGAGAGAACACCAGTTGAGTGCATCCTTCCTTCTTGAAGTATGATCTACCAACTGTTAGTGGTAATTGTGGTTCAAAGAGGAATTGGAGTGTACAAGAATACACAAGGTTAAATAATAATATGTTATGCCAACGTTCACATACAAAGGAACAGAGCGCATTCTAGATGCATAATGTGCGCGTGCAATGCAGTGGCGCAAGCCTGTTTGCATGTACACTTAATAGTCAGCTCACTACAGTGCCCCAAAAGCCAGCGCCACGTGTCTGTAGGGCAGCACTGCCCGTTGGCTCAGGCCTACAGTATGGTCCAGCAGCTCCTTAAAATGAGACAGAGATGTAACTGAATGAGGTCAGAGATCACGTCATTACGCACAGCAACACCGCTTGATCGCACCTGTGCACCCAGGCTGCTGCATCCCATCCCTCCTGCCGCAACGCGCTCAATTGCAGCCCCTGTGCACCCAGGCCCCACTGCTCACCTGCTATCATTGGTGTGTGTCCAAACACGATGGCCAGCAGGGCTCTCAATTCAGATAGATTTTCGATTGCGAGGATGGTGTACACCTCATGGATCCCTTTTTTTATTGCGCAATGTGATATGCGAGGTGGATGTGGCCATATCACCTGAAGCAGTGTGGAAGAACTGGGACATTTGGTGTTGTCGTTATCCTATTTATATGTACGCAAAGTGGACTGGGCTTGCGTATGTCAAGCCAGCGTAGGGGTGTGAATAATTATTCCAGGGACCTGGGCGTTGTTCAGTTCCTGCCTGGGCAGGAAGTGTACTTATGTGTGTATCCATGTTTCAGTGTGACGTTATACAATCTGCAATTTACATTAATGTAGCATGTACCGGGAGGGCGGCAACTATCGCTAATGAGATGCTGTCTGAAAACATTGAATGGACAACATCACATGTCGTTGTCAAGCTGGTGGATATACGCAGACACACATGTCAATGGTGTGCGGTATTATTGAAAGTGTTGCTATCGCGAAGTGCACACATGTGAATATACTCGGATGGAGGGAGGATCAGCAGTGAGGTTACGTCATACACAGTGATAACGCTTATTACAGTCAAGCAATGAATGTCAAACGTGAAGCAGAAAGTCTCACATATGACACACTACTATACTGGTAAAGCCTGACAGAGCATACTGCAACACAAATATACACATTACTCTTTACTGTTTGTTACATGTGATCTAGGATGTGCACACTGCCCGTGGCTGATAATACCCGTTCCAGCCACAAATACCCTGGCCGAAAGCAGCACAATAATGCGTGCACACACACACACCAGGGGCATCGTGTAACACACATTTGTTTTTTGATGTAACGTTTCAGATGCATGGCTATCACATGTGGAAGGCTACTGTACAGAGCCTGACTATTGATCAAGATGATCGTTGCATGTTGTGTGTACTATAAGATATGTGTACACAGCAAAAAACGTTTCAAAAAAGCTCTGTAAGCAGAAGAGGTGTCTCTCATCAAACGGTGTAGAGAGAATGACTAAAATGGGAAGGGACCTCCAACTGTTACAATGGGAAATGTTATGAACCAATCAAAAGCTTTTTTTAAGGTCACATGGCACTAGTGCACCGAGCGTGCAAGGAGGCCGCACCCGATGTGATTTTGAGAAAATATATTTACCATAATATAAGTTTATTACAGTTATAAATATATAAATGTGGAGAATATTCTAGATTATCGCTTGCTCTCATATACACTTTAAACTTATTTAGATATAGTTTTGAGACATAAAAAAATAAATGAGGGAATGGCGTACCCGGTGTGATATCTATGACGTAACACAGGGCCTGGCAGCGTGCACTCGTCGCATACGGAACGCGCAGCCGGCGCGACCCTATATGCATATGATGCAACGCGCATATTGGTACCGTGCACCCGTCGCATACCAAACTAGGAGCTGGCGCGACCTTATAGGTATATGATGTTAGGCGGGACACAGTGCTACAAAGCCATCGGATACGAAATGCGCATCCTTAACGAGTTTTGCAATATGGCGGATAGGATTTGCGTGGTGATGGAGATTTGCACACTACCGGTACAGGAGACTAGTTTTCTAAAAAAATAAATATATATATACATACTTTTTTTGAAGATATAAAAAATTACATAATTTTTCAAATTAAAAAAAGGATAATAGAGTTCAAAAATATTACAAAAAATAGAAAAAATATAGGTTTTATAAATATTAAAATATGAAATTAACATTTAAAAAACCTTTGAAATTCACTGAAAAAACCATAGGTTTTACAGATGTTATAGTTAGGAATTAGCATTTAAAAAACCTTTGAAATTCACTGAAAAAAACATAGGTTTTACACACGTTATAGTTAGGAATTAGCATTTCAAAAACCTTAGAAATTCACTGAAAGGGACGTTATAGTTAGTTGGACATTTGACTCATATAAAACCTGAGAAATTCGCCCGTTATAGTTAGTTGAGCTAACTATAAGTCGTGCGCCTGCAATGCACTGGTGAAGTCTTCACATATTACATCACTCATGACATAGTCAGTGACATCACTGATAACATCTCAAGGTCAGAGCAGAAACAAGGTCTTGGTCCAGTGTCCATATTTGATACTGTCTGATAAATTCATCTACTGATGTAAAATCTTCTAGATCCACCTTTGAGATACCCTCATTACAGCTCTCCCTTCCACCCCCCACAGTATGCTTATAAATATAAATAAATATGAATAAATACAGATAAATATATAAATGTATATCCAAGAAATTACCTAAAGGTACATCCAATACAACAGAGTATAAACAAAGACTAAATATGCACAACCATATAAATAGTCTACTATGTAAGAAACATTCCCAATACAAAAGCATGAATACTCATCAAATTGTACCAAAATGTATATTTTTAGCAGAAATACCCATATACAAGATGGTAATAAATAAAACTATATATGATGGGGTAAGATATACATTGGATAAAATCTATTTAAGTTTCCAAGATAAGGATCCTACAGCTAATCACATTTTGTAGGGAAGCACATTCATTCCTACCTGACAATAAAGTCACATCATACTGTCTGCAGTTAACCCAAATGAACTTCTATCTCCTCATCTCTCTTCTGCCCAGCAGGGAATTTTGTATGAAGGTCTGGGATATATCTAGATTTCAAACGTCTAAGATTCATCAGCCTGTTTCCTCCTCTTACATTGTTTGGAACTCTGTCTACTACAAATTAATGTAATAATCCTGGATCACTCTTGTGTTGAGCATGAAAATGTCTTGCCACTGAGTAACTGAAATCATGATTCCTAATTGCTCGCTGATGTTCCAATATGTGCTTCTTCAGTGGGAACATGGTACTAGCTGCATACATTAGAGAACATGGCCAAGCCAGCACATACATGCAGTTATCTGAAGGGTAATTGTAGAATCAGTTCATCCTTTTCTTTTGACCATCTGAAGACAAATACTCCGAGACATTTCTCACCATCCCACAGGCCTTGCAATGATTACATTTGAAGAATCCTTTGGTGGTAGATAGCCAAGTATCTGGTTTACGGCTTTGGGTGAAATAGCTGTGAGTCAAATTGTCTCCCAATGTCCTGCATTTTATATATGTAATCGGAGGTGATCTTGGCAAATATTTTCCTATTACGTTGTCACCCTTCACTATCTGCCAGTGCTTTGTTATTATCTGGTACACTTTGGGAGACATTGAATTAAAACAGGTTATGAATCTAGTGACCGTATTATTCTTATTCGGCTGAATATTAGGATAAAATAGCTGATTCCTGGTGATATTCTTGGATTTCAGCTTGGTCGTATTTAGTGTTTTGGAACTATATCCTCTCTTTAAACATCTGGCTTTCATTTTTACCAGTTGGTTGTTATGCTCTTGATTCTGACTGCAGATTCTTTTCAATCGAAGTGTTTCCCCATAGGGGATACTTTCTTTAAGTTTTTGGGGATGTTGACTTTTAAAGTGTAAGGTACTATTTCTTGCTGTCACTTTCCGGTAGACTGTTGTATTTATTTTGCCTTCCCTTACTTGAGCAAAATCTCTAAAAAGGTAATGTCACTGAAGCTCATGTATGCTGTAAAATGCAAATTAAAGTGATTATTATTCAGAACTCTTATGTACTCTTCTACCTTAGATTCAGACCCATTCCATAACAAAAATAAATCATCAATGTACCGTGTCCAAATCACAATATTCTGCACATACTCCAAATTTTCATCAGACTGGGTCACCTGCTTCTCCCACCAGCCCATCAACAAATTGGCAAAGCTATGGGCAAAGCATGTGCGTATGACAATCCCCATCTTTTGTCTATACATAATCCCATTTTGCAGGAAGATGTTATCCAGAGCGTCCGCCTCTCACCCTTCCACTCCAAGACCACCGAGATCATCTGCGGCGTCCCTCAGGGATCTTCCCTCAGCCCGACGCTGTTCAATATCTACATGGCACCACTCGCCCACGTCGCACGACAACACTGCCTCAACATCATCTCCTACGCCGACGACACCCAGCTGATCATATTCCTCACCGAAGACCCCCACACCGCCAAAGCCAACCTACACAAAGGAATGAAGGCCGTCGCAGAATGGATGAAGCACAGCAGACTGAAGCTGAACTCTGACAAGACAGAAGTCCTCATCCTCGGCCGCACCCCCTCAGCCTGGGACGACTCCTGGTGGCCAACATCGCTGGGAACAGCCCCAGAACCCAGCAACCACGCACGCAATCTGGGGGTCATCCTCGACTCCTCCCTCTCCATGGCCAAGCAAGTCAACGCGGTCTCCGCATCCTGCTTCAACACCCTCCGAATGCTCCGCAGGATCTACAAATGGATCTCCTCGGACACGAGAAGAACTGTCACCCAGGCCCTCGTCACCAGCAGACTGGACTACGGGAACGCCCTCTACGCAGGAACAACAACCAAGCTCGTAAGACGGCTGCAACGCATCCAGAACGCCTCAGCACGACTGATCCTCGACATCCCCCGACGCAGCCACATCACACCCCACTTGAGAGACCTGCACTGGCTCCCCGTCAATAAGAGAATCACCTTCAAACTCCTCATCCACGCGCACAAAGCCCTATACAACGCCGGACCAGAATACCTCAACGACCGACTCAACTTCTACACTCCCACCTGCAGCCTCTGCTCTGCCAACCTCACCCTCGCCACAGTCCCGTGCATCCGGAAATCCACGGCCGGCGGCAGATCCTTCTCCCACCTCGCCGCCAAGACCTGGAACACTCTCCCCACCGACCTACGACAGACGCAGGACCTGATTGCCTTCAGAAGACTTCTCAAGACCTGGCTCTTCGAACAGTAGCAGCCCCACCCTTCCACCAGTGCCTTGAGACCCTCACGGGTATGTAGCGTGCTTTACAAATGTCATGATTGATTGATTAATTGATCCTTCAGACAGATTTGCATCATGTCAATAAGCATGCGATAATGTTCAAGAAAACACGCTGGTCTGTTTTTCAAGAGGTATTCACAAGCTTGCACCCCAAATTCATGTTTAATGGAAGTATACAAGGCAATCACGTCCTGTGGTATTATGATGTAAGAATATACATTTAAATGCAATCATTGCAAACCTGTAGGATGATTAAAAATGCATCAGTGTTCCAGAAGTCAGATGGACAAAAAAGAAGGGTTAATGGGTTTTATAACTGTAACACGGATAATTGTGTATATGTTTAATCGTGTCCCTACCCCCTCATGTATGTTGGAAGTACCATTTTGCCATTGAAAAAGCATATTCTGGAACAGCAACGAGCAATAAGAAATCATGATTTTACCTACTCTGTGGCTAGGCATTTTTATGAGGTGCATGAGAGTAATCCAGGATTACTGAACTACTTTCTGGTAGACGGGGTTGTCCCAAATATAAGAGGAGGAAATAGGGTGAAAGATTTGACATGCCTGGAGTCTAAGTATATCTTAGACCTGCACACAAAATTCCCGGCTGGGCTAAATAAGGATGGAGTTGGAAGTGCATTTGGGTTGACTACTGACAATTGAATGAAGCCTCCTCCATATGTCACCTGATTAGTAGCTTATTACTGTTTTAGAAAGTAGATGGATTAGGAGACATGACCTGTCCGCACTGTTTAACTACCTTGCTGTTAGTACCTCTCCTTTGATATTACTGATTTATTTATTGATGAAATGAATGGCTTCATATGATGGCGTTTCACTATTGATATTTTGTAATTATATATTCCTTAGTATTTATGCCCTAGGTATAAACCCCCCTTTTTGATACTGAATATGATATATTGAAGAAACTAATTTTAGTATATATTAATTGTCTGGTGGAAGTGGTTTTACCCAGAGGCACAGTATAGGATATATATATATATGTAATTATGACTATCAGCCCTTTATCTGACAGGAGATGGTTTCCTTAAATTTCTGATTATCGAAAAAATGTAAGTCGGTCAACATTAAATTAAGGGCACTGTCCCAGGATACTATTCGATCCATCTAGACCTCATGGTTCCCAGGTCAAAATCTTGTACACTTTGACTAATGTTTAAATAAGTGTGAAGACATCTTTTTTCTGTGAATGAATTTACAAAAATAGAAAAAAACAGTTACAAGTTTGACAAAAATGATTATGTGTATGACATCAATTTAATTAGAAAAAAGAGAAAAAAGAAAAAAGATAAGGAATAATGTCTTTCATATCTATGAAATGCTGTACCTTCAAATAGAAAGGGCCCCATGGCCAGTGTAACTTTGATAAAGGCTGGGGTCAGCCGAAACTCGTCAGGGAACTGAAATGCTGTGAATAATAAAGGAATTTATTCTTATCTTGTCTGGAGTACCCACTCTTTCTCGTATGGTGAAAGACTTTAAATGGATGTGTAGGCTGGAGCCGTCCCAGCCCTTGTGCACATGCACGAAGATGGATGCGATCCCTGTACGGAGTTCGGAAGGAGAAAAAAGTTTTGCAAGTGAAAGTGATCCCCGCCTCAGTGACCGCGATTGTGTTGTAGGGACCTTGATATGCTCTGATGCAGCGCGGAATATAACTGTATCCGGATAGGACAGAGTACGGGCTGATCAATTGCAATTATTCCAGCATCCAACATATGGAGATTGAAGTACAAGCTGAGATTTCTGCGGCAGTGCCGGTGACAGTGTCTCGAGCCAGATAGACGCTCTTGAGACAACGAGACGAGAAAAGATGACGACACAGTAGTCAGCGTTTTCCTTGAAAGATTTTGACCGGGAACATTTGAAGGTGGCTAAACAAGTCTTTGATGTTACGGAGGTGACTGCTGATAGCAGCATGGGGGGTGCCACGGCTAACACTGCAGGTACATTAACAATGAAGCCAATACTGTTCAAATTTGAAAAATTGTCTAAAAGAGAAATTAGCAAGTGGTGGGAGTTAACTTCATTAAAAAGATATTTGGAAGTTAACAGAGTGCAGAGAGGGTTGAGGATCTTTACAGTCCCCACTTATGAGGTCCCACACCCGGGATTGTTAGAAAATGGGTGGATTTCACAGCTAAATCAAATGCCAGCATGATTGAAATCCTAGTGAAATATGCCGAATTAGACCTGGCAAAAATACGTGAAGAATCAAGGAATGTTCAGGTGGAAATTGAGAAAATTGACAACCAGAATGCTGTGAAAGAATTCCCAGATAAAATGGTGGAACACTTGCGAAAGCATGAGAATGAAGTGAAACTTAAGAAGCAACAAAAACAAAAATTTCAAAGGGATTAAAGAGATTATATGGAAGCGCGCATCCTGACATTTGTGCGAAAATATGATATTTATAGGAAGGAACTTCTCCAAGAAGAAAGGATTTGATTTCCTCTGGTTCAAGTTTGTATGTCAGTACGGAGAATGATGAAGAAGATAACCCAGTGGGAAGAATGGGTGCATCGGGTTTTCACAATGAGTACCGCTTATTAAGACAGGCCAAAGAACCAAAGAAGGACAGACCCCCCCGAGGAAGGGGAAAGGGGAAGGGAGGAAGAAAAGACACTAACAAAGACGCAGGATCTGACAAGGGAGTAGGAGAACCAATGCAGGACAAGCAGAATTTGCACTAGAAGAAGAAACTTTAGAAGACAAAGAAGAGAAACTAACTGTCCTTAATTTATCCAGATGAAATCTTACTAAAGAAGAGACATTGTTACTGTAATTAGGACCTTCATTTGGTCCCATCTCGGGATTTGACTATGCAGAGCTCAGGATCGACCTTTTTCGGTTTATCAGAAAATTTAAATTGATTAAAATACATAAAACTAAAAGTCAATCCAGTATTCCTTTGAAAGGTTTACCATCTTGTGAGTTGTTTGTTGGGGAAGCAGAGGGATGCATGGTATGGAAAATTTGTACTGTGAGAGTGTAAGAGGGGATCCACATGTTGCCGTGGAACATATAATGGAAAATATGGGGCTTGATATTAGATCAGCCGGTGGAAGTGGTTTCAAAATGAAAACATGTTCAATTCCCCTAACTGCACATGATAATTTGGATGTGCTTCATTAACTGGATATCACAGATTTGATGAGGCTGAGAAAATCTGGTTGGGCCGTTACCGATAATCTCACGGTAGAATGTAGGAAAGCGTTACAATCCTTAAAAGATAATATTTCTATTATTATCAAGAAAAAGGAGGCAGCGTGGTTGTGATGGATGCAAATTTATATCACCAGAAGCTATGAGACAATTGGGGGATGTGAACTGTTATGAGGTGATATCTATGGATGAGTTCAGGACTAGTGTAGATACCCATCAGGTACAACTTAGAAGATGGTATGATAAAACAATTTTGGAACAGGATGAATATAATTTCTTAAAATCTGAATATCCGAGAATCCCATGGTTCTATTAATTACCTAAGGTGCATAAGGGTTTGCAGAATCCGCCAGGGAGGCCTATCGTCTCATGTAATGAAAGCTTTCTGGAGAATACTGCCATCTATATTTAGTCTTTCCTATTTCCATTTGTGAAAACACTTCCTTCGTATTGCAAGGATAGCAGTGACTTCCTTGCTAAGATCAACAATCTTGTCTGGACAGACTCATATATCATGATTACACTAGATGTAACCACAATATTTACTCCATTGACCATGATTTTGGGGTACAGGCCTGCAAATATTTTCTTAAAAAGAGGTAGGCCTGCTTCTTGGAACATAATTGTATGCGTCTTAAGATGATTAGCATGGGCTTAAAGGACAGCATTTTTATACATGATGGGACTTTATAGAGACAAAAGATGGGGACTGCTATGGGGTCCTGCTTCGCCAATTTGGTGATGTGATGGTGGTAGAAACAGGTAGCCTGGGTGGATGCTAATTCTGAATATGTTCAGAGTACCTTGATCTGGACCCGTTACATTGATGATTTATTTTTGTAATGGAATGGGTCCAGGTCGAAAGCTGAGGAGTGTATAAGGATTCTCAATGACAATACCTTTAATCTGCACTTTACATCACAAATGAGTTCAAGTGAGATTACTTTTTTAGACATTCTGCTGCAAGTGAAGGATGGGAGTATTAACACCGCAGTCAATCCCTATAGACCACAGGAAATATCACTCTGCACTTTAAAAGTCAGCACTCGAAGAATTTGAAAGATAGCATCCCCTATGGCGAAACTCTTAGATTGAAAAGGATTTGTAGTCAGGAGCAAGAATTTGAGAAAAAAGTAATGAAAATGAACAGCAGATTTCGAAAAGAGCGGCTATTGTTTGAAATCATTGAATGGTGCAAAATAGAAATCAAGCAATATAACTAGAAATCAGTTGCTTTATCCGAATACCAGGACAGGGAAAGGTAATTCCATCACCAGATTCATCACATCTTTTAATTCTGTGTTCCCTTACGTATACCAAATAATGAGAAATCACTGGAAGCTAGTTAAAAGTGATACAGGGAAAGATTTGCCATCAGTACCTCCAGTGACTAACAGGAAAAGGAGGACATTGGGAGAAACCCTGACGCATGGTTACTTTGCAAGAAGACATAAATCAGATACCTGGCTATCTATCAATAAGGGTTTTTTCAAATGCAATAATTGAAAAGCCTGTAGGATGATTAAAAATGTATTGGTGTTTCAGACTTCAGATGGACAAAAAAGAAGGGTTAATTGGTTTTATAACTGTAACACGGATCAGTGTGTATATGTTTTATCATGTCCCTGCCCCCTCATGTATGTTGGAAATCCCATTTTTCCATTGAAAAGCATATTCTGGAACACCAACAAGCAATTATGAATCATACTACTCAGTGGCTTGACATTTTTATGATCAACATGAGCGGGTTACAGGATCACTGAACTACTTTGCGGTAGACAGGGTTGTCCCAAATATAAGAGGAGGGAATGGGGTAAATAATTTGAGATGCCTGGAGTCTAGATATATCTTAAACCTACACACAAAATTCCCAGCTGGGCTAAATAAGGATGAGAAGTTAGAAGTGCATCTGGGTTGACTACAGACAATTGATTGATGCCTCCTCCATATGTCACCTGAGTAGTAGCTTATTCCTGTTTTAGAAAGAAGATGGATAGGATACGTAACCTGTCCTCACTATTTACCTACCTTGGCATTAGTACCTCTCCTTTGATATTACTGATTTATTTGTGGATGAAATGAATGGCTTCATATGATGAATTTACACTTTTGAAATTTTGTAATGATCTATTCCTCAGTATTTATGCCCTAGGTATGAATCCCCCTTTTTGATACAGATTATGATATTGAAGAAACTATTTTTAGTATATATTGATTGTCTGTTGGAAGTGGTTTTTAATTCACACAAGACACGGGGGTTCCTTTGATATTAAACACTTATTTTATGTAATTTTTGTACTAAGTTTGGTGAGATAGACACATGGCAAGACAAGGATAGCAAGTTAAAGGATGACATCTATTCATTATGGGATTTATCCCACCATTTGCATTTATGTTATTAACTCTTCAGCTTTAAGACAAACGACAACCTGCCAATGAATAATGGATATCTATACAGGCTATTTTTTGCACAAAAGGGCACCAATGTTTCCTTCTTTGCATTTTTGCACATATGGGATTAAACCCAGGATTTTAACATTGATTATACATCAGTTGGAGGAATCAAAAGATAGCTCTTACCAGGGGCTGTTTTATACAGAAGCACCTAGTCTACAGCTATCTTAACTCTGTGATTCCCACAATGTGCACTATAACGATTTTAATACAAGATTCCAATTTAAGTCTTGCTTCCTTTTACAATATGTATAGGTGTAATTAGATTGATGACTATTGGGCATTTTTGTCATTTAAAATGTCGCAAGTATACATCAGCATGTTTTGCACAAAATAGGAATGTGATCTTTTCCTATATGTCTTTGTTTGCACTTTAGTTTACACTTATGGATGTAACCCTAGTAATGTTTTAATCTCAGCAACCGGAATATGTATTTGTTATAGGCTCTGAATATTAAATAACCTTATATTCCTTTGTAAGTAGCCATAACTATGCTCGATATACAATAGCGTTATTTTGCACAATTGCGCGTTTGCACAACAATGCTGGTCTTTTGCACATTACGAGGTCATCTGCTGTAATGCTGAACATAATATTGCGAATATTTTGCCATTGCAAAGGATATCTCTTTCTTTGTTTATAGTACTGAGCCATAGTATGTCTTCTATTTTATCTAAAACTTAGTCACATGGTCTGTTTTGAAACCTGCACTGTCACTTTAAAATATGTGGTCTGACATTTTCACATTGTCATGTGAACAAGGCTCGGACGAGCCGAAACATTATTGCGACATACTGCACAAAATAAATTAAGCTGCACTTATCTACTGGTCCGTGTCCGTATGTGCTGTGCTGCTGCTGCTGCTGCTCGACTGCGGAGATCGTGATATATATATGTGTGTGTGTATATATATATATATATATGTTGCACAGAAGTCCTCTCCGAACATCCAACAGGAAAGAAGACGAGCCACACCAGTCTTGCAGGAAATAGTGTAAAGTTTATTACACCAACGACAAAAGACGCGTTTCGGCTGACAAGCAGCCTTGGTCACATGACCTCGTCTTTGAACCAGGAAGTATATATATACATTTCATTTCGGCACGTCGCAGCGCGCACTAGTAAACAAAGAAGACAGACTTGATCACAAACACAATAGTTGTTTACAAGCGTCCTCGATGTCGTTCCTAGGATAAAGACTGTAGTAGTCAAAAGAATAGTAGTAAACATGATTGGAACACAGTCTCATGATCCTTATATTCAAGGTTTTTATATATAGATGTGATTATTTACAAAAGTCGTGAAGATTCATATTTATTTCATCTTTAGTACATTTTCAGGCACATGCATCAAACCTTTTTGCGATCGCAAACGGTGCGAATCGCAAAAATTGGCCGTTTGCGATCGCAAAAGACAGTGTAGAAATGCATCAACTGTATATTTGCGAAAAACCAACTTTTCGCAAATATAAGGAATCGCAAAACATTCTGCGATTCAAATAGCGAATCGGCATTAGCGATTCCCAAATACGGAATCGCAAACAAAGAATCGCTAAATGGATGCATGAAAAATCGCAAATAGCGATTACCATGAAAATCGCAATTTTGCGATAGCTAAATAAGAAGGATCACAACCAGGTGGTAATCATGAGTGCAAATCAGAGACAGGTGAAAACCAACTGAAACCCATTTAAACACAGCCAGAATGAGCCAGCACTGTTCACAATGGCAGGGATTTACCTGATGGCGAGGAGGATGAGGCTGCAGGCTGCCGCACAGAGACGGAGGCGAATGAATGAGAGCATCTTCAGAGTCCGCATAACTTTGCTAGACCAGCAAGAGGATGAGATATACGATAAGTATAGGCTCAATGCAGCAATGATCCATGACCTAATCAATGAATTGGACCCCATAATGCAACGACAGACGCGTAGGACCAATGCCATCCCAACGCATGTGCAGGTCCTATGTTGCCTACACCTCCTGGCGTCAGGCAGTTTTCAGTTGGTCATTGCTGTAGCGGGAGGTGTGTCACAAAGCGCACTTTCAAGAATATTGAAAGCATTCCTTGATGCCATGATGGCCGTGATCGGGTCTCACATCAAGTTCCCTACCACCGCGCTTGACCTTGCAAAAACCAAACAGGAGTTCTACCAGATAGCTCGTTTCCCACATGTTTTGGGTTGTATCGATTGCACCCACGTGGCAATATGTCCCCCTGCAACACAGGAATATTTATACAGAAATAGGAAATGTTACCATTCCCTCAATATTCAGGTTGTTTGCAATGCCAAAAACATAATCACTGACATTGTTGCGCAATTCCCAGGGAGTGCACATGACTCTTATATCTTCAGGCAAAGTGGCATACACACCCGTCTTGTCAGGGGAGAATTTGGAGAGGGACATCTGCTTGGTAAATATGTGTAATAGTTTATCACTGTCATTGTACGTATGTAAATGTCAGGCTGCCACTGACTCTTTGCTCCATTACATGTAGGTGACAGCGCATACGCCTTGCGTAATTACCTCATGACGCCTTACCTCAATCCCACAACTGCCAATCAACAGAGGTACAATGCAGCACATATTTCGACAAGGAACATCATAGAGCGCACATTTGGGCTGCTGAAGAGCCGATTCGGATGTCTACATAAGACCGGTGGAGCACTGAAGTACAACCCTGAACAATGCTGCAAGATAGTAGCAGCATGTGCCATGCTGCACAATATAGCGACAAGGGGAGGAATGAAAATCGAGGTGTCTGACAGCGAATCGGAGGATGGGAACCAGCAAGGGCCACACCACCATGCAGCACAAGGGGCAAGCGCAGCAGAAGGGCATAGGAGAAGATTTGACATCACACAAAATTATTTCTGAGGTGAGTAATGATGACACAGAAACTGAATATTGCTAACAAAGTATTCTTTAATTAAATAAAAATGTCATGAGTGTTCAAGCACACTTGTAATCTGACCAGTGCAATGGACATAAGTGGTTTGCAAAAGTAAATTTACTTGTCAGTCAGTGAAAAGTCAAATCCAAATAAATGGTTACGTCACCATAGTGGAATGTACTTGTACATGCCAGTCTAGCGCTTTTTCCCACGAACACCCAGACGCCTGTCAGACCCAGCATTGTCATCCGTAATGTTGGAAGCGGCGGGGGTGCTCCTGCGTGTGTTGCGTCTTCCTGCAGTGCGGACTGGAATTGCCAAACTACTTAGGCTTGAGCCACCCTCACTACCCCCTTCCGGCGTGGACATGTTTGCCGCACTTGTGGAGGCATTAAGCAATTCAACTGCATTGGTCACCTGGTCCAGTGCTTTAGCCACATCCCCGCTCCAATGGCACATTTCAGTTTGCATGGTCACAGACCTACGTGCCAGCAGTGCAGTTGTCGTGGCCAACCTATTGTTTGATTTAGCAAACATTTTCAAGTGCAGCATTAGTTGACGATGCTGTCTCTTCTGGGATACATTTCCCTCATGCATCACCTTGCTCAGTTGCTGCACACTTTCAGACAGTACTGCTATGTTGCTAGCCATCTTGCCAATTTGTAATTGTACTAAACGTGTGTTTTTTGTCTGCAGGCGCTGCATACGGAGCATCTGTCCCTCAAGACCACCCCAGACATCACTTGGTTGCTCCTCCTGCTGTGTCCTGAGTGCTCTTCCTCTCCTACGCCGGACTCTGTGATTGGTTCTGGGGACCTGTGGTTGTGGTTGTGGGATGGAAGTTGTCTGGCCATGGCTGCCACCTGGTGTTGCATCAGCCTCATCATCACACTCCATGGTGACTAGGGATGGAACAGTAGCCCTGCGTGCCTTTGTTGGACGTGAGGGATTTATTTGCACCACGGGTGTGTCCATCTGTTCACCTGCGCTGGTGTCCTGCATGTCTGGGGAATTGCTATCCACAGCTTCTACACGTTGAGCATCTGTGAGGTGAAACAGTGCACAACTGCATTATTCAATGTCTGTGATAAAAATTTCACAGTAATACATTTTTGCCTTTGTTAATGAATTTATACTCTATTAAACTTTTTTGGGTTGTTACTCTGAGATTTGACATTGTAACTGCTTGACCTGACTACATCTCCCATAATGCCCCTCACCTACTGAATACATTGTGTAGTGGATGTTCAAAGTCTGCACTTGGTCTGTACTGTGGTCATGTTCTACCTTTACATTTAAAAAAAAAGGTAACATACATTCATCTTACCTTCAGATGTGTTTGCCGTCCGGACGTGTCCAGCTGGGTCACACCAACAACAGCTTCTGGCTGGATGGTCGATTCAACCAAGTCCTCCATGGGAGTGTTCCCAGTGTCTGTTGGTGTTCCCCCTCCTGTCTTCTTTGCCTCCTTGAGCCGGTCAGCAATGCGCACCTTAGCCCGACTGCGCAAGTCGTACCATCGTTTTTTCAGTTCTTCAATGGTGCGATGTGTCACCCCAATGGCATTGACCCTGTTTTGGATCCGGAGCCAGATTTTCCTTTTCTCCTGCTCTGCCACTTTTAATGATGCCTTTCCAAACAGCTTATCATGGCTGTGGACTACTCCCTCAATGAGGGTGTCAATTTCTTTTTCTGCAAATTTAATTTTGCGTTTCCTGCCTGTTTGGCTCTCCTCTGCTGTTTGTGAGGCTTCCATTTGTTTGAAAAAGTTGTTCTACTGTCTCTGTCACACTCCTGTTCGGCTCCCAGAGCCAGCTCCCTCCTCTCCCTGAGACTGTGCACTGGAAATGAGGCTGAGGCTGCTCACTTCCTGGTTGTGATGTCATCAGGATGCATCAAAAAGCGACTTCGGTATTTGCGATTTCGCTAATTGCGAAATCGCTAATAGCGAGTTCGCAAATGCCGAAATCGCAATTTAATTTGCGATTTTTAGCGAATCGCAATTTACTCGCATTTTTTTTGGTGCATCGTGTTTTGCGAGTCTTTATTTGCGATTCCTTAAAAATCGCAAATAAGGACTCGCAATTTCTCATTTTGATGCATGTCACTGTTTAAGTATTACTATGAGGGGATGGCTATCAGCCGTTAAACTGACAGGAGATGGTTGCCTTAATTCAATTCATTGCTGTAGCACTGAACTAGAAAGGTCGTGTGCAGAGTGACAAAGATGAAAGGTGCTATTCTTTTTTTTTTAGTTTTATATAGCGTGAACTAGACCCAAGGCATCGGGTATCAGAGCGCTTTACATGAGCACCAGTTTCGTTACAGATGAACACATTCATTTTTGTTAGGCACAGGGAGATTAAGTGATTTGCCCAGAATCACAGAATGTTGAGTATCGTTTCCGAAACTCGAACCAGGTTTCCCCCATCCGAGGTCGACTGCTCTAGCCGTGATGCTACATTCTCTTCAGACATAAAATCAGAATAATAAGAAACAATGTTTCAGCAGAAAAATATTTACTCTTCTTCAAAGCAAACAATAAATGGTTAGCAGAAGCAAGTATTTACTAATATACTGGCACATGCATCAAGCAAAAATCACCTCGCAAAAATACCGAATTGCTAAAATCTCCCATTAGCGAGTGGCAAACAACGAATCCCAATGCATCAACACCAATAGCGAAAAAATAAAGAATCGCAAAAAAAATCTCCGTAAAAATAAATGATCAACCACCCGCACAACACCGACAGTCACACGTTCCAAACACAGCTGAAGGTCAAAGGAGGCGGACATACATCACACATCATTTCAGAGCCAGGTAAGAATGAGCCATGTTGATATCATTAGGAGTGCTACTGTTTACTTCACATGAGCACTTATGTAGGTAATGTTACACTGACATGCAAATTAGAGTTCCCCCCCACATTGTGGGCAAAAACATGACCGTTGGCTTCATGGGAGTGCAAATGCAAAATTAAAGTGGGCCATGGTTACCCCACCATGGTCAGGGATGCAGGACTGAATGTCTAGTGGCGCTTCCCACGAACACCCAGCCTCCTATCACGTGTCTCCTCCACCTCACCACGCTGTGTCTCTGTGGCTGTGGATCAGCGCGAACTGCGCCTCCTGGTGCAGGTCTCCAGCACCGACACGCTGCTCACACTGGATGCAGCCTCACTGCCATCCTCCCCTCCCAAGTTGCTGCCACTGAATGTCCCTGACTGCAAGTGTTCCACTGCAGTGGTCACCTGGCCTAAGGCCTTCGCCACGTCACCACAGTAATGTCCGAGGTCCACCTGCAGTGAAACGGAGCGGCGGGACAACACAGCAGTGCTGTTGCAGAGCTTTGTGATGGCCCTGGTCGATGCTGTGGAACGGAGCAAGTTCTGCCTATGCCTCTGGCGCTCGCTGTGTTGTCCTGCTCGGATGGCACGGGTGAGCTCCTGGAGGTTCTGACTAATGTCCCTATTGCCCTCTGCCACAACTGTGGTCATGTGCCGCACAGCGTCAGTTAGAGTGCACATATGTTTGGTGAATCATGAAATATTGAGGTTCATTGTCCCCATGTGTCTCCCCTGCAGGCGCTGAACACGCAGCATCTGAGCCTCGACTCCACCATAAATGTTCCTTGCCTGGTCGGCTCCCTCGGCAGTACTGCGCATGGACCTGCGCCGCTGCATGACTCTGCAACGTGCTGGTGGTGGTGCTGGCGGTGTGACACCTGTATGACTTTGCCCACTTGTGGGTGCAGAACTTGGGCATGCATCCATCACCTGCAGGGAGGGGACATGTGCCCTGCGTCTTGGTGGTTTTGTCGCTGGTGGTGGTGGTGGTGGTATTGTCGCTGGTGGTATTGTTGCTGGTGGTGGTGGGGATTGACCTTCCTGCGGAGTGTCGCCATCGGAATCTGCCGGTGTTTCGGAGATGATGAGGCGCTCACTTTCATCTGAATCCCCAGGAGATGCATCTGTGTATGAAAGAGTGCATTGTTAGTTTATTTTGTGACTACATCTGTTTGTCATTCTGCATTTATGTCCTACAATGAATTACATGATTTGACTCTCTGTTGGCCCTGTACTGCTGATCTCATTTTTTTAGCATTTGTGACTACACATGCACACTTTGCTGACATGACTACGACTCCCATGATGCAATACTGATGTGAGGGCATATGTGTTATGCACTTCTGCCTGCACACTGTGATTGACCTGGGGGGATGGGGATGGGTACACGATACGTAGCGTATGGGCGCAGGCATTCTTCTTACCTTGTTCTGTGGTGGCTGCGCCGGAGGTGTCCATCTGCGTTACTCCGACGACCGCCTCTGGCTCAATGGTCCCCTCGACGAGCTCCTCCAGAGCAGTGTTTGCAGGTACTGCGGATGGCCCCCCTCCTGTGCCAGCTGCCTCCTTGACCCTTTCAGCAATTCTTTCCTTTGCCCTCTTCCTGAGGTCATACCACCTCTTCTTTAGGTCGTCGATGCTGCGGTGTGTCACTCCCACAGCATTCACCCTCTCCCTGATGCGAAGCCAAATTTTCCTCTTCTCAGCTTCGGGCACCTTGAGTGACAGCTTACCAAACAGCTTGTCATGCTTGCTGCTCACCCCCTCGATCAGGTGCTCAAGTTCCCTGTCAGAGAACTTTCTCTTCCTCTTCCTGGGCGTGTCTGCAGTGGCTGGTGCATCTTTGTCCATCCTGGATGAGGGTAGGGTGGATGGTTTCAGTGGGTGAATTCTCTTGCCTCAGCCTGTGTGCTCTGCCTCCTCCTGTGAGCTCCTCAGGGCAGTGAATGAGGGTGGGGCTGGTTGACTTCCTGGTTGTGATGTCATCAGCCTGCCTCTGGAGCGATCCGTTTTTTGCGAATTCGCTAATACCGAACTCGCTAATACCGAATTCGGTAATACCGAATTCGGTAATTGCTAATCGGTATTTTCAGAAAGCGCTATTGAGTATTCGGTAAATATTAGCGAATTTTAAGGAATCGCTGAGATTTACCGAATCTGTTCATGCATTCCGATATGCGATTCCTCATTACCGATTCCTTATTTCTCGCTATTAAGGAATCGCTTTTCGGGATGTTGATGCATGTGCACCATTGATCTGTGAAATAACATATCAAATTTGTCAGCTTTTAATGTATTCTAAACCAATCATAATGGGTAACACATTAAATTATCACAAATTTGGGCTTAGAAATGAAAAGCTTTTACATGTACTTCAGTACTTCTTAGAGTTCAACTTAATTTATTCTTACATGTTCAGAACGTAACTTCAGGTTCACAATGTTTTTGCTTTGATTACTGTTATACCTGGCATCCTTGGCGTGGTTTTTCCACCTCCTTTTTTGCCTTCAACGCTTCTGTTTTAATGATTTTGTTTTTGCTGGACCTAGGAACTCTGAACACTTAACACTGCTAACCTGTGGTAAGTGCTTGTGCTCTCTCCTTAAAGCATGGTAGACCTGCGATAGCATTTCACAGGCAAGCTGGCATGTGGTTGACTGCAGCGGACCTACCGTCTCCCCTGAATGGATCGATGCTGAGACCAGCTACTGCACGGTCTGCCGAGACAAAGGATGGACGTGGTGAACTGGGTGCTGGATGCTCTGTTTCGGCTAATTGTCCGGCGGCTCACGGCATTGTGCCCTGCTGCGGGATAGCGAAAGGCATTTCCTGCAAGTGGTGCTGATGGGCACGCTGAAAATTGATAGAGGCGAGGTGCGGCAAAACAGTGAAGACCCGAGCTGCGTGCTCCACAGGAGGCTGTCCCGTACCACCATTGACTTCCAACTTGAGCCGGGGGATCGAGAGCTCCACAGAGACGAAGCAGCGTGCCGGCACGGGCAGAGGAAGGAAAGAGCCCAATATTAAAAAACCAGCAGTGAATCCGGGAAGACAGTTAGAGGAGAATCCAGCGCAGCCCACGCTTACGGCTATGTTCTCCAATATTTCTGCAAGAGAACCAACTACAAGTAAGAACCAAGCATTTCCTCCACCTAGGTCAGAGGAAAGCTTGAAATGTGGGGGGCAGGGGCCAAAGAACTTGTGGAGGTCCTTACAAAAACTGTTCCCCTCCTAGAAATGTCACCCCTCTGCTCAGAGAGGCCAGAGGAAGGGTACAAAGAAGAAGGAATAGGGGACCAAAAGTTGTTGGGTGCAGAGGGGCCCAAAACGCTATGTCCAAGGAGTGAAAAACTGAACCAAATCAGGGAGAATTGAGATGGAGGAAAACATGAAAGGCTGGCAAGAGATGGCCCCCCAAAGGAGGGGCAACAGTGCAGAGGAGAACTACCGACTGATGGAATAGGGGGGTGTTTTTTTTCTTTAACCGACGAGTCAGATCCCTCAGGGAAGGAAGGTACCTCTACCAGCAGTGAGGGGTTCTTAGAGTCGTACACCTCCTCCTCAGGAGACCAGTTGCAAACAACCCAGAGGAAGAAGAGCACTGGGGAAGCACGAGAAAAGATAGCCAGAAATGGCATGTGGACAAGCAACTGAAATGGGATTATTCGGATACGCGGCTGGAAGGACCAAAAGAGGGCCCAAGTGAAGTGGTGAAAAGGGATTCTCAAGAGAAAGAACCATCATTAGCCACGATATTCCGATCCATTCAGAAAATGCAAGAAGAAGTGAGGGCAGATGGGCACAGAGCTAGAGTGGCAAAAAAAGGGCAAGCCGGAATTTGGAATAAAAATAAGAAATGTGGGGACATCGTCTAAAGATTGATGTTGGTTGAGATGCGGACAGAGAGTCCCGAGGTAGAAGTTGAATCACTGAAAGAGCAGAGTACTGGTCAGGGGGTGCTCTGTCAGATGTCATGATCAAGCTTGAAGAACAGGAAAATAGACAGCGTAGAAGCAACCTGCTCTTCTTGGGGGTACCAGAGTGGGTGGAAGGCAGCAATCCTAGACTATACATTGTTAACTTGCTGAAGAATACCTTCCCTGAACAAGTAAAGCTGGACTGGGACAGCAAGATCCAGCGCACCCACTGGGTACCCCTAATGATGAGGAAACAACCCCAAGAACGACCAAGGGCTTTTTGGGTATTTTTTGGACATTTCCTGTTGCGACAACTTGTGTATGACCAAGCCCGACCTAATTCTCCAAAAACGCACGATGGGGTCTCTTATTTTGTCAAGCCTATCTTTGCCCATGCAACGGTTGAACGACGGTGGAGGCTAAGACAGTTAATAACACCATTTCAAAAAGTAGGGGCAGAGGTCTTCTTACAAAACCTGCACAGACTGAAAATGTAATTTAAAGGAACCTCGTATGTTTATTTCTGAGATTTTAGCACAGGACTTTTTGATGAAATAACAAGGAAGGAAAAAGGAGGGGAAACCTGGAAGATTTGAGGGTAAATCACCTTTGAGGCTAGTCTAGAGAGAAATGCTGAATAGTCGCTATTAATTTGGTCACGGGGGATGGTGGGGCAGTTTATTAGACACACATCCCTCAGGCTATACCTCATTGCCTGGGTATTTGGGAGGGAGGGGGTCGGCACTGGGGGGGAGGTTGGGAAGGGAGGCATGGTGGCAGGGAGGGGGAGGCAGACAAGGGTGGTTCGGAGTGGGTTCTGGATATGGGAAGCTACACAGGGATGGTATGATGGATAATGGTGAAGCAAATCATTTCTCAATGTGGGTTAAAGCTAAAAAACTCAAAGATGAGTAAGCTAAGGATCATAACGATCAATATATGATGTCTGAATGATTTAAAAAAGAGACAAACGTTATCTCAAGGGCTAAGATTGCTACAGGACTTCAAGAAACTCATGTAGAAGGGAGCCAAAAAGATTTTTTAAAATACTTGGGAGCGGCAACCCAAGGCACACGTACTCGGGGGGTAGCAATCTTGGCCCACAACAATGCTATCCATTTTTCCTCAGTTAAGGCCGACACAACTAGGAGTTGGGTTATTGCTAGCTGCAGCACCCCCGGTTCTCCTAAGTTTACGTTATGTTCCCTCAATGTTAGCAATGTTGATGATGCCGCCCTATTGGGTTGGTTGTCGAATGAATTATCACACTGGCAATTGCCTAGTGGTGTGCGGGGATTTTAACATTAATCTTGGCAGTGACTGGGACCAGGGGGAACCATATATAGGCAAGAAACCTAAAGTTTACCAAGCTTTATGCAATATGTGCTAAGAGCATGGACTGTGTGATGTCTGGGCGGAATTAAGGCCTAAGGATCAAGGTTTTAACTACTACTCTGTGCCTCATCAGAAGCATGCAAGGTTACATTACTTTTTTGTCTCGCACGCAATCAGACAGAAATGTACAATTGAAAAGGCCCCTGGATACCTTTCAGACCATAATCCACTGATACTTGAGGTACAGGGAGGGAGTGATCAGGCAAAATCATTTTCTTCATGGACATTTGAAAGAGCTTTACTGGTGGATGAGACCTATGTGGAGTACATGAAGAAATGGATTCCGGAGTTCTGGGTAGGCACCTTGGAACTGCCTCCCTTCGCACAGTTTGGGATACGCTAAAAGCAGGGATATGGGGGAAACAATGCAATATGCAAGAAGGAAAAATAAAGCTGAAGAGGTGGAACTTCACTCTTTGTAAATGGAATTGGCCCAGGCTGAAGGCAATTTAATTAAGGCCATACAACAGTAGGGAAGCATAGAGGATGCTTGCCTAGGGGTTGCAATAAATAAAGCTGCAATAGGGGAGAAACTGTAGAAAAAGGCTGTTGACAAAGAAACCGTGCACTGAGAGGAGATGTACGAGTGCAGTGAAAGGGTTGGTCATCTTGCGGTTAGAACAAGGCAAGAAATAACGCAGAATGAAATCAAGGCAATAAGAGATCCTATGGTAGGCTTGAGGTCAGATGTAAGTGAAATCTGAACCACTTTCTGCAATTTTTCTCGGACCTTGTATACAGGAGATTAGGGGGGAGAGGCAGAGGGAAGAACGGATAGGGAAATAACTGGAACAGCCTGATGAGGTGCTCTTATCAAGAGAAGAGAGGGACCATCTAGACCATGGAATGAGATTGCAACTGCCCTTGCTAGCTTACCAAGACGAAAAGTGACGGGACCTGATTTGATCCCCACTGAATTTTATAAAGTCTTTCAAGGACAACGGAAAGATATCATGAAGACGAAATCACAGAGGGGATGAACCCACCGGCATCATGGGCTATGGCAAAGATTATTATTTTTCTCCCAAAATAAATCCTAGTGCGGAGCTAGGGTCTTATTGCCAATAACCCTTATCAATGGGGATGTGAAAATTTACTCCAAAACTCTAGCCTCTCTCTTGTCACTAGTGATACATAAAATTGTTTCCCAGAGTCAACATGGTTTTATTCCAGGGAGAGGCTGCATAGAGCCCATTAGGAAGATCATCATGCTGTTTGATGTGAGGCAAGTGGCAGGAGACCCTATGGCCGCAATTTCTTTAGACACCGAAAAGGCTTTTGATAGGGGCATCTGGCATTTTCTATGGAACTCTATGCAATCGAAAGGGATCGGTGAACAGTTTATTTGCGCAGCAAAAGCCCTGTATATAGACCCTGAGGCTAGAGTTTGGGTTAATGGGGTACTGACCGAAGCATTTAAAATAACAAGAGGTATTTGTCAAGGGTGCCCTTGTTCCCCGTTATTGTTCGCCATCCATATAGAACCTTTTTTGAAACACTTAGAATATTCAGCAGATATTCCCCCGCTATTTGAAACAGAGCATGCAGAGAAGGTGTTGGCATATGCTGATGATGTCGCATTAGTCACATCACAACCTGAGACGGCGATGAGAGCAATTGAAAAGGAGGCCAGAAGATTCGGCTTTGTGTCTGGTTATGCCCTGAATAGGGACAAAACACAAATAGTAGTGAATGAATTTACACCAAGCATGGATAAAAGAGTTGTCAAAAAGACCGCATATTTGGGGGTGGTGATAACTGCTGAAATCGATAAGATACTTAACCCCTTCGGCGGCGGGAATTCCGCCGCAGCGCTGGGGGGTGCGGGGGGGCAGCGCGGTGGCGCTGTGCTCATGACGGAGCCGCTCCGTCATGAGCCACGGTTGAGCTGTGCTCATGACGGAACGGTTCCGTCATGACTCCGCCCAGTTGCGTTGTCCCCCCGATCAGGCGGGGAAACAGCGCCGCGTGGGCGGAGCGGCCGCCAACGGTTGTGGCATGACGTAAACCGCTCCGTCATGAGCACACGGCAACCGTGGCTCATGACGGAGGCGTTCCGTCATGAGCGGGGAAGGGGTTAAAGAGAACTTGGAGCCATGTGTCGGTGAAATGAAAAAGGTGCTTAAAAGAATGGATAATTTTGCACCTCACATTGATTGGTAGAGT